>NC_143578.1:58293173-58602936 GCF_048544385.1 Mastigoproctus giganteus | reverse complement strand
CCGTGTTTTTATAGGCATGAATAATTTGCATAATGTGCGGCTCTGTAAGGTAGCATCCGTAAGGTAGCAGATCGATTTCTATTGGATACTCGGAATTTGCATGCCAGGATGCCTATTATATCAAATATTCGCTTTCGGGGACACAGTTCACAATAAAATATTCATGAAAAACATTTTATTCTTGTAATTTTGTCGAGCAGTGTATATGTATATTGATACTACCAGCCTTACATGAAAATAGAAAACAGCTACTGAGATGCAAACGACATTCTGTTTTATTGGAAGTTATTCAACCAATGAACGACTAGGCGTTAGGTTACTATGGTCTCTGAAATTTCCGATGCTCTAAAATTTTATCGAACTGAGAAATTTGCCTGAATTGCAAAGTTGTTTGGATTAATCAAAGAAAAAGAATACTAATGTAGTATTCGAAAGAGCTAGAATTTGAGATAGAATCTACCAGCCATCCACTAGCTATAAACTGCAATAGTTGTGTAAAAAATACAGTATATCTGACGCACTCGTAGTCGGAGGATCAGCACTGAACAAACATTAGCATTAGCCATGCCAATGCTTTTCAATATCCAACGAAGACTAGACTTGGAGCGATGAGTGGAAGACGAACTAGAACCAACTACAGGGGTGGGAAGGGTAAAGAGATGCCGAGAGAATCTGTAAGAAAATGATTTCGCATACATAAACAATCAATGAGACTGAAATAGCTGGAAAGCGAAAGACAGACTCGTTATTAGAAAACAAGAAAATTCATAAAAGTACGTGAATTAAAAGAATTGATAAGGAGTCAATTGAAGCCAACTTACTACCCAGAATTCTCCTATACTCCTTCAGTACTGGTATTCAATTTAGTAGCTTTAGAAACAATCAAACGGTATGCAGTATAATTTGATTTGCCACTTCTGATAATGACTCAGTTATTATTCCCAAACGTAATACACTGGACAGGAATGGGATTATAAGGGAATTACAATGTGGCTTTGTTGAGGGTAGATCACGTCTTACTAATTTAAATACATTCTATGAGGTTGTTACTAAAAAACTGTATGCAAAGAATAATTCTGACATCGTTTACTTAGATTTCAGAAAAACTTTTGATATAGTTCTCCATAAACGACTCTTTCACAAATTTTAAACAATGTGATATTTAGGAGCAAGCAAGCGACTACTGTGGATAAAGTTATGGTAAGTGGTAGGGGACAGGGTTATAAATGGACACTGCCTTTTATTTGCGAATGTGAATTGAATCCAAGATTCGATAATGTGCCTCTTACTATTTATATTTATTAATGATACTGATGTGGGTATTTGAAGTTTAATGTCTATTTGCTGATGATACAGAAAAGAACAGACAGATCGACTAACAGCCGAAAAGCCCTTAGTCAATTTGTTAGTGTTTGGAAACCAGGTATTTGCGGTTTGACCCGATCAATTTGTTTATAGCCTTAAAAATGGATATGTAAGCTAGATGCTGGGAATCTTTTACACTTAGTCACGCGACATACACACGAGGGAAGTAAACTTAAATCCGTTTAGTCAAAGATGATTGATTATTAGAATAATCTTTAATCAACCTTAAGAAATGGACAAATATTTGAAAGAAAGAGGTATAAGGAGAGGAGTATTAATTACACTTTTTTATTTTTGACTAATGCTACATAACCTTCCCTAATAATTGACAATAACGACAATAAGGTTAGTTACTAAGTCAAATGTCAGAGGCAGAAACTGTACACATACGGATATTGTGTACAGCTTCATTTAGAGCAATGCAGTCCAGTTAAATAAGCACACTTAAAAGGCCATGAAAATATTTTATAAACTGATAAATATTCATGAATGATCATAGTTATTGCTTTTGGAAATACTCTTAAGACACAAACGAATGCACCAAACGAGGCCAAATAATTCCCCTCACCTACCCCTTGTAAAACGGGGAAGGGGAAAAAGATAGGGAAACTTTACCGTCGGAAAAATCGTAATCCTTTAAACTTTTGGCACCTCGAAATAAAAAACAAAATTATACTTCGTTTCATAAATTATAATATGTTTTATATGAGGTTTTGAAGTTTTAATTGTTATTATTTTATTTTATGACGGAAAATACGTGCTTTAGTCAAGGCTTAATACAAACGGCATTCACCTCAATGATCCGTTATAGTTACATGAATTGTAAAAGGGGAGTATTATTAAAAGGCCAATATACCATAACTTTTACAGTACTATAATTGACAACTACAGGATGACGTGGTGCACCTCTCCCTCCTCTGGGCTTAATTCTTTAATTTACATTTTCTAGTTTACGATACTTAACTTCTGGTTTTATTTTTTTTAATTTAGAGACTTCCCTCCCTTTTACAATTCATGTAACTATAAATGATCATTGAGGTGAGTGCCATTTGTATTAAGCCTTGACTAAAGCACATATTTTCCGTCATGATACTCGGCATTTTAAGCTCTTGCTATTTTAAATTACGGTATTTTATTTTATTTATTTATTATTATATATATATTTTTGAATCAGTATTTTCTGTTGCGCTGTCCTCCACATCTCCAAATTCTTGGTTAGTCACTGTTTGGAACATTCCAGAACACAACTGCTGACTTATTTTATTCAAATTCATGCAGACAAGCCGATGAAGTCAGCTTGCTTGCAAGAACGCATCACTGCGAAACTTGCAGGGTAATACTCCACAATGTGTCGTAAATAAATAATACAGTATAATCTACTTAAACTGCAAAATCTATAGAACATACCTTTAAGAAGTGGCACAATACGACAGAGAAAGCAAATTTAAAAGTTGCGCAACTTAAATATTAACTTTAACCCAAAATGAAAATTAAAACGGAATCAAGACAGCACACTGCTTTGCAAAAACACATTGTTCAGGATCAGGTAAACTGCGACATCTGCCGGATTTATATGACTATATAAATTTAGAGATTTATACATTGCTATAAATGACTACTGAATATCAAGTAGTCTTTGATATACGATACAGAACAAATATAGATCTAGTGACCGCTGTAACCAAGTGGTAAATCGCCAGGATACAGAAGTATACACGGCTTTGAGTGAACACGGTTCAACCTAACTCGACTATTAAATACGGTAATGTACACTGAAAGCACAGAATTCATGGGATACCTGGTTACTGGGCAACGCGACGCTATCACCCATCTCTCTAGTGGAGGAACCCACCGCTTGGCAGGTATATAGGTACACTGCATTCACGTAGACGGTAATTCGATGTCAGTATGGATAAACGTCGTGAGTTAACCAACTTTGAAAGAGAGATGATAGCGGGTGCCTATCATGATAGGATGATAGTGACCCAAGGGTCACTCTATCACGGAGGGGTGTGTTTAGGGTCTAACGGCACTAGGGGTTGCCCCATATCGCCGAGGGGTACAGAAATTGCACAATCCCCGTTCGACAGTATCAAGAGCGTATCGGAAATACGCCATTTCCGGAATAACATCTCATCGTGGACAGTGCTGTATGGGGCGGAGAAAGGTAGTGGATGAACGTGGCCTTCGACGTCTGTCTCGCATTATTTCAGCCAACCGGAGAGCGACAGTGGCACAAATCACTGCCGATTTCAAATCACTCCCTCGGTAGTGAGGTGCCGGAAACGCTTCCACCAAGACCATCAGGCGATCATTAGCCACAATAGGTTATGGGGGCCACCAGAGTCCCGTTAGTAGGTAGGTATCCCATAATTTCTTTCCACTCAGTGTATACTGGGCGAAAGAACATCGGCACCGGACCTTGGATGATTGGAAATGGGTCTCCTGGCCCGATGAGTCTCATTTACAGTTATTTCGAGTGGACGGGAGGGTGCGTATCTGGCGGAAACTGCACGAAGCTGTGCACCCGTCACGTCAACAAGGACCTGTTCAGGTGCACGGTCGGTAATGGTCTGGGGCGTGCTCAACTGCCACACATTGGGACCTGTGGTACGTCTAGACGCATCGCTGAACGGTCCAGGTTAAATGTCCATCCTTGCAGACCATCTACATCCCTTCATGGTCATTGTGAACCCACAGAGCAGTGATAATTAGAACATGGTTCGAAGAGATTCTGCAGATTTTATCACCATGAAATGGCCTCCCCATTCACTGGACATGAACTCTTGTGCAGCATCTTTGGGATGCTATGGAAAGGTCCGTTCGAGCTTTGGATCCTCCACCCAGGAATGTGACGGAATTATAGACAGCACTGCAGCAAGCATGGATGGAAATACCTGTGAAACGCTTTCGTGAACTAGTGGACTCAATGCCTCTCCATGTGACTGCCCTTATCCGGGAGAAAGGTGGGCCTACCCGTTAGGTAGGTATCCCATGATTTCTGTCCACTCAGTGTATATTGGCACCCTCCTAGCTGAAGACTGTTCAGGGATGAAGCATGTGCAAAAATTGAATAATAATAATAATAACTAGGGGGCTCCGCCCACAGCTCGCTTTGCTCGCCAACCCCCTCGCACGCTTTTCTACGTAGTATGTAGAAGTATGACGGAGTAAGTAAAATCTTTTCTACATAAAAGACACACCTGTCGAAAAGCAACTGATCGATATTTAATCAGGAATTGATCTATGTAATTATTTACCTGTCCATTTGTAGTGATGCAATTGTCCCGCCCAATTCTACCACGTGATCCGCATCCCTCTTCTCCCATTGGTTAACCTACCCCCACCACGCTGCATTCCCAAGGCCGAATAAATATCACTACGTAATTATATACCTGCGTTTACACAGATCACTTAGGAAAAGGCCTTTTGCTTTGGATTTCATAATACATGAGGAATATTGTTGCATCGAAAAGAGCAGGACTAAAATATTTACAAACTATACAAATATTTAAAATATTTGCAAAATGCTAAACTATTTACAAATATTTAAAATATTTGTAAATAGTTTAGATTTACAAAATATTAAACTATTTACAAATATACAAACATTATGGAGGCAGTTGTCTTTCAATGCGACGAACGTTAGCATGAGTCCCACGTACGCGTTGTACATTCTCAACACCCAGTGTCTGATTCTGCCCAGTAACATATTTATATACCTTCCATTTAACGTTCACCAACCTCGTGCACGTGCTTCAAAGTCTAATACATGACCATGCCCGGCATCATTTAATGTTCCATTGTAACGTTTTTTTCCATATTAATGTCAGCTGATGAAGGGACCCATCGTCACGACATAGTGGTAAATGATTTAGTTTTTTGTAAATATTTGTATATTTTTTAATTGTATGTTGTTATTTGTATAATAATAACATTATGCTAACATTATAATGCACTGATTGAAATCTAACCAGGAAATGACCTATGTAATTATTTACCTGAGCATTTGTAGTGATGTAATTGCCCCGCCCTCTTCTCCCATTGGTTCGAATAAATATCACTAGGAAGAAAACGTTTTTAATGTATATAGAGATAATAATATCTTCATTTAACATTAAAAGAGCGATCAACCATCACCAACTTGTTCGAGAGCGTGGGACATGCGGACATGCACCGAACAATGAGGACCAATTGGACGTTATCTTCCTTAACATCCATGCTGCATATGATAAGATCTCAATCAATCGCTTTCTCAAAATCCTACAGAACACTTCCACATAACTTCTCCACTTCCTGACATTCTCAGGAAAATTAACGGATTAACAAAAAATTATGATATTAGGGTCCCCTGTAAATGATTACATCTACCCATATTTATTTTGTCTGTAAATTGCGTGTGTTCTCCCTCGTCGATTTGCCTGTTTGCTGGACGAAAAAACCTCAGTTTCTGGAGGGGGGGGGGGGGTGAACCTTGCTATCTACGCCTGAGGCCGACTAACTCAGCCACGGAGTGAAAAAAGCCTATAATAACAGCCAGAACAATTCTCTCGACATTGTCGCAGTGTATATCCTACCGGTTCCAGACGCACAAGTAGTTGATGATATCCTCAATTGGCTGCTTAACCATCTCCATTCATCACTGAAACACATCGTGTGTGGGGATTTCAATCTCCCGAATACTCAGGGAAACCTCGAGAGGAGACTGACTCAGCGTCTAGGTATATTAGGTCGCAAACTGGTGAGCACACCACCCACGAGGAGCGAAAGCACATTAGACCTTGCGTTCGTGTCAGCAAATTGTGTGGCTAATCAAAACCCTACAAGCAACATATGGTCTGATCATAACCCCATCATTCTCTCTGTGCAAATAGAAATGCCCATCACTTCTGGAAGAAGGAAAGTCACAACCAAAACAATTACAGCGCCCAAATACTTCAATCCTGAAAAGTGTGTTCATGCGGCTCAAGCAATCCCATGGGATGTCCTTGAGGAATGTTATCCCGAACTCGGGATTGACCTGATGACAAGATGGATAGCCACTGTTTCTCTCTATGCTGCAACGAAGAAACTAACCATCACAGAGCATTCAAAGGGCTGGTGGAATCCAAAAGTCTCGGAAAGTTTCCACGTTAAACAGAATTTGCACAAAAAGTGGAAAAACTCCGGCTCACCCTCGGACAGAACTGCCTATTCCCGAGCTAGGGCGCTTTTTATTCGGAACAAGAGGGAGGCGATAAAACTTCGCCTAGAGCAGTGATGGGCAAACTTTTTTAGGAGTGGGCCAAAAAAAAAAAAAAGAAAAAATTTTGGCAAGCCAATATAATTTATTATAAAACGCAATAAAGACTCAAAAAAAAATAGTATATTTTAAAAATTCTTTAATACTAATGCGATGAATGAAGTTGTGACTGTATTTCTAAAAGTTCCTCATAATCTGGTTCGAACTGGGATGTACTGATTCTGAGAAGTGAAGTTAAATGCTTATCTGTCAGTCTGTTTCTAATACAATTCTTTCGAAGTTTCATTGTAGAAAACACCTGTTCACATATATAAGATGAAGCAAACAAAGCACTAACTTTCTGGGCGTGAGATATCAGATTTGGGAAACTTGATTTCGACAAAGACTTGTAGAACTCTAATTTTGGGATATTGAGAAACAACTGTTTGAGGTGATTGTTACATTGCAATTCAATTAATTCAAGCTGCAAGTCCGGTCTCACTACTTCACACATTAAAAGGCATGCTGAAAATATCTAAGTCTTTTTCATTGGCACTGATATCTTGAAATCTTCCTTCAAATTCAAGATGAAGTTTTCTCAGGCCATCTTCGTAGCTCTTAAGCTTGTCTTTATTTACTGGGGCTACTGAATTTAATCTCGGGAAGTGAGACAAGTCGTTCTTAGCTATCTGATTAGCAAACAGAACAAGTTGTAGTTTAAAACCTCTGAGATGGCCCCAGATATCGTCGATAAATTGATTTTTTCCTTGCATTTTGACATTCAACTTGCATGTGACAGGGATAATCTGTGAAAAATGCAAAGTCCGAAAGCCACGCTGTATCTTCCAATATTTCACACTCCACAGACCACTGTTTCTCATGGAAGAATGACACTATCTCGTCTTTCAGCTGCCAAACTCGCTCGAAGACGCGTCCTGCACTCAGCCACCCAACTTTCGTGTAATACAGCACATCAGAGTATTCAGATTGCATGGACTCAAAAAAATCTCGAAATTGTCTGTGAGTAAGCCCACGAGATAGAATAGTATTTACAAGCTTCACGATTACATCAAGCACAGGTTTCATATTCAAGGCAGATTCACACAGGGCATCTTGATGTACAACGCAATGTAGAAAGACAACATTATTCCCGGGGTATTTTGATTAAAGATCCCAACAAATCCAGATTTTTTACCTGTTATACTTTATGCTCCATCGGTCGTAATATTACATATGTTTGTTATGGGTTCTTCCAATGTTGAAAGCCCTTCCTAAAATTCATGAAAAATATCAGACCCTGTTGTTGTTCCTTTAAACGACCGCATGCATGCCAATTCCTCAGTAATAGAAAAGTTTTCATCAACACTTCTTATAAATAATACTAGCTGAGCAGTATCATTTATATCAGTGCTTTCATCCATAGTAATGGAGCAGAATTTAAATTGACCAATCTTTGACTCCAACTGTGATGTCAGATATTTATTTATGGCTTCGACTCTAGAAGTCACAGTTTTTCGGGATAAGCTTACAGTTTCAAAATCTTTTTTCTTGTCGCTTCGACTCTAGAAGTCACAGTTTTTCGGGATAAGCTTACAGTTTCAAAATCTTTTTTCTTGTCAGGACATAAAACATCACAAACTTGGAGCATACAGTGTTTAACAAACTCCCCATCAGAGAGAGCTTTATTATTTTTAGCAATATTGTATGCTAAAATATAACCTGCATGTGTAGCTGCTTTCTGAGAACTATTTTTTTTCTTAAAAAAATTTTGGTAACTTGATAATTTTTTGCGAAGATCTACTTTTCGTTTCCTTTCATATTCGGACATTGCTTCGTAATTGGAATTTTTATGCTTAGAAGTGAAGTGGAGGGAAATGTATTCTTTGAAGACTGCTACGGTTTCATTGCAGATGAGACACAGTGGTTTATCTTTTACAACTGTGAAAAAGTACTTCCAGGTCCATTCATCTTTGAAAACACGGGCACTCTGAATCAATTTTACGTTTTTTAGTAGACATTTTGGGGTTGAAATATTTTACTAATATCCACAATAAAACTCACAAGCACCAACAACAATACTATTTTTAATAATTTCACCATCATGACACTAACATTCAACATTTATGAAATTGGAATGCGTCGGTCTGTCCGCCATCTTTCCATTCAACGGAAGATCCCCGCTTCGCGCACATTCCCGAACCGACTAATGTTATTTGATGTGGTCATGTGGACGAATATTAGCGCCTCTGTTGTGGTTAATATAAACTCGTAAGCGGTATATCCAAATTCTTCTTTCAAAATCTTGTTTCTATTTTTTTTAAATTTAAATATAAGAGCAAATAAATATATTTTAATAATTTTATACATATTTATTAGGGCGGGTTCCATTTTTTGCATATGCAAAAGTTTTTAAATCAATTTCTATATAAATTATTACAACTATATTTTGCATATGCAAAATATATTCAAATTTCTATGTAAATTTTCGCATATGCAAAAAATGGAACACGCCCTTAAATGAATTTTTTTAAAACATTGAAAGTGAAAATTTCTATACTATTGTTTTAAAATCTGCGGCGGGCCGGATAGAACCTCTAAGCGGGCCGCATCTGGCCCGCAGGCCGTGGTTTGCCCATCACTGACCTAGAGGATACCATAAATAAGGGGAAGCCCTTTCATAGAATCCAATCAGAGGACGCCATTGACTCACTCAATATAAGCAGCTGGCTCGACCATATAACTAGGTTCGCTGCTCAGCCAGAATCCACTACGCCAATGGAATTTCCAATCAATCTGATTTCGACAGACCCCTTAAATTCAGTTCACCTCACCAAATACCAGCTGATCGACGCAATGAACAGCTTAGCACCTACGGCCGCATCAGGTGCCGACGGAATTCCTCAGTTTATGCTGAAATGCCTCAGTACATTTGTTGTTGATCCTATCCTGTCGTTATTTAACAAGATCCTTAATCAAATTTTTTTCATCCTATGTGGCATGTCTATCTAGTAAGACCGCTGCCGAAAACACGCTCTGCTTCTCAGCCCAGTCACTTCCATCCAATTTCCTCTGCATCATACCTATTAAAGCTCTTTGAGAAATCTCTTCTAAGAACATTAACCATCCAAATTATGCCACAACAGCTACCGCAGATCCACTATGTTACCCGGTCAAGATCCACTGCTACAAATCTAGTCACCACCACTACCAAGATCCTCAAGGGATTTGAGCACCATTACGTATATCGACGTCCAGGCAGCATTTGATTCCGTATCCGTTCACGCATTGGCAAGGCTACTACGTGAGTATTACCTCATTGGTGGAGACGTGCTCTGGTTTATTCAGACAATGCTGGAGAACAGGACCATTATTGTTCGCGATGGCAGTCTGCGCTATACCAGGACTATTACAGCTGGAGTCCCACAAGGCGGGGTCCTGTCCGGAATCTTGTTCTCAGCTGTTCTCGTGCCATTTGTGACAGGCCGAACTGACATCCTCACCTTTGCCGATGACATAAAACAGTTTACTCCCATAAGCCCTGGAAACATTGCTGAATACATCAATACCTTAATCCTTCAGAAAATCCGGAACCTTGAGGCCTTCCTCTCCGGTTTCGGACTTCAAATCAATCCTGAGAAGTCAAAACAGTTGACTTTCTCTCTCTCTCTCTCTCTCTCAAACGGAGCCCAACAATAGTACAACCCATTTTAAGAGGATGCGCGATTTCTACCGTCCAACAACATACAGATTTGGGCGTTATTTTTGATCAAAAGCTCTCCTTTCCACCGCACATAGACCACTTGCAAATAAAGTTCAGTCGACTCCGGTGGATGATTAAACAACAACTAATGCACGTCCATGACCAGGCTGTTGGGTGCAGATATATTACGACATGTGTTTATCCGGTCATACTCTATGGCGCCGAAGTCTGGACTTCAACTGCTACGACCCATCTTAGACGGATTTTCGAGGGGGAATTCTGGCTACTGAAGTGGGCCATATGAAAATTTCAGCTTCCCCCTACACCAAGGACCATCCAGATGGCGGCAGCTCTCAACATGAGATGTCTTCCTGCCATCATTCACGAGAGAAGACTCGTTTCTGCCATCAAAATGATGGTCGGCATTATTTCAGTACATCCAGTCCTACAGGCCATTCCAAACCGGTTAAAGCTAACTGATCGGTTCCTACCCGCGCAAATGCTGCAAGACATACAGTTCTTGGACGGCGACCTCTACAAATTCGCAGTCGACAAGGAATATAAGCAGAAAGCACTCGGTCGACTTCCTTCCCAGGACCACGTCAGAGGACATTAGAATCTGCTCCCGGAGACCTATTCATCACTGCCTTGAATTCATCATCCCAATGTTCAAACCTTTCAGGAGTCATAATGCTTTTTCTTTTTTTTCCCTTTTTTTTGTGTTTATTATGTTGTGTGATTTCTTTTATGTAAACCCCTGGCTTTTAGCCGTGAAGGGAGCTGTATACAGCAATGTGCTTTCTGTACATAGTAAAGAGTTCTTCTTCTTCTTCTTCTTCTAAAGTTCCTCGGGTCGTCGACGGGATCCGAACCCGGGCCTTTTCCATCCGGTGTGAGGAGGACGATGACGATACCACTGTGCTACGCGCGCAGACATTAACGGATTAACAGGCAAATGAGCGTAACAGTTGGCGAGGCTCCCACACCACTATCCTCCCCCTTTCTTATTGCTACGCCTCCCACCCCTTCTGCATGCTTAGTCTACGTGGCTGAGTTAGTCGGTCTCAGGCGTAGATAGCAAGATTTCTCGGGCGCCTCCGTAGCCAGGTGGGAAGGAGCAGCAGTGCGTAGCACACGCTTCTTGATTAGACCGGGGTTCGAGCCCGTCACCACCAAATACGGAGGATGCGGAAAGGTCAGGGAATGACCACCGCATATCCCCGGAGCAATATGGCCCTAGTTGCTAATGCTCCTAAAAACCAAATAACAACAACAACAACAACAACAGCAAGATTTCTCCCCCCCCACCAGAACCGGGGATTTTTCGTCCAGCAAATTAAGCAAATCGACCAGAGAACGCATTCAATTTACAGACAAAATACATGCGTAGATGAAATAACTTTCCGGGTGGCACAGTGGTATTGTCACCACTCTTCCCATACCAGGTGGAAAACGCCCGAGTTCGAATCCCGTCGATAAGCGAGAAACTGTTATGAGCATTTTTCACTCACTCCGTGGCTGAGTTAGTCAGTCTCAGGAGTAGATAGCAAAGTTCCCCGCCCCCGGAAAAACTACGGTTTTTTGTCCAGCAAAGCAGGAAATCGACTAGAGAATACACGCAATTTACAGACAGAATACACACTGATAGTTGAAGAAATTAAAATTTTCAGGTGACCCTGATAAAAATAGGTTTTTTTTATTTTATTTCTGCATGCTTAGCGGTTACTGACGATCTTGTCCTCACCATTTGGCCAGGCACCACAAGCCTCCTTGAAAATTGAGCTAACACTGCTATTGGCCTTCTTTCCAACTGGATTGAGGAATGCAAACTCTCTATAGCAGCAGACAAAACCAAGGCGATTTTGTCAAAAGTAAAACTTGACATTAGGCATCCCCCTGGTATTAAGATTGGCGGCACCACTATTCACTTAGTCACCGAATTAAAATATCTTGGAATTATCATTGACAGCAACATCACTTTTACTATACATCTCCAATATCTTGGAACAAAGATTAGAAAATACTGCTTTGGTGAAAAGGATCACGTGCAAAGACTGGCGCCTCTGTAGTTGTTCCCCCCCCACCCTGCTCTACAAAGCGGTTTTCTTGCCTATCATTTGTCATAGGGCTGGTGCCTGGGCTTACAGGGAAAACACTTGTCAGGAATTCAAAGAAGTTACAATCAATACAACGTACCTAACATAAAGTTGTTGTTGGATTTTTAGAAGCATCAGCAACTAAGGCCATGTTGCTCCGTGTAGATTGTCCGTAAATTGCGTATGTTCTGAGGTCGATTTTCTGTTTGCTGGACGAAAAACCCGAGTTTCGGGGAGAAAAACCATGGTACTCTCGCCTGAGACCGACTAACTCAGCCACGTTGTGAAAAAGGCCTATAAAAATTCCTCCTGTCATCGACGGGATTTGAACACAGGTCTTTTCCACCCGGTGTGGGGAGGAACGCAATCCCACCAACTATGCTACCCACGAGGGCGTACAACGTACCGTGATCCTCACCATCTCCAGGGCATGGTGTACTGTTAGTACTCGTTTCCTTCGGGTCTTGGTGGGCTTCCCCTTGATCTGGAGGTCATCTGAAGCGGGCAATCCTACTGTCTTAAGAAAAGGATTTCAACCACTCTCCCAAATTACAGTGTGAACATCGCTATTTACCCGAAAATTGAAAAAAGAAACATTTCAAATCACTTTTTATCAGATCTGGCAAGCGCATTAGGATTCACTTCCTAAAGGTCCTGTCACAAAAAGAGTCATTCCCCAAATAACGTTCACCTGCCCTAAGCCTCCCCCCTCCCCCATTCTGACTGGCGATGGCTTCCTAAAAGCAAACTTGCTGAACTTGGCATTGAGGATCCTCACTACTCCTGAGAGCTCCCAGAAAGCTGGGAGCATATCTTGTACCACCTGGACAAGAGCACTTTTCCTCACTGAGCAAGACAGTTCGATTGCACTCTCACAGTTCACACAGGAAGTGTTCACCAAACGTAGGAACAACCTGAGAATCGGGCCAACTTGATTCTAGCTCAATATGAAGATTAAAAAAACTCGACAATTTATATAGACTTAACCATATAATCATCTAATCCATACAGGGTAGAACTCCACCTGTATACAGTACATTGTTGTGGGACAAGTGGAACTGTCATCTTCGGATGACCAACGCCATTATGGTACTCATTATGTGCGGCACTCTAGCCGTGCAATCTTTTATTCTATCCCTGGATCTGGGTGGGCTCCCCAACCTAGGGACATCCAAACTCTTCGCCCCTCCCTACTTCACTCATCTGGAGAATGCCTTCTTCTTTATTTGTCCTCTCCTCTCATCTACCTTTATTCTCCACTCTCAGACTGTCTCCTGCACTCACACTTTAATTTCGTCTTTTTTTTATTATTAGGCATCCTTAGAAAGCTCAGGCGACTTTGGGGGTTGCCTAGCCAGAGTTCTTTCCCTCTATTGCACAGCCTATCCTACCTCCACGGTGTTAGTCACGGACAACATGGGGGCCCCATGGCTAAACGGCCAGAAGAACTACACAACCCAACACTACACCGCACAACCCTACACTTACACATTTTGGCCTTTACAGGAAACTGTATGCATCACAGAATATTACATGGAGTTGACGGAGACCCACCGGTGCCGCCAGACAAGAAACACATAAGTTACCAAGTCATGTCTCTGCACAGCGATTAGCGACTTCACTTTTTGTGCAGATGACATCGAAGCGTTTGTCTACTCCAGTGGTTTTCAAACGGGGTGCCGCAATGACATTTTTGGGATGCCGTGTAATTTGGGTTTAAGTTACTTAAAGTTATTATTATTATATATTTTTTTAAAATTTTTATATTTATTTCATTATAAAAAGGTCGTAGTACGTTATCCATTGTACCGCATCTTTTTAATTTTGTGATCTTTATTTAGTACCCATATATAAAGAATAAAATTATTATATAGGTGTATATATATACCACTGTGTTAGGTATTTCTTTTGGCCTAGGAGTGCCATGAAAAAATTACTGGGACACTAAGGGCGCCGTGAACCGAGAAAGTTTGGGAACCTCTGGTCTACTCCAAGGATTCTACAAGTTCACCTACCTTCTCTAAAAATGTAGTAGACTTCTCTAAAAGAAGTAGGCCAACAATAAACACAATCTGCTCCATCAGTTAAGGACCACGCAGCTTGCTGAACAGCTGAAACTACAGCGTTTACCAGACATCATTGCCTGGAAATGACTGATAACTACAATAAAGATGATGACGGGCATGATATCCTAACCGAGCTTCTCGCAGATTTGTGAGTGGCACATTCCGCCATCTGCCTTAAGAGGCACCAAATCTCTGAGGATGAAAGCAAACAGATTGAAGATGGGTGATAGGTTCATGCCAGCCAGGGCGTTGGAATCAATCCTCTGCTTATCTCAAAAGGCTAATAGAAGATCCGAAGTACAGAAAAAAAAAAAAAGTTTTTTTGAACAACTGTATGTACTCAATGGTGTGTTTATGTGAACAAGTGTCTATAGTGTCTTCAATTGTCTATAGTTGTTATACCGAGCAATTTGTACGTTAATTGTCAGGACTGTAGACAGAAATGTAGTGTAAATGTAATCACTCTATGTTTTCTATTACTTTATATTGTATTATATGTAAATCTCCTGGCATTTACTGACGTGAAGAGAATTTGTCACTCACAAATGTAACACTTCATTTAGTTTGGTAGGCAAATAAAGATTTATTTATTTAAACTAAGCCAAAGTAGGAAACTGCACTTTAGGGATAATTTCCATATGGTTAATGAATGTTGTTGCTTAATACTAGGATCTCAAAGTACGCGAATGTTAGGTTTCTTGTTACTCCTGCGTAAGTTGGGCTCCCCTATATAAAACTATTGCACTAAGGTAAAACTAGGCGAACTCCTATAAACCATGTACGCGTGTACAATAAACTTATTTGCGTTAACTGAATAAACATAAATCTTAAAGTAGGACTTGTTTTGACAAGTCCGTCCTCATCGAGGGTGCAAGGAGAAGCCGCGTTTAAGCTTCAAGCCGAGTTCACACACGCGGAACAGAAACGGAGGAAGCAGTGTTTATTGTCCCAAGCAACCAATAAAACTAAGGAGATGCTAAGGGTGTTTAGAACCGTCCTCCCCACACTGAGCGGAGTAGGACTGGATTCGAATCCCTCAATGACGCTAAAAACTTTTTTTTTCTCTCTTTCTCTGTGGCTGAGTCAGCCGGGAGCGGACAGCAAAATTTTTTCCATGAAATTTCGGGTTCATTGACCAGCAAAACAGGCAAATAGACCAGAGAACACACGCAATTTACGGACGTTACACATGGGCAGAAGAGTTGGTTTTCGGATGGCCGTAATATGAGTTTTTTTTAAGGATCTTTAGTTTTATTGGTTAGTTGGGACAATAATCACTGCTGCATACGCTTCAGTGCAGCGTGTGTGAAAGAATTGGAAAGCATTATCCTCCTTTCAAGTACAGAATTCTTATTCGTCCGAATGGAAAGCTAATAGTGTGCATCTGCATGACTTCGATCTACCCTTTCCACTCCGTTTTTCTTACCAAGCAACTAACATCATAAAACGGACAAACTATAACTAAGAGCCACGAACATAAATATGGATCAAGAGGGTCAATTTATAAGCTGGGCTGAGTTTGCGTACTTTGAAACCCTACTGTATTCTTTTTTTTTTTTTTTGGAGATGATATTCTTTTAAGTTGTTCAGTTTTGGACTAGTATAAAAAATTGGTTCCAATTTCTCTTCTTAATTATTAATTTTTATTTTTCAGGCGGTATTTCTCAATATGGCAATGGAATGCAAGTGTCACGGCGTATCAGGTTCATGCACAATGAAAACTTGCTGGAACACATTACCACCTTTCGTTCAAGTGGGAGATTTCCTCATGAAGCAATACCACAAAGCCAAGAAAGTACAGCCATATTGGGGAAAAAGGTCGCGGTCTTCGAGGCCTTTGTATTTAAGACATCGCAAGTCTAAGCGTCCGCACAGAAAACCTAGACCCAGAGACTTAGTTTTTCTCCAAAAATCTCCCAATTATTGCGAAGTAGACTTAGCTCGCGGTTCTGTAGGAACTGCTGGGCGGCGATGCAATCGTACCTCTAAAGGGACCGACGGTTGTGACCTTATGTGCTGTGGACGAGGCTACAACACCCACCAGTACACCAGAACTTGGCAATGCAACTGCAAATTTCACTGGTGTTGCTTTGTTCATTGCCATGTGTGCAATGAGAGGACGGAAGAATACACGTGCAAATAAGAACTACTATTTCATGAATGAGTGTGACCTAACTCTCACGGTGTTAAATCAGTGTTCAAGTGACAATTCATAATCACACGCCATTTGTATAGTTTGTGTGTAAATTAGATCATTCTGATTTCAAAAAGAAATAATTACTCATTGACCATTATCGATTTCTTCTAAATGACAGAAACATCAGAAGTTTCGTGAAGCAAATGAATGTCTTCGACTTCATATAACGTCTTTACACGACTAGTGTATATTACCAGACATCGTGACATTTGTGAGGACAAATACTGTTAGCGATAAGACCTCATCATTGACTAATTGCAAAATAGACTTTAAAAGTGCACAGATTGCAAACAGGATTTGGTTGTTATTTAATATTTCATGATTGAATTATAGAGGGTTCACCAAAAAAAAAGTCGCTCTACTCTGAATTGTCAATAAACATATTATTTAAATATTTTACTTATAGCATTGTTTCGAACATCACAACACTCATAAAGCATGGGGGATTTATTCATTAGAAAACATTTTCAATATGTGATCCTTATGCACAGCTAAAGCATATTTATAGACGTCTACGGGCGTCTATAAATATGCTTTAGGTGTGCATACAAAACACATTTTCCAGCAAAATTTTCCAATTTAGCTAGAAAATGTGTTTTGTATATCTTTAAGATCTGAAATAAAGCAGTTCGAAAGACTAGTAGGTAATGGTAATTATGAAAGACTGGTCTGACAACTTCAACACATGAAACAGCGCATCACATCGTGCAGCTTTATGAATGCAAAAATGTTTCAACGAGACTACATGGGGATTTTTCGTGGCGCAGGCATGAACATTTTATTAATACTCGTAAAAAAATACCCGTTTAAGCGACAGTGTGTGCGTACTTCATCGGTGAAGCAAATTTGATGAAACGCTATTGCAATGTCATTCAAAAATATCCGATTTGATCAGTGGTGCAGAAAAACTCATGTGGACCCACAGTGCAAAATTCCATTTTGACCATTTTGAGGTCTCAACATTAATTTTATCGGTTTGATACAAAGGGTACTAGGAAAGTTTTGCAATACAGCTTTGTTTATTTAATTTTTTCAAAGTAATTTCCTCTACATTCAATACACCTCTCCATCCTCCGAAACCAATCTTTAAACCAGTTCTGCAAAGTTTCACTAGGGAGTAAAGCACACTCGTTGTCCCAAGCCCGTAGAAGGTCCTCATCACTGGAAAACCGCCTCCCTTTTAGCTTCATTTTCACATGCAGGAACAGTGCAAAGTCGCAGGGAGCAAGGTCTGGACTGTAGGGAGGGTGCTCGAGAAGTTTCAGTCCTGTCGTGGTCAAATATTCGGTGCAGGCTTTGGTGCGGTGAGCTGCAGCATTATCGTGATGGAGGTACCAGGTGTCCATTCTTGACTTTGGCCGCAGGTTCTTCATAGATCCAATGACTTTAGGCAGGCATTGTTCAGTATACCACTTAGCTGTGACTGTCTTCTGTGTGTCCAAAACGACACGTTCCACAATTCCACTCGATTTGAAAAATACAGCTATCATTTTCTTCTTTACAGATCGGGATTTTCTGACAATTACGGGTGTGTCGTCATCATCAAAGACCCAAACTTTGTTTTGAGCCTTGGTCGGCAGATCGTAATAGTACAGCCAAGTCTCGTCACAAGTCACGATGTTGTTCACATACCGAGATTGTCCCTTATCAAACTTTTTTAACATCTCCCGGCACCAAGTCACACGTCGCGTCATCTGCTCTTCAGTCAGTTGATGCGGCACCCAGAGAGAACAAAGTTTCTTCGCGTGCAAATGATCTTGCAGAATCGAACGAATTGCTGGTGCATTTAGGCCCAAAGTATCCTCTATCTGTTGGTAGGTCACTCGCCTGTTTTCGTCAAGCATTTTCCTCACAGCAGTAACGTTTTCCTCCGTAACTGACGTTCGTGGCCTTCACGGCCTCTCAGAATCCTCCAGAGTGAAATTTCCCCTTTGGAATTCTCTATACCACCTGAATATCGTTGTACGATGTGGACAATCATCATCTAGTGCAAGAGTCATTTCTTCTAAGCACTGGTCTATGGTTAAACCACGCACGAAATTATACCGCAAAACTGTCCTTATCTCATTTCGTGACCACGATGCCATCGCAAGCACTTTACACTCTCACTACTAATGAATAACTGAGCCCATAGCGGCGGCTACTATGCACGTATGAACATGTCTCAACATGCAGCAACAAGCAGCTTCCTGTGATTCATTGTTGCGTCATATTGCAAAACTTTCCTAGTACCCTTTGTATAAGAATGTCAGGGAAGTGTTTGGGGAAGGATGGGGGCTTTGGCTGAGTGGCCCGTGCGTTGCATCGGTTCGCTACATCTAGTAAGCTTTTAGACCGGATCACGCAAGTCTCATATCTATCTCGCAGTTGTATCCATCTGAGCTTCGTAAGGGAACAGAATTGTCTTGTCGAACAATGATTAAGTGAATATTCGTTTCAAATTATGCGGTTTAGAGTCGTTTTACAGTTTCAGGAATGTGAGTAACTGCTTCCTGTACCTGCAATGTTTTCAGGCTTTCTCACACGCTTCTTCTTACTGTCATACACGGAATGTGTTTGTGTTAAGCGCCAAAGCAGCTACGGCCATGAGGCGTCAGTATATCTTATCTGTAAAATGCGTGTATTCTGTGGTCGATTTTTCTGTTTTCTGGATGAAAAACCCTAGTTTCCGGGGGGGGGGAACCATACGACCCTCTCCAGAGCCATATTGAAAATAAAATAAAAAAAAAGCCCATAAAAATCTCTCGCGTCATTGATGAGATTCAAACAGACTACACATATGAGGGAACATAAATTGAAATTTAGGAAGGGTCGTTGCAGAATAAATGTCCGGCTGTTTGTCTTCTAGTTTATTCAAATAAATTTAAGGAAGAACTAAACAAACTGCTGGAGAGGATAGACAGGTGGTATGGGAAGTTGGCCGTTCCTTTTTTTTTTTTTTTCTTTTGGTTGATGCTGCTTTCTTGCATCATTTGCCACTACTAGGCCTTTTCCTCACGGTGTGGGGAGGGCAGTGTTATAAACACTGTGCTACCTGCCAAATGTTATGCACAGCGCCAATCTCTTCAAACTACTGATCAACTATAAAGTGCTGATCTGTTTTAACATTCCCAGTTGAACTTAATGTATACAAACAAAATGCAGGGTGCGCCACTGATTTCGCCAATTGCTCATGGCTGCTTACAAAATTTTTCTTTAGAGGGCGCCCGGAACAAGTAATAAACTCCAGATTTTACATGTTCCTCGACACAAATTAAAATTAATAATAATTAAATAAGTTAAATAAATATAGACTATTCAAACTAGAGCGTATTTTCCTGATGACAAGAATCTTTCATAAAAATATGGATTCCATCCAAGAATAGGTAGGAAGCTTTATCACTTATTAAATATAGTGTGATATAATCGGCTTCGCCATAATCTATTTCACAGAAGCGAAGGAGATTTTTTGGAAATGGTGGAGACAAAGAAAGCGTCAGAAATTTTTTCTTATTCATTTTGAATTAATTCTTCTTATCATTATGCCAACAAACGAATAGGTAAGCAACGCAATGCTAGTAGAAAATCATTTAAATATGTGATATATTGAAGTAAAAATACATGTCCAACAGTTTAGTTACAATTTTTTTAAAATATAAATCAGAAAACGGTTAGAAAGTTTGAGTAAATGAAATTTCACGTTCTGGTGTAATTTAACATGATTATTGTTGAATGTGCAGACTAATGTTTTAAGCTACGAAACAGGCAATCAGGAGAGCCATAAGGATGGGCTCTAGAGGATACCACTCAGTTCTGATTTAATGCGGTACAAGGAGCATCTGATCTGGTTTTCATTTTCTGTACAATGCCAATTACATTTGGAAAGACTCGGAGAAGTGAATGGCAGGACATGCTAAGGTGGCAGAGTCTTAAAAATGCCAAGAATAGTAATTCATCATGCTATCTCAGATTTTGGAATTGTAACTAAACCTTTAGACGCTGTTTTCCAAAAAAAAAAAAAAAAAAAAAGTATGTATAAGAGGAAAAAATGCTTCTTTTTTTTTTTACTGAAGTATGTGACATAGTAAATTAGCAATGATTAATGTAACAGAGGAACCCTGTTTCATTGGAGGAAACGCACACTGATTTTGAGAAAAGCAAAGTTCATCGGTAGAATAAAACTGGCAAAACTATATCCATTTGTATATAAATCTAAACTCAATATTTATACTAACTGAAATATGTTTAAAAAAATTAAATAAAATATTTCATGTGAAAGTCTTTTATTCCTTTTTTTTCACAAATTAGCCA
Organism: Mastigoproctus giganteus; assembly: GCF_048544385.1. Classification (NCBI taxonomy): domain Eukaryota; kingdom Metazoa; phylum Arthropoda; class Arachnida; order Uropygi; family Thelyphonidae; genus Mastigoproctus; species Mastigoproctus giganteus. The sequence continues at coordinate 58,582,001 of NC_143578.1, read as the reverse complement.
TAGTCGTATGTTCAGGGGTCGGTGAAAAATAATTAATACAAGACAAAACGAAACTAATTTACTAAGATTATTTAAAGCGTTGTGAATAGGAGTGAATATATTCCCACATGGTATGCAGGCTTCTCCTGCTGGATCTAAACGTGACATTCGCAAGTCCACCACTTCGTACTAATCATTTGGAAAGACGCATCAGAGAGAGAGAGAGAGAGAGAGGAACATGAGAAATCTGAAAAGCATACTTTTACTGGAATGGGTGAGTGATATTATCAGGGATAAATGTGGACACCTAGTAGAATCAATGCCAAGGAGGATTACTACTGTCATCTCCACTAAAGGGACCAACTGCTGTTAACGCCAATCTCTAACATTTTGTAGGGCAGAATAATATGAAAAAGGTCCTTATTTTTGTCCAAGGTTAATAATAAACTAGTGTTAGGGTTAAAAATAAGAATTTTTATCTACACGTCTTTCACTTTCTGCAGAAGGCATCGTTTTTAATATTAACGCACCTCATGGCAAAATTCTTATCGTCCTGAGAGGCCTAACATGCACTAAAGCAGCCGTCAACACCTGTTACAATGAAAAGGCCTAATCTGCGGGTGAAACTTGTTTTGTTTTCGCAATGAACGGGCGGATTGCCTGTCCAAGAAAATCACCATTTACGGAGACGGCATGCGTGAGGAATATAAAACTACTGATTAAGTTGACTCCAATTACTTTTATTTACCGCCAGATATCAGGATGATAAAATCGAAGCATTTAAAATTAATTTGTCTTGATACCGTGGGCGTTCGTCTGCGTGTAGAATTACAACTAAGTTCCAAGTACACTGCGATGCTCGTTAAGATGTGTTTCGTCTACGATTTCAAGATAGCAAAGTAATAATCGCACACCATCATTAAATCTTCTAAAACACTTCGATTTTCATCATTAGTCATCATTAAGAATTAACATTAGCACTGTGATATAAAAGATAGTTTGCCTTTTTCTGTATAAAATTGCGCTTCAATTGGCAAGGCTGAAGCGCATATAACGTAATGATCTTTGATGTGCGCAGAGCTGGCATAAACCAGCTCTGCGCACATCCAAGATTACTGCCCTCAAGATATCAGTTTTTCTGTTTAACAAAAGGTTTCTGCCATGGGAGGCAATGGTTAGATAAAGCCACCTAAGTGGTATGCCCCGAATCATAAACATTTTCCTCAACCAGCTGGTTTATGCCAGCTCTGAGCACATCCAAGATCACCTCCCATGATTCTTTGAGCGATCTTCTCTCCCGATTCCGTTCTTTTAGCCTTTCCCACGATGCTTTGCGCTGGTCGAAACGTGTTATTTATTTATTTTTATTTTAAATTTTGCAAGATATCCATTTCTGTGGTTACCAAAAGGTTTCTACAACGGGTGGCACAAAACATGTCCAGTATTTCCAACCCTATGTCTGTTTCTTGATCAAATACCGTATCTAAGAGACTGCGGTTTTTTTTTTTTTTTTTTTGGTTTTTTTTAGGAGAATGTTTAATCGATATTAACTTTTTTTTTTGTACGCTGATAATTCTACAAACGGAACTCGGACAGCAGAAAGCTTTGGGTATAACACAATTAACATTGTTAATAAAATTTGCCGATTAGATTTTTGAAACTTTTTAATAGGCATATGATTTCAAATGACAAATTTCTTAATATTTTCAATAAAAAAAAAAACTCCTCGTGGCTATCAAATAAATAATTCAAAAATACAGTTTATAACGGGGAAAATTATACTGTTTTAATTACTTTAGTACATCAAAACCAGTGTTAAAATTTAGGTGTGTAAGCTAGAAATGACAGGTTAATCAATGCACGCAGTGCATTATATTTCAGGCGCGTTAGCAAAATAATAATTCATGATTTATAACAAAAAAAAAAACAAAAAAAAAAACAGACAGTAATGTTGTGATGCGCAGACACAAAATATTCTTTCCTTTCTGCGCATCCCGCTACATCTGCCAACTGCTGCATTGCCAATACATTATTCGAACCAGCGCACGGCAAAAAAACGTCAAGTGCTTAAGCTACAATATACGGTATATGGATAACCTATTTCTAGTATTCGCTAATTTTATTTAATTTTTTTTTGTTTTATTACAGTATTCAGATATTTCCAATGTTTAATCGATATTGATTTTTGAAATACTTGACCCTCAAGAATGGCTCAAACACATCGCCAGGTTCTCAAATAGAACAGCAGTCCCCAGTCCCGTCTACAACTCTCCAGCGTGAATATGAACATGCATCAGATGTCCTAGCGACTATCCAGATCACCAAGCAGCAGCTCATACAGGCCATCAATTCCCTTCCCACAACAGCCATCGCTGGGGAGGATGGAATTCCGCAATTTAAGATCAAATGTTAGAACTCTTTCATCATAGACCTCCTTCTCTCGATCTACAACAGATGCGCCTCGCTGATCATTACTTCCCCACCACAATAGAATAAGTACAGAGTGCACCTCATACCTAAAAACCGATTTTCCACACACACGTCAGCCAGTTTAGACCCAGTTTAGACCCTTCAGTCTGCTAAAAACTCGAAAAGGCCCTGCTACCCACAATTACTCACAAAATCCTACAGACGAAACCACCTGACATCCACTACGCCATCCGAGGAAAATCATCAATTACCAACTTGGCAAATACCACTGAGCGCATCCTCTCAGCATTCGAACAAAGAGCCGAGCTTGTAACTACATATCTCGACATAAGTGCAGCCTTTGATGTTGTGTCAATCCCTGCCTTGCTCTTCCTACTTAAAAGAAAAATTTCACATTCGAGGTGATATGTTATGCTTTCTCGAATCTGTCACAGAACACTTATTCTCCATCAGGAACGACACACCCTATCCTGTGACATTATTGCTGGAGTTCCGCAGTGGGGAAGGGGTGTATTGCTAAAAAAAAGGAGTATTGCTAAAAAAAAAAAAAAAATAGTACCGAAACGCTCGTTCTCCAGAAGACTATATGATAACGCCACATCGACTGTACAGTAACTGAATCGGACTTCAGACTCACGATTCATAGAACAACCAGTTCTAGCGTTCAACTCATGGCGAATCAAAATGCAGCGTTCGCACGCATCCCAGTATATCTCATTCGTTGGATCTCTTTATCTAACACATTGTACTTTAGTAAGAAACGTTCAAGTTTCATTGCGAAATTTATATTTTTGTTTTTAAATAAATTTTTAAAGAAATCTATTAATTTTAAAGATTATTATTAACATATACTTTTAGTAGCAATGGGTAAAATACATATTTCTCCCTCCCCTTTGATTATGCCATTGTTTCATGATATTAGGTGTATAAATTTAATGATTTTCTATTATGACATTTAGAAAAAAGTACCCGAACGTCGTTCCTGTGCGTCCGACCCGAATACACTACTAGGGGTGCCCTATCTGGTGTTCTGTTCACGGCTATTATTGTGCCCATCTCTGCTTCCATCCATCAATGGCCTCTTATGCTATGCTGATAACCTCAAACTGTTGACACAAGTTAACCCTGGCGACAACCCTGCTTTGCTCAGCAACAAGATCAATTCGCAGCTTAGGAATCTTGAATCGTACCTTGCAAGCTTCAACCTTCAAATCAACCCACAAAAGTCTGCTAAGGTTATATTTTCCCTAAAATCCGTACCAACACTGCTCAACGTTTCACTAGGAGGGGTTCCAATACCAAACGTGTTCTCGCACACAGACCTTGGCATTCAATTTGACCAAAAGATGTCCTTTGTCAACCAGATCGACAAAATCAATACCAAATTTTCTCGCCTTAGGTGGATCTCAAAGCAGCAGATGCTACACGTTCGACATCCTCTCATTGTCAAAAGATTCATCTCCACGCTCTCCCCCGCCATTCTCTATAGTGCAAAAATATGGGCCTCGGTCACACCCACAAACCTTAAGCGAGTGTAGACCGCTGAATAATGGCTACTGAAATGGTCCAATACCAAGCTTCGTCTGCCTCCCGCCGCCACAACAACGAAGATGGCACAAGCACTGGAATTTTCGAGGGTGTAGTCCCTGATTATGGAAAAGAGGTTAGTCTTCACGGCCAAACTCCTCACTAGTCAGATATCATCTCCAAACATTTGGAACGCCTACCCTTGGAGGATCCCACAGCCAAGCCTAAGATCGTCACCTGCACTTGTGGCTTACCACAGTAGACTTGCACTCACTGACAGGTTTCTTCCCAAGCAGATGCTCACTGCCCTGACCGCCGCACCTGCAGTACAGTGAGTACTACAGCCTTACAAGTAATAGCAGGAACGCTCCCACTAGACCTAGAAATCGTTAGAACTGGAATGCTCTATTACCTTTCCAAAGGAGTCCCAGTTACCTTCCTGAATTTTACAACTGAGCCCACTAATAATAGGAAGGCAGAAAAAGTATGCCTACAGAACCACCTGCTACAGGAGTGGCAAAACAGATGGGCCAATACCACCAAAGGAGAGATCACCCGCAAGTTTTTTCCACAGACAAATAGAGTATACCCGAAATCACCATCATGGTTCTTCCTAGGACTTCATACAATGTACTTAATAACAGAGCATGGTCCCTTCAATGCAAAGCTCGCTGGCTTCAGACAACCCACATTGCACTTGTGGAAAAATAGAAGACTGGAACCATCTTATGTTTGACTGTCCCATCTACGAAGACCTAAGATGCATTCTAATTACAAAAGTGAGATATCTTCCAAGAGGACAAGAATTTCTCCTCCTTGAAACAGAAGAAAATTATATTATAAAGCATTGTCACGATTCGCCCAGGACCTCTTCGCGAGAAGAAGGGTGCAAATTGCCATACACTGAGGAAAAGAGGAAATGCCACTCGATCATAACAACGCAAAGACAAAACATATCACCAACCAGCATTTCTTCTCTTTAAACGGAAAAAGATTAAAGCCGAAAAACTTGATGACAGACCGCAAGCACAACCTCAACAACCTGAACTGCAAGTATGTGAACGTGCCACTAGGCGTCTCCCCAGAGCATTCCATATGTGTTTGAAGGGATTTAGATCGCCGGAACGGGCAGGCCAATCCATACGAACAATGTCTTCACTTTCCAAAAGCATATCAACAGCTGCAGTGCGATGGGGTGTACCGTTATCACCCATAAAGATGAACTCGGGGCCAATGGCATCTCGGAACAGACGCATATGGGGAAGGATTACATCAGTACAGTAGTGGGCACCGGTTACAGTACCGCTTTCCAGTATCTGGAGTTGTGTACATCCATCTAAGATAACGCCTCGACCGCCATATCGATCCCTTTCAGTGCTGTTTGCAGGGTGATACCGTGTGCCAACCTCTGGGCAGATTAGCTGACGTCCAGAATCGCTGCTGAGGCTGAATCTACTCTCATCAGTAAAGAGTACCTTACCCCATTGCGCTGCTGTCCAGTCCTTGTGTTCGATGCACCACTGTAAATGGTGCCTCCGATGGGCAGGTGTTAAAGGGACACAGCGTACTGGCCGTCGGGCAAACAGTCTACATTTGTGGAGTCGCTTGGCTACAGTAAACTGCGATATCCTGCGTCCTGTGCAGCTGGTTTGCAATGGATCCCGCTGTCTGGTGTCGGTCCCTCTTGGCCTGTAGGAGTATATAGCGATCATCACTGTGCGTTGTTTTTCGTAACGACCACCACTGGTCCTTCGAACAGCTGTACCTGTCGTTCTGAAGGCCGACCATGCACGTGAGACGATGCTATGGGCGATACCGAACTCTGCAGCCACACTCCTTGCACTTCGACCTTCCTCGAGCTTCCCAATTATTCGACCCCGGGTAAAGTCATCCAGATGTTGTCTACTGGCCATTTCGTTGTCTGTAGCACTGTATGAAACCAATCAAACGTCTGTAGCAATCGTGCTCACCATTCAGTAATTTTCAGATAACTGCTGAACTACTGCTTTTATCTGTTTATGTGAGCCCTCTCATCACGATTCAAATTTTTGCATGTGCACCAGCTTTCTACTGAACGGCCACAGTTATGCAAATCGCCACAGGCTGTTTCGACTTTGTGGGTGTAACCTTTAGAAATAGTGTTGGCCTTAAGTATTGGGTTTGAGATTGTATTGGTATTAAGTATTGGCCTTAAGTATAGTATTGGGTTTGAGAATCGGCGCCTCCGTAGCCAGGTGGGAAGGAGCAGCAGTGCATAGCACACGCTTCTTGATTAGACCGCGGTTCGAGCCTGTCACAACCAAATATGGAGAATGCGGAAAGGTCAGAGAATGACCACCGCATATCCCGGAGCAATATGGCCTTAGTTGCTAATGCTCCTTAAAAAAAAAAAAAAAAAGTTTGAGAAATTTGGGATAGCTTGACAAATCATTCGGAAAGGCCAAATTATAAAATTTCATTAAAATCAGTCTACTGGAAGTTGAATTTTGCACTTCACAATAAAGATTTATTTATTTATATAATATGCAGGAAAAAATAAATAATACTTGCTGGATTTCTATTGATCCAATTTTAATGAATTTGGGAAGGCTTAACAAATCGTTCTAAAGAATGAAATATAAAATTTCATGAAAATATATTTACTGGAAGTCGAGTTATTACATGTGGACGAACGGACAAAAAAAAAATAAAATTAAAAAAAAATATATATATATAATAATAATAATAAAATAAATAACTGTCGTATTTCTATTAGCCCGATTTTAAAAAATTTCATGAAAATTCGTCAACTGAAAGTCGAGTTGTTACATGCGGATGGGCATGATGAAGATAATAGGTGCATTATGCACGTATGCTGCATGCATAACATCGTATTAGTATCGATTCTTGTTTTGTTTGAATGTTTTTTTTTTTAAATTCACACTTATTTTACTGGAAAACTTATTTCCAATGGCAACAGTAATATTGGATGCAGTCTCTCAGTTTTTGTAAAACCTTTCTAAGTAACCAAATCTTTATAAGATAAATCTGACATAATTTCGAAGCCAAGCGTGCTTGTTTGTAAGAGATTATTCTCGTACTCTACGAGTGAAAAATAAGTTAGGTAATGTATAAGTGCGTTACATTTAAGGGGCATTACCAAATAGTACTAATTCATGATTTATAAAAAAAATTTTAAAAACTAGCAAAAATCAATTACTTTTATGTGTGAACCGAGAACATTTCGTTTCTGCGCATCCATCACGTTATTCATTCATTCCTCCAACGAACGCATGGCAACAAGCATAATACACAATGCTTCAGCTATGGATATACTGCATATGGACAGCCTACGTGATGTGTATGAAAAAAATAATAAATAAAGAATAACCGCCGGATTTTTATTGGTCCGATTTTAATGAAATTTAGGATAGCTTGACAAATCTTTCGGAAAGGCCAAATTGTACAATTTCATTAAAATCTGTCCACTGGAAGTTGAATCATTACTTGCGAACGGAAAAACAAAAAAAAATAAAAAATAAAAATAATAATAATAATTGCAGACTTTGTTATTGGTCTGATTTTAATTAATTTGGAGAGGCCAGACAAATCGTTCTAACACAACGAAATATAAAATTTCATGAAAATCCATTCATTGGGAGTCGAGTTATGATATGAGGATGGAGGACAAATAAATAATAACTGTCGAATTTATACTGTTCAGATTTCAATTAAATTTGAAGTGGCTTAACAAATCATCTTTATAAAAGGCCCAAATATAAAATTTCATGAAAATCCAGGTGATAGTAGGTGCCCGAGTTATTACATGCGGAAGGACGAACATGGTGAAGACGAAATAGGCGCATTACGCATATATGGCAATGCAACTAATGTGCTACTTAATAAGTAAAGCAAATACGTAAATTGTAAGACTTAAGCATGCTCATTATAGTTGGACTCTTTAAATATATTGATTTTAACATATTCAACTAGTATTCAACTCAACTGCATGCAATTCTTCGGCAGTTGGGACAAAAGAATAAAGGGACACAATACGATTCTCTTTTGAGGCTGTCTCAAACCCCATTCTTGCTCGTCCACTGGTCGCGAACATATATTTCAATTTTTGTCTGAGCTGTGTATCAGAATAATCACTGTCTGATAAAGTGTGTATAGTGTGTATAAGAATAATCACTGTCCTTTAACTAATTCAGTGGCATTCGCATGATTTTTTTCAAGATACCTATTAAAGTAATTTCGCCAAACTTTAATAACATTCATCGCTCTATTGTGTTCTCCACCTGAGTTTCTACCACTGGCACTTTTACCACTATTTAAGCTACTTTACCATTGGTGAACATCGAAATATTTGAGAGCCAAATCTGCAATCTTTCTAAAACGATATTTTACTTCGGGACCTCACGATATCGTTTTGTAAGCACCAATTCTTAAGGGTTTTTTTTTTTTTTTTTTTTTCGATAAAGACTGATTGCGATGAAAATTACAAACTTTAAATTCGCAGAGTGGAGCACTTCTTTGGTAGCTTCAACAATAGTTGCATCAAAGCGCAGTGTAACAAAACTTCTCCAGGCGCCTCCGTAGCCAGGTGGGAAGGAGCAGCAGTGCGTAGCACACGCTTCTTGATTAACCGGGGTTCGAACCCGTCACCACCAAATACGCAGGATGCGGAAAGGTCAAGGGAATGACCACCGCATATCCAGGAGCAATATGGCCTTAGTTGCTAATGCTCCTAAAAACCAAAATAATAACAACAATAAAACTTCTGGGCTTCCTCCTATTCCCTCGAAAAAGTTTTCGAACGGGCTATTCGTTACCTGTAAAATTCATACCACGCCTGTGTACAAACAAGGCACAAAATAATGCACAAATATGACACAAAAACATAACGTGACTGGCGGACACAGCTAAAGAAAGTCTGAATTACTTTGCAGTCAACATTACGCACGACCAAACTGCGTGACGCCTCGAACTAGAATGGCGATAACATCAGCATCGGTGTTGCCAACTGTAGTCAGTTGAAAATAGCTGAGCCACAGTGCAAAAATAGATAAAATCTTACGTTAAGAATGAAAAAAAAAAAAATTTTTTTTTGTAGCTAAAGGGAATTTAAATGATTGGTGAATATTCTCCGAAAAACGACAGGGGGCACGTGCCCCGGTGCCCCTACCCTGATCCGCCACTGTACCATGCCATACCATACCATACCATACGGTGAATTTTTCAATGTAAGATGGTACACAAAATCCAGAAGGCACAAATACAAACTACTGGGGAAAACTAACAGACTGGATCTCAGGAACTTTGTCTGGTAAGCGCATGCTGAGCTTGAGGATGACAGTCTGGTGGAAGTTAAGGAGCAATTGCATAGGTACATTCTAGAGATGGGAAGAGTACGATAAGAGGAATATCGATCGTATATTTTTTATTATTTTTTATTTTTTGGTTGATGCAGCAAAGGTCTAACTTCCTTGCCTTTTACTAATAACTAGGGCTTACAATACCGGGATCCCGGTCATTTTTTCCTGGTATTCAAATCCCGATATTGATACAAAAATACCGGTTTTTCGGTACTAATTTAAAAAATAATTTATCCATGATTTATTCACATAAAGGTTATAAAATCGACAACAATAAATCATTAATACTGCTGAATTTGCAAATGAGGGATTGTTATACACAGTACAAATGCAACGGAAACCTGAAAACGTAATGAAACTACAGTGTAAGACAAAATCTTACAAATATATTTCTCTTTAGTAAGTATAGTGTGTGTGGAAGTAAAGCACTTAAGGAATAACGAAAACATCATTACGGAAATATTTCGATTAGTGGGAGTAGGCCTAGTAGGGCAATTAATATGGTGAACAATGGTATTGCCGGTGCGGAATGGTTAAAATTAAAACCTTCTGAACAATAGTTTAATCCCTCTATTACACCGCTACTTGAGGATGCAACATTTAGTGCATTTTGAGAAAGAGTGTCGGTATGGAGCAGTTCAGAGGTATTGTGAACAGGTGATCTTGAGAAAGATGAAATCGTTTCGTTGTGTGGGAAAAATATTCTGTTTTTCCCAATAAAAGAAGAAGAGTGAGTTTAAAGAATAACACTGTGATTGGATCAGGTTTAAATTAGATAGGGGGAGATAGGTAAATGCGTGCAAACCCCTCTGGGCTTTGAACATAACTTGCTTTTAAAAAAGTAGTACAATGAGCGATTGTAACTAGCATTCAATTCAATAAATAAATAAATAAATAAATGAGAAGGAAATAAATAAGGTGTCGCACCAAAAGAGGGGTTTGTGGTTGTTGTTCGATGTTGCAAACTTCCAGTGGTAGCTCTGGGTTCAGTTCGGGGAGTGTCCAGCTATATAGTGAAGGGTTCCGCCGGGCATGTTCCTGTGCTAGAAGTTAATCCGGAAGCTGAGTAACAAGCCAGTCAGATAGTGCCCTGGCTTCTACTACTGCTGTGGTAATTTCCTTCAGTATTAACAGAGAACTGTTCTCGAAATCCCGAAATAAGACAGTTCTGGAAGCAGAGATGCAGAGTTCAACTAAGAGAGAAAGAGAGACATCACCGCACTCCGTGGAAGGAACCCACACAAAGGAATCCCACTGTGAAAGAGAAGGAAGGTAAGTCCTCTGAACTGTATTGTTTTGGAAATGGTACTTAGACAAAGTGGAAGATTATTTTAGAGTAAGGTTGAAGTTGAAGAAACAAGAGAAATAAGGAAATGTTTAGTGTTGAGTTGGTTTATTGGTTGAAATTGCAAAGAAAATTGATATTGCTAAATTAAGAGAGATTACATGGAATTGTTAGCATTAAGTTAGCGACTTATGGATTGCTGTTGTGAAGAGAATTGATATTGGTGATTAGGAGAAATATGAGGAAGCGATTAAGACTGAATTAGTTTAGTGTTTGAGGCTGTAGAGAGAGTTGAGATTGTTAATTTAAGAGAAATTTTATGGACATGATAGCATGTATTAACTGATTAAATGAGAAAAATGAATAGATTAGATGTAAATGAACATCAGTTATGTATTGTAAGTAGATTTGCATGATAAATGACTTTTGTTTTATATTTGTTCGATTGCTCTTGAGAAACTGACAGCTCACATATAATATATATACTCGTGTGGGGGGGGGGAAGGAATATCCCTCAGCTCCTGGAAATTCTCATTTTTTAACGCAGTCAAGTAGCTTGTGGGGTTTAGTGCTTGAGGGGAGCTGCTGTGCGAAAATCATAACAATGGCCACTGAGGGAATAATAAGGTACAGGGAAATAAAAATTAATAAATAAATAAATATCCCCCCCCCCACACAACCTAGGTTTGGTTTCCTCACCAAGCTTAACCATCAGTCCCTTTCTTTCGTTAGTACGGATATAATGCCATAAAAAGTCAAAAAGGAAATATTTTTTATTTTTGATAAAAAAAGAAATAAGATTTTTTGAAGATGAGGGAATGAGGGGGGGGGGGAAGGTTAAACTGAAACTCGTCTACGACTATCTCAGTACAAAGCACTAACCAGCACAGAATCCAAAAGAATCCATTTTCTGCTGCTAATAAATATGTACCAAAATTAGATCCAGTTTAAACGATAACTTTATTTGGACAGATAGTGTGGATGCTTATTTTTTGTTTTAGAATAACTATATGATTAATAATTTTTGCTAGAATATTTATTGTTGTAATAAAAGTTTGATTTAAAACGTGAATTCAAGTAATTACTTGTTTTTTCCTTACTTTATTGCACCTACAGGGTGCGTCGGTACTTGACTTTTCCCTCTCCCACACACACACGTGTGTGGAGGACTTCATGGTATGGTAGTTTTGCCACTGCTCAGAAGTAAATTTGCATTTACTTTACGCTTGTATTTTTTAACGTTCTTCTCCTAGCTTATAGCTGTCTTGGGGTTAGTCATGAAACTAGCAACAAATAGATACTACTAATAATAATAATTTTCTTTGGCTTCAATGGTGTAAGGATGTCTTCAACAGAAAAAAATTTCGGTATACATTATTTTTTTAAAAATATTGTTTTAGAAATATATTTTCAAGTAAAAAAATAAGAATAAACGTTATCAAATTCTACTATAAAAATCCTAATCGTGTTCACAGCAAATTCAATAGTTCTTATTAAAAAAAAAAAAAAAAAAAAAAAAAAAAAACACTTTTATTATCCTAATGTTCTGATAAATGACGTTTTCTGCAATTTGTATAACCACTGTTTGTTTGCAGTCTTAAAAACACAAATGGATTCCGAATGCCTTATTTTTCTAACTCTAATTCTGGGAAAACCTGTTTATAATTTATGTTTGACATGTGCGACTTTGCTTCAATACTTGATTTTACGATATATAAGCACTTCTGTTTGTCGTAAAGCCAATCAGCAAAGAAAAAAATGGCCCCAATTGTATTCCAATTCAGTAACGAACCAAGAAACGAAATCAAAACATTGGATAGACGTAAAAGGGGGGGGGGACCTTTAGAAAACCTAAAAAAGAAGGGGAAGCAAAGAAAGTGAAGAGATTACCTATTGAATTAAGGGCTTTCTCCCATGGAGCAGGGATGGCGTACAAAACAGCATATAAGCAGAGACACAGCAGATAATGTCGCTGACAATTTGACGCTTCGTTGCACAAACAAGGATTTCGTGACAGGTCGAGGTCGCAGTAATGCCATCTTAATGACCGTACCTTTGATAACACCAGTCTACATGCAGCTGCTACTGCAACAAGAAAAGAAACAAATAACTATGGAAACGGTGGGAATAAATTTCTCACAAGGCATAGAAATTAGCTGATGGCTGTTGGGTTTCAATTCATGTCAGCTTAGCCTTTGCTATGCTTCAGTTACCACATTCTTTAGTATTAAACTGCTACTGTGAAATAAGCGAAGAGCTGAAATATAAGGTTACTGAGGAAACTGAGAATTGAATATTTCAATATCACACGCATGCGCAATACATTTAAATAGACGGAATACAGTCCAAAAAAAAAAAAAAATCATTTAAAATTTTCATTAGTTATGTTTTCACCAGTGGTTATATAACTTGCCACTCTTTGGAAAGACTTTGGTTCGAATCCTTTCGATAATAAGAGGAACTTATTGAAATCTTTTCAAGCAGGGTCCAGTTAGCCAGTTTGATTTTCCCAGTTTTTCGTGTTGTAAACAGCCAACCAGCCTTAGAACACAAGCAATTTACAGATAAGAAACAAGAAGCTAAATGCTCAGAGAAGCTTCTTGTTTCTTATCTGAGAAGCCAAATCCTTGGCAATGATTTACGACAAACGGACTATAAGCTCAGAAAATAAATTATGGAATTACCACGCTTTTATTCACTATTCACTGGAAATATTTTAACATGCTCTATAATTATAATTAATTTCAAAAGGATTTGCCAAGTGAAAGATACTGGCGGAATTCACAGTGGTTACAAGTGCCCTCTTTCCACACGGAAGAGGCGTAGGTTCAAACCCACCGCGATCCAGTCAGTTTCTCTCGAGCGAATAATGATATATTCTTTATATTTTTTATATTCTTTCTATAGAAAATTAATCTAATAAGGTAAATTTTTACTTACTAAAAAACTAATAAATATATATAATTATATTCATATATTTTTACAATATAGTAGATACTGTCGGGATTTTGGGCCGGATCCATTACAGATATGCAGTCGTGCAGAACTCGGACAAAATGCTGCTGGAGATCTAAAAACTGCAAAGACCGCATGGCAAATCAGCCTGCAGTATTGATAAACCAACAATGGCTACAATTTGATACAAAACAAGTTTACGTTAGTCGGCCATTAATGTACGCCCACAATAAGATATTAAAACAGCGTTTCTCAAACTGTGGTCCGTAGAGGTACTCCAAGGGGTTCTCATATAATGTCCAAAATTTCTGATGAGTATTCAAAAGATAAAAGACTTTACAGCATAGAAAGTTAATAGTATGTGAGAAATTCTTTATATAATACCGTGGGGGAGGGAACTGCCAACTTAAACTTGGCACTACAAGGACAAGTGTTTTTAGTTGTAAGCATAATTTATAAGTATTTTTCAAAGTTTTTTTTTTTTTTTTTTTACAAATATCGTTGTTAGACATTAATTGAGATGCTCCCATTCCGTAATTGAAGTAAGGTGTGGGCTTTGGATGTGGGATTCACTCTATGTTTCTTGCTCTGACAATTACAAGCTATACACTCGTTGGTGGGCTGAAACCCAATTCAAGTAAATAATGCCCGAAGGAGATCAGTAAAATGAATGAGGAAGGTATATTTTTAGTTGTAGGAGAGAAATGAATCATGCGGGACAAATATATTAAGGAATAACAGAAGGCTGACCCAAAAGTTTATCTTCTCGGCATCATTCTGTAGATCATTGACATAAAATTATCTGACCGAGGCAGAAAATTTTACTTAAGTTCAAAACGGAAATGAATTCAATTATTATTTATTTTTCTTTTATTTATTTATTTATTATTATTATTTTTTTTTTTTGGAAATGCAGAAAAAGTCAGCTGCCTTGCATCATTTAGTCACTCTACTATACTAATACCAATACTAACTCACCGAGCCTATCCGCACTCCAGATCTGAATCCGATCGAACACCTTTAGAATTAACCGGAAGCAGCCAATATCACTTTTTTTTTTTCTTCGAAAGTTCTTCAATATGGATCGAATTTAGCGGCATATCATCACACGCTTCTGCATTCGTAAAGCATATCTTTCTTAGTCTGCAACGTCTTATTTATTTTCCCACGAGCTCAGTTGCATTACAGAATGATATGCCACTGAGATCAATGTTGTCACTGCGGTTAAACGTAGGCCTACATCTTATTAATCTGTTCATTAAAACAGATAAAAAAATTCAAATCAGACTTAAAAATTGGACAGTGAAATAAATTACGTAGTTAGGCGTTAAACATCAAAGCAACTAAGGATATGAGGCGTCAGCATATATTGTGTCTGTAATTACGTGTATTGTTGGTTGTTTTTCTGCTGGCTGGGCGTAAAACCCGAATTTCTGTAATAAAAAACATGTGCCCGAGAACGATTAACTCTACAACGTTGTGAAAAAAAGCACGTAAAAATTCTTCCAGTCAGTGAGAGAATTCAAATTCAGGCCTTTTCCACCTGGTTTGGGAGGACGGCGTTATATATTCACAATGCCTACCTGCTAGGCTGTGAATACTTTAAGGCGAAATTGGATGGTCACTTTTTGTTAATGAAAAAAGTATGAATGATTTGAAAAGTTCATATTTTGTTTTCATTTTATTTATTTATATTATATTGGTGTAGATACACCATAGTTTACCCATAAATTTGAACTACGTAAGTAGTGTAAAGGCATCGTTTTAATTGTATCTCATATTGTGGCTCCCTTCACAACGAGATAACTGGTATTGCACTACTTCGAATAAATAATAACGCTTCTCTAGTAAATAAATAAATAAATTTTCTGTTTATACTCCGGAACGACCAAACGGTCAGAGGAGTTCACAAGATAGATAGAATACAAGAAACAGCACCGTATTCAGTAGTCACGGGCTTGAACCCCGGTCACTCAAGGCACGTGTACTTATGCACCCGCGCGCCTGACCACTAGGCTACGGCGGCCTATTAATTAGTAGAGAAGACTACTGTTATTTATTTTCAATGGATACTACCACCACTCAGACGACCGTTTCGAAGCTAGTTGGCTTCATCATCGGTGGGTAGGTATCCTGGTAATGCAACATGCCATCACAGTTGCGAAGTTATTTCCACAATATGAGAGTTGCGAAATGGTGAATAAATAATAATGTATTAGAAAATAAAATGCACAAGGCATAATTCCATATAGGTTTAGGTAATTAACTATATAATATTGATGTAGATAGATTTGGAAATAACTTCGACTGTGATGGCATGTTGCATTACCAGGATACCTACCCACCCACCGATGATGGGCGCCTCCATAGCCAGGTGGGCAGGCGCAGCAGTGGTAGCACACGCTTCTTGATTAGACGGGGGTTCGAGCCCGTGACCACCAAATATGGAGGATGCGGAAAGGTCAGGGAATGATCACCGCATATCCACGGAGCAATATGGCCTTAGTTGCTAATGCTCCTAAAAACCAAATAACAAACAAAACAAACACCGATGATGAAGCCAACTAGCTTCGACGCGATCGTCTGGGTGGTGGTATCCATTGAAAATAAACAACAGTAGTCTTCTCTACTAGAGAAGCGTTATTTATTTATGTAACGTGGTGCAATACCAGCTATCTCGTTGTGAAGGCAGCCACAATATGAGATGTATGAGATACAATTAAAACGATATCTTTACACTACATACGTAGTTCAAATTTATGGGTAAACTATGGTGTATCTACACCGATATTATATAGTTAATTACCTAAACCCATATGAAATTATGCATTTCATTTTCTAATAATATATTTATATTATATTTTTATTTTATTTATTTATTTTTACATATGCAGAAAAGGTCCACTTCCATTTGATCCACTGAATTTGGTTATTCTAAAACTGACACTAATACTTTAACATAAGCGTAAATATAGTACTGTACTTCAAAATACTTGCGAGCATGTTACAAGTGCCAAAGCTTTTAATATGTTCACTTGTTAAAATCTAATCGGATTTTTACAACTAATTAGTATATATAAGCTTACTTGAGTATCCAGATGAACATCTATATCAATCCTATTATCCAGGAGGATTCGGCATTCCATGTTTGAACCTTTAGCATTATAGGAAGCTTGTTTGGGACGCACGCAGGTAACAGACGCTATACTTTCTGTTTAAGTCCAAATTATAAAACAAGCCAAGCCAAAGTTATGAAGCATAACTGACTTTGATGAATACGGAGAAGTTATAAAAATATGAAAATTAATCTTCAGAGACGTAGCTTGATATTTAAGACACTTGTTGATCGTATTCCAATAGAATAAATATCTACTCCTTAAAATAAAGCATTTTTTTAATTAATCACTACTAAAAAAACCACAGTATATACGAATCACAAATCATCCCATTAATCTAATCTTTTGCATTTATATAAATATTGCGCATGCCTCGTTTTCATGGCAACAACCCGAATAAGAATTCAGTCACGTATGTTTCACGTGAAGGTGACTTTAAAACAAATTAAGCTACGTACACACTTAACGTAATTGCATTTAACTCCAATATATTATAAGCAACATAAATTTAGTTGCAATAATTTTTATATTTATTTACAGATTACTGCGTGCTCTTACTGAATAAAAGACGGGTATATATTAACGCAGTTATCGTTAATATTTATAACAGTTTATTTAACTTTCTTTCTTGCATACAAGATTAGGGCTGCATTGCGTATGTGGGGGGAAGACATATATAATAAATCAGGGTGGGATGCCTGTAGTTTTATTTTTTTTCTTATAACCTTTACATTCGTAAATGACCTGCCGCGTGAAAGAAGCCTAAACGTTCATTTAAAAAGTAATTAGATTATAACTTATAATTAAATAAAGAATGCATATTGGACATCTTTCCTGGTAGGGAAGTCTACAATCATATACATATATAGATGAAATCAGAATGAAATAATAGAAAAATACATAAAGCTGGAGCAGTATAAAACTCTCATCTTCATGTATTTTTGTATTATTTCATCTATATACATATGTATCCTGTATTGCAGCCTTGCGCACTCAGGTGCATTTTCCGTATTTTCTTCATATTTTCTATTTATGCATTCTATATACACTGTGCTGCCACTTTATTAGGTATACCCCTGCTGTGGACACAAATGGTTTGTCCCACAAAGTTGCAAGTCACATGACCACAGTTCTGGATATAAATGCAGCAGAACAACCTTTATAGTATCAGTTAAGCGTACAAACCGTAGCAAGAATGGGGAAAAGGAGTGATCGAACGTGGCATGGTAGTAGGTGCTGGACAAAGCATCTCTGAAACGGCAGTTCTCCTGAACTTTTCACACACCACAGTTTCAAGGGTGTATCGAGAATGGTGCAACGAACAGAAAACATCCTCTCAACCGCACTCCTGTGGAAGAAAATCGCTTGGTGATGAGAGAGGTCAGAGGAGGATGGCTAGAATTGTGCAAGCAAACAGACGGGCCACAATGTCGCACATCACGTCAGAATACGACCTTGGTGCGCAGAACAAAATATCGCATCGGATCACTAGTCGCACTTTGTAGCGAATGGGCTATAACAGCCGACGGCCACATTGCATACCTTTATCAATGAAGAACAAGAGAGCACGCCTCCTCCTGTGGGCACAGAAACACCAGCACTGGACTATCGAGGATTGGAAAACAGTTGGTCGGTCCGACAAGTCGAAGTTCCTGATGCATCATGTTGATGGAAGGCTCAGAATTTGGCGAAAACAACATGAATCCATGGACCCGTCATGTCTGAGGACTACTGTGCAAGGTGGTGGGGCAGTGTTATGGTGTGGGAATGTTTTCTTGGCACACGTTGGGTCCATTGATACCCTTAGATTCACGTCTGAATGACATGAATGCCACATCGTACCTAAACATCGTTGCTGATCAAGTGCATCCGTTCATGTTAACAGTTTATCCTCAGTCAAATGGTTACTTCCAGCAGGATAATGCGCCGGTGCACAAAGCCTGAATCACTATGGAATGGTTCCAGGAACATGACAAATGACTTTTCTTTGCTGCAGTGGCGCTCTCAGTCCGCGGATCTCAATCCTATTGAACATCTTTGGGATGAGCTGGAAAGGGCTGTTCGCTGCAGGCCTACACCTCCGTCCAATCTCAAGGAACTGCGTGACACACTGACATCTGCATGGTACTCCATTCTTGCACAACGTTTTCAGCATTTTGTTCAATCCATGCCTAGACGAATTCAGGCTGGTTTGAAGGCTAAAGGAGGCTCAACACGCTACTAGGTAGGTGTACCTAATAAAGTGGCAGCACAGTGTGTGTGTGTGTGTGTGTGTGTGTGTGTGTATATATATATATATATATATATATATATATATATATATATACTAAATTAAAATCGAATAATTGCCAGTAGCGTGGCAAACCAGCAGAGTGAAAATGAACTGAACCAAATAAAATAACAAAAATAACAATAACAGAAAAATATAGGGAGATAAAAAAAGGAGAGGGTAGTGTTGAAGCAACGTTCCTAAAATAATTTGGAAAATTAAGCTAATTAAAAGAAATTTAGCGGCGCTTCCTAATTATGTGAAATCTCACTAAGGTGGAAACGTGAACTAACAACATTACATGGCCAAATAAACAGAAAATAATTAACCGTATTTTTATCTCCTCGAAAATGAAATTAAATAAAACAGACTGACCAGTATGCCTCATCTCGACAGAGGACCACGAGGCCAATAATAGTCAGGGAATCACAGCATTTCAAACGCTAAACAGTCCATGCAACGACGGAATGATACTAAGATTAAGATATATATATACACACACTTATAATTGAAACTGAATCTTACATAAAAAGGGGTAAAGCATACATTAGAGGCAGCAACAAGCATTTTCCTCTACATGACGCTTGAGATATAAACTTAAGTGAGAATAATGATTAAAAAATAAATAAAAATGCCAGCAGCATGGCAAGACAGAAGAGCGAAAATTGTGAAATTATACGTAACGATCAAACCAACAGGGAGGGAAGAAAATAAAATTATTGCAGCAGAAACTCTAAGATAATTTAGAAAGTCTAAATACAAAGATAATAAAATATAATCAATTAAATTTTGAATAGCCAATTAAATGAAATTTAACGGCGCCCTCTCTGACGGGCACCAGGTCCAAATTTATGTAAAATATCACCAGCGGAGATGTGAACAACAACAAAAAAAAAAAAAAATAATAATAAAAATAAATAAATAAAACAGAAATAAACTGACCATTGTGCCCCATCTTGATAGAGGACCACAAGGTCAATAATGGTCAGGGAATCGCTGCATTTCGATCGCTAGACAAATCGATCAAAAGATCAGTCCACCATCCGATTCCCAGATCGAACCGCCAATGCAGAGGACTTGAATAGCGGTGGTCCTGATGCAGCGAAAATTAAAAATAGGACAGATACAATCACTCATATGCAAAGTCACACCACTGACAAAAGTAATCTTAACCAGATTATGTAGGCAAAACATGAATTATGGATGGCAGCACAGGCGTAGCGTTAGCAAATCAGCCCACTACTGTCATGTGATATACTGTACTTATATTTGAATGATGTTTGAAATAATTGAAAACTGAATCTTACATAAAGAGTTTCTGCTGCAATAATTTTATTCTCTTCCCTCCCTGTTGGTTTTATCATTACGTATAATTTCACAATTTTCGCTCTTCTGTCTTGCCATGCTGCTGGCATTTTTATTTATTTTTTAATCATTATTCTCACTTAAGTTGTTATATATATTAAATAGCCTACTTTTTTTCCCCTTAACCTGTCCGATACCTTGTGTGAGTTAATTTTTATTATACTGTATATATATATATATATATTTTTTTTTTTACCGGAATAATATATTATCAGTATTACATACGATATGTAACATTGATAATAATACAACCTCCCGTTTCTCCCCGTATAGAGCTTACAAATATCATAATCAAAAATATAATACTTGTAAGACTAGAAGTCATACAGTACAGTATACTGATAGCCTTAAATGAAACGCAAAAAAAAAAAGTGGTGAAAAAAAATTAATAAACTAAAAATGTTCTACACACATTAATAAAGGAGGTGTGCAGGAATGAAATAAAAATCAATTAATCGTAATAATAGAAGACACAAAATAATTTATAATAATCAACAAAAGCATAAATCTTGTATACCAATTCAAAGTTCAGCGTCACATACCATAAGTACATAATTACGATCTGTAATATTGGTCCTCAGGGTAATGTCCAAAATCCATTAGTGTCAAGTCTCTTAAATTCGGTTCGTTGACCATAATTACAGTTTTACTACTTTTATTTTTTGTAAATATATTTTTTTTTTCACTACCGTTAAAATTGACTTTCACTGATTAGTTCTTCCCCAAATAGAGATTATGTTGGGCATTTATATAACAATCATCATCGGCTATTTCTTTTCTAGTTTTACTTCTTTTTTTTTTTTTTATTAGCCGCTCTTTTCCTCAGGTGGTTTTTTGATGTTGAGCTACTCCGTCAGTCCACTGCAATTTCATCGATAAATCCACAAATGCAGCAAACAATAAATAAAATAAATAAATACTGTATATACAAAAAATATATATCTGGTTCTTGGACCAAGGTCACACTGGACCCAAAAGTCAGACATTCAAATGTACATTTTTAAGGATTTTTTTTTTTTTCGATTAACCCGAGGATTTCTACATTTTAATTTCATTTCTTTTTCAGTTTACTTGTAGCAAAGATTAATGCTATATTCTGTAGAGAACTGTGGGAAGCAATGATTCAACATGGGCCAGCATCACTGTACACGCTTTCGACACGCTTGAGTCCACGCTACGATGAATCCAGGCTGTTGTGAGGGATACAAGCGGCCCTACTCGCTCACAGGTAGGTGTGCATCTCATCAAGAACTACTCTACTGAGAACGTTTAAAATTAAACATTCAAAAAGAAACGTAATCATTGCTAGTGCTTCCCAGCCATAAATGGATTAAATGATATGATCGCAACTTCCACAACTTGTTCCTGAATATTTTATACCATATCCAGCAGTGAAACCCAATTTGACTGTACATCTATTTACGAACGATTTTCCTCCCCCAAATCGTGTGACGTTTCCTTTTGCGAAGCTTCTCTTAGTAAAAACACACGTGGATTCTATTTTGCGATTTTTCGTGTTTAATCTTTTAACTGCTTTTTACCAAAGTATGTTTGTGTATTTGAACCTTTTCATTAAAACCTTGCTGTCACTAGTAGGCTCGTTCACTCGCATTTATTTTATGAGTTTTTCTTGTATGTATTTCCGAAAATTTTAAATTCATTTTATTTAGTTCGGCTACACGAGCATCTGCTAAAAAGATTAAGAAATGCCGGATTAAATTTGCACTATTTAAGCCTCTATGAAAGGGCCGCCCACATTGGCCAGCCGAACCTTGACCCAGCAATCTTAACATCCTACGCGTCTTGATGAACCCATTAATAAACAATACGCGCAATGCTCGGCAGCAGACAGTTTATGAATTACGCTAATTTCGAGCCCGTTGAAGTCGTCCAGCCATCGCTAATTTTGGTTTCATTAGGTTCATTATCAATAATTACTTATGCTGTGTCATTAATTACTGCCACTCCATGCAATACTGCGTTATAATTGATTAATTAATACTTTTAAACCTCACAGTAACATTATAACGTATACTTAAATGTAAGTTTACTTATTTAATTTTGAGTTACTGAAAGCAAATCTATTTAGAAGCTACTGTATATATCTAAAACGGTACTTATAAAACGGTAGACTGTTTACTCAGATGCATGTAACGTTAAGAAGTTGGAATGTTTATACTATCTGGTAGAAACATATCAATTTGTAGTTAATTTTTAACCATTACCACTTCGTGTGCAGAATTTTTTTTTTTTTTTTTTTTTCAAGGGGAAAAAAAAAAATTGATGGCTTGAAGCGGGAAGCAATGAATGCAACTCCTCTGCTTTTTATTTCCTTAGTTTGCATGTTTTGCAATGGTGTTAGCTGAAGATGTTTTCAACTGGGGCATTCACCTTCCCAGAAATATCGTCGAAATTAATGGCTTATCAATATATTCCAGTTTCTCGGAGTAACTCCACGGCTGTATCCTCTTAACGCTTGGCGCACTATAGCCTTAGATGCTGATGCACCATAAAAATCCTAATAACCAACCTCTTAACGTTTGCCCATCTGATTGTTTTCTACCATAACAGATACTGTCGCAAGTACAGGATCTGAAATCTCGCTCAATGATCACATATCGAACCTCTGTGATCATGAGTCCAGACCACCACAGCAATCACTCGATTCAATGATTAACTTCAACCTTAACAACGTTAGGTGTTTCAGGAATCCAGAGCCCACCGAAAGCCATTATTTTTGCATGAAACTTTATCTAGATAATTCCTACAGGACTTGATATGAAGCCTGGTGTGTTTCATATAGCCGATTTACTACTGAGGACACATCCATATTTTTCGGCCTCACACTGTAAATTTTATATTCTTCTCTCATTCGTATCTTATTTTCATATGTAGCTTATTAAACTTAGATTTTTAATTAGAATAAGTTTAATCTTCACGTTATCCCCCTTGGATCGACAGGGTATTTCAACATATGGTTTGTTTCTTTGTATAATCTATTCTTGTTGCAAAAAAGATCTTTCTATATAATTCAGATATTTCGTGTTTAAGAATAATAAAAAAAATTCTATTTATACTCCCGGAAGTTCACAGAAGGTCTAACGACTTTACAACATAGACATATTTCGTAATATCAAGCATATTCGAATATACTTAACACCATGATCGCTCTGCTACATTATTAATGTCAACGGCTTACAAAATTTGAAAATCACTGTAGTTGCATACCCTTCTGACCATATCTGATCGTGCTAAGTAAAAACAGAAAATTTATATTTAAATCAGAAAGTAGTGTAGCCCGAGTATCGTAACTTTTTCTAACTAACTTTTTAATATTTGTTATCGTAACCTTTTCTTTCTTAATTAAACAAAATTCGAGGCCAGTTGCAGTTCAACGTAATGGCATTGTCCCATGGCCTGAGGGGCCACGTTACAATGCCATTACTTAGGTCCAGGCTTCTCACGACATCGCTTTTTATTTTAGAGCCACTAAAAATATGCGTGCAGGGGTTCATATTAAATCCAGTATTGCACAATTCTTTCATATAACGACGGATCGAAAATACACAGATATACACAAAACACATTTAGAAAATGATTTTTATTTTTTGTGGGATTCCACCGAGCAAAATAAAAGATACAGTGTCTTTCCTGTTTGAATTAATATACACAAGTGTTTCTTATTCAATACAATAAAAATTAGTCTAACTATTACTTGTACTTTTCAAAAGTATACAACCATTTCTATCTTCAACTGCAATACCTAATTCAGCTAGTAGAGGTGAATTAACAAGATCGCCAGTTATGGATATACTTGCAAGGACAGCTTGGTTCTGTGGATTTCTCTCCAAAATGTTTCTTATGGCGAGAATACACCATTGCATGATGTCTGATGTCAGTAAAGGTGTACAATAGCAATAAGTAAACAAAGTAAAAAAAAAAAAAACATACACAATAAACTTCATAAATAATTAAATAAATAATAAGCACGTGATCCTCAAAATTTAAACAATGGTACAACGAATTATTATTATTATTTTTTTTTATTTCCGAAACAGTATGTGCTTAATTTCTATTTTCAAATCATGCAGATTGAGTTTAATACAGTGCATGGCTATACAAATAAGTGTGGTCCAATTTTGCTAAATAAGATGCTGTTTATTGTTAATTACGATAGTAACCGAAACACTACGGAATCTTTTCCCCTGGTCTCCCGCTGGGCAGCTGCTCAATCTGAAAAGAAAAATATCATATGTGGTACATAACTTTTGGGTGGGGGGGGAGAGAGTGAGAGAGGGAGAGAGAGATAGTCCAACAGTAACCAAGCTCCAGACATAGCTTTCCGTCTGATGACAGGATTCAACATGAAATCCAGAAATGTTGTCACTTTAAGTACAAAGTAAATTGTAGTGAAAAACGATCGAAAATACGTGAAGTACATAGGGCTGCATAAAGAGGATGCGGAAGGCAGAGTTGAAAAAAATCTACGACTGAAATCCATATTATTAACTTATACATAAATGATAAAAGATTATATTTCATTCAGATTTTAATGAAATATTCACAAGTTTTTTGTTATAACAGAACTTGATAGCTACCTAAAGTTTTAATGTAACTTTATTGTAAAGGAAGCGACGTAATGAATTCATGCTTCAGCAATGAGCGTGGCTGGAAAGTTTCCAAGAGTGAGGGAAACACATATGAAAGCAGGTCTGTCCGTTGCTTCGAAATGATTTAGTTCGGTTGCACATATGGTCTGAAAAATGGGAACTGAAGTTTAATGCTTCTAAATGTCAGATTGCAGAAATCCAGGAGTTACTTATAAGCTTGAAGACGAGTTAAAAGTTGTTCAGAACGAAAAAGACTTGAGAGTCAAATATGAAATTTGATATGAAATGTAAACAGACAGCTAAGAAAGCATACGATGCTATGTCTATGATTTACAGTCCCCTCGCAAGTAGGGAAAAGAATCTCATTGTCTCTTTATATAAGACGAAGTGAGACCGCATTCACGAATAGTGTTCAGTTCTGGAGACCACGGTTAAAAGATGTACAGCTTCCAGAAAGTCCAACCAGATTGGTGAGGGTGCTAATCGATGTACATATGGCAAACGACGTAGGAGCAGACTGCAAAGCTTGGCAAACAAGCATTTCAGGGATTCGGGGGGGAGAGAACCTGACTGAGGTACAAGGCCCTGAAGGGGATCGGTAGAATGACAGGGAGGTATTTTTCACTGGTAGGAGAAACAAGAACTACGGATCACAAATATAAAATTTTAAGAAGCAATTGAAGACTGAATCTCATGATGTTAACTTCGGACAGAGGGTTGTAAATCACTGGAATAAACTGCCAACCACGATGATCGAGGCGAAAAGTCTGGTAAAGTTAAAGTTCCAAGAGGAACGGGATAGTCACTTTTTGTCGACATGGAAAGTGTGTGATCGAGAATTTTTTTTTTTTTTTTTTAAATGATTCTAGAAAGAAAATCCCCCTCACAGAAAATAGTAGTAAACAATAGGTCCAATAACACAATTTTCATACGGTACGAGGACAGTAAAAAAAATTTTGTTCATCTATTCTCCCCTATTCCCAACTCAGCAGGATACACATTCTTGAGATTGTAACAAATGACTGATCCACATAGAAACATTGACTTTTTTTTTTCCCGGCAATAAAAAAGTAGCAGTCACTAAACAACGAAAGCATGAAATCTGGATTAGATTTTTTTTTTAAATGAATTTTTCTAATAGAAATACAAACTCTAGTGTTAATCTGCGAAACATGAATTCTTGAAGGTACGCCCTACTTCTCAGCACCTCTCTGTCATTCGCCGCTGTCCAAGGGCGCTGAAACCACCCAAAATAAGAAAGAAACATGGGTGGGCGATGTGGGAAACCTAGGGAGTAATAGTAGTGCACCGCCTTCTTTAGGAACGCAAAGAAACTTGGGAAAAGCCTTAAGGGTAGTTTCTATTTACATTTCGTATACCCATGTACACAACTTTCTCATCAATCTTTGCCACTCTCCCTGATGATGCTTAGTTAGTTTCCTAGTGAACGTTCTTTTCATTTCTATCGGAATACAATGCGCTGCCAAAATTTTTAGCCTTTACTAAGATGATTGAAATAAGAACGATTAAGCATCTCCTCGCCACTAACTCCTCCAAACAGTTATGGGATCTCTTGTTTTTTAATTATATACCAAAGAGAGCCAACTGCGCTATCTTTGGTATATAATAAAAAATAAAAGGATTCTAGAGACAAAATCTATATTTTTTTTTCTATGGCAGGCGTATCAATAATGGGGGTAGAAGTGTATGACTGCAATTTCAGAAATATATAGGCCTATATCTTATAAAAACTAATATAAAACACGTTTACCTTGGAACTACAAATTTAACTGTTGTACAACCCCTTTTCTTTAAAACAGGTTTTCTCAGTCCCTCCAAGGCCCACTTCCCAGCCACCTAACTGAGATTACTAACAGTATTCTTTCAGATAAGGAGGATTATTTTCTTTTATCGCCAGCATTTACCTTTTGAGCAAGTTCTCAAAATAGGCAGTGTATATTCTCCTGAATCAGGACACTATCATTATTAATTTTAAACAGGCCATTTATTACATATACAGTACTCTATTTACATGAATAATGCAGAGGATATGAAAAATGAACAACACTTTCTTTTCAAATTTTCACATAATCTTATTGCAATGCATAATCCTGATTATTTCCAACTATCCATGATCATACGGACTCTTTACCAGTGCTGTAGTCGTAAAATTAGCAAAAGGTCTACTCTGTGAACGTTACGTATGCAGAGAGTATACTGTGCTTATTAATCAAATTCCAGAGGGTATACGGCGTGTGTATATATATATATCCAGAGGATATACGTTAATATATCCTCTGGTTATACTATATATACATATATATATATATCCAGAGGATATACGACGTATACCCTCCAACTACAGCCCTGCTCTTAACCCAACTATACATTAACAGCATTTCTTAACTGTCCTTTCCAGTGAAATTTTACACATCATCATATTATATATATGACTGGATTTAGACACAAGCCCAGCATCTGCAACTGACACCTAGAAAAGAAAAAAAAAATTCCCATTCCCAATTACAATAATTTTCTTATTTTTGTTTAGCAAATCAGAATTACAGTTAAGGACTAGAAAACCATGTCTAATACCAATGCCTGTACCTCACAGAGACTATTTCTACTCTCATCTCTCACATTCACTCTTAAGTAAAATTAACGTTAGCTTCACGTCCAGCTAAATCAATCAATACTTTTTTCCTTACTTCTAATGGTATAGCCCTACTCTATAGACTTGTATGGACCATTAGGAATGATAGCTTAATCAGTATCTCTACTTAGGAATTTACTTTTGTTCAATCAAAAGGTATAGCTGATTCCGCAGAAAGTCTCTCTTTCTTTTCCCCTGTTTCTTCTCATGGTCACTGAATAGCTGGAATTCTCCGAGAACGTGTACTATTCCAATTAAAGTTTCTCGCTTCCGGAGCGTATTGGATACAGCGTACTCACATAGGGCTACTTCCATTTCTCTGGTCTGCTTCACTTCTGCTGGTCTTCATATTTGCTCCCCAAAACGCCGTCATTCCACGAAAGATTTCCAGACACACTTATGCGCCGAATTAGTTTTCATACAACATGCGCGTATCACTGATGCTTGTCATATTCTTAAACTACTTTGTCACTGCATTCATCTCGTCCATCTTATAGCAAGTTTTCTTGGTGGACTTTACTTCTCCCTTCTTCCGCGCGCATTCGCGGTTCATGCGATTTTTTCACTAAAACGTTTTCTTCTCTCCATCACCTCATACCGCACTACTGCCTATCTCGACTCTGTCCACTCCAGAATCCTCACATCATTCTCTCCCTTTTTCTCTTTTACTTCTCGAAATTCTGTTCCTTTCTAAACCTCTCTCTCTCTCTCTCTGTGCCACATCTTGGCCAATAGAACGTCCTTACAATTTATTTGCTAGATCTAATTTCTAAATTCGCACATTATCCTCTCTTTCTGGAATCCTTTTCCCACGGAAATACCGTGTTTCCTATCTCCGCCACCTGCTGGGCGAACTAATCGCGGCACCTTTCATCCGTGCCGACCGGGCTAGCCGAGTGGGTAAAGTACCTGCCCGGCAACCCAAAGGTCGCGGGTTCGATTCCCGCCTCGGGCTTAGATCAAAGTACTGCAAAAACCTTGGGAGGTGCAATATGGCCATAGAAGCCGATGCGCCAACAACTACCAAATCAAAAAATCAAATCAACCACCTTTCATCCGCCATTTTGACGCGTCACCACTGTCCTCCACAACTCTAGAACAAAGGTTCCCCACTGGAGACCTACTGTCTACCAAATTTCACTTATAGTGTAGTAGGCAGGCCCGGCGCTAGGGGTAAGAAAGTGAGGCACTTGCCACAGGCACCGCCTAAAATAGGCGCTGCTAAATGCGTTACTGCACATATATGCGTGTTAAGGTACGATATGAATTAGGCGCCGTAACAAGGTTTTCTACAACTCAGGCGCCACAAACGCTAGCGCCGTTTCTGATGCAGGTAATCCCCGATTTACGCAGATTCACTTTTACGCGGTTTTCTACCTCCCAACACAACATCTATTAGATTAAGTGGATCAAGGAGAAATAGCCACGTTCAAGGCGTACTATTTAAGGCGAACATTTCAACCGTTAATTGCAGACGCTGATGGTCAAGACAAGGAGATGAGAGAGTTGTGGAAAAAATTATTCCCAGAAAAAGAAGACACCCTCAGATGCAAGTCCCGAAATTGTCGAAGATCATTAACATGGCAACCGAAGCAGGAATCGACAGTATAACAACGGATGATCTGAATGAATTACTAGACGCCCACAGTCAACCTTTGACAAATGAAAAGCTGCAAGACCTAGAATTTAATGCGGAATTCATAGAAAAAGAACCTGAATCGTCAGCAGAAAAATCATTGTCAATTCAAATTCTAGAAAAAGCTCCATCACTGCATGAATTTGTTAGAGGAGCATGACAGTGATTTTGTAAGGGTAGAAGCAGTTAGACGAGGTTGCGATCAGATGGACTGTTATAAGCAAATTTTATGAACAAAACGTCGGCAGGAGAGGCAGTCCACATTGGTATTTTGGAAAAAATAAAATAACTCTTCTACGTCATGAATGAGTTCTATGTGATTTTGGTTCTAAGTCATCTTGAAAATTGCAATATGTATATTTAAAGTTTTCATTTATGTGTACGTACTTTTAATAAAAGTTTCGTATTATTTCATCGTATTTTGAATAAAAATGATTTGTTTCAAGATATTTTGTACACTGCATTAATATGAGAAAAGAAAAAAAACCAATCAATAAAAACAGTCAAGAGACGCGAAAAAAAAAAAAAAAAACGTATCCCCATTTAAATTTGCTTTACGCGAATTTCTTGGTACGCATCCCCTGTGTAAAACGGGAGTTGCCTGTAGTAGGATTTTTCGCGTCTTTACTTTATGATCCGGAATTGCTCGGTTTCATCTCGGTTTCACTATTTTTCCAGGTAAGAGATACATTCCAGGACTTCTTACGTAAGTCGATTTTTATGTAACTCGGAATGACTAATAAAATATTGCTACTATGTCCCTGATATGCCAAAATTATAAAAACCACATCCTCAGAAAATTAGTTATATACCATAAAAATTAAAAACTTTAGCCGGAGTGGCACATAAGAAAACATAAAAGGAAGAAAAAACGCATATTGTTGTACTGTAAAAACTGATATGTATTTCGTACGCCGCTTTATACGGGCTACTAAGGGAATCAAAACGAAAATGTACATATTTAAGAAAACTGGTCTAAACCACACAGTGAATCAGTCTATACACTTCAGGTGATGAACTGAAGGTAATTTAAAACGAACCTGAAACATTAATAAAACACATTAATCACAGGGAGTTGTAGGCTGAGTAGAGGGAGGTAGTACGTGATATGAACTCTTGATCTTCATCTGTTTAGTATTCTTTTTTTTTTTTCCCTCTTCATAAATTTCGCGATAAGCAATTTTAAAGGAAATGAAAATAAAGGATAAGCAATCTTAAAGGAAATGACTTCTGCCATTTCCGTTAATTTGAACTGTTTCTTGTGTTTCTCCGATTACTCAACGGATTCGGCTCCCCCTTGCTTCTCAACTCTGCGCGTTCAACTGGGATAGGTCTTCTGTTGTTAAATCTTCACCTCGTTCATCCACAAGCCTGTCTAAATCTTCGTCCTCCAGGACCAGCTGCAACTCTTGGGCTAAATTTGCAATTTCTTTGGTAACAGAAGACATCAGCTAATCTTTGTTGAAGCCTTCGTTGTTAAGCTCGAAATGTTTTTTTCCAAACTCCACTCATACAAGTTATTGTCACATCATTCCAGTCACATCTTGAAATGTTGTGCATTCCATCAAAGATGTTAAACGTCTTCCAAAATTTCCGCAGATCAATCTTCACTTGCTTTATTGCATTTACAGCCTCAGAAAATGTTGTCCGTATGTAATAAGCTTTGAATGCCCGGATAACTACCAGATCCATTGGTTGAATCAAAGTTGTTGTATTTTGAGGGAAGTATACCACCTTGACGTTGTCATGCAGATCATCCAGATATTTAGAATGACCGGGAGCGTTGTCAGAGAGAATTACTATCTTAAAAGACATTGGTAAAAATATTTTTAAAATTTAGGGACAAACAAATTTAGAAACCATTCTTCGAACATGGTTATTGACACCCAGGCCTTTGAGTTAGCCATGAAGTGTACAGGAAGCGATTTCTTGTCAATGCCCTTAAAAATCAGCGGGTTTTATGAGTGACAAACTACTAAACGTTTAAGTTTATAACTCGCTATGTGCACCCCCCCCCCCCAACTAAGAGCGTTACCGTGTCTTTGGAAGCTTTAAACACAGACATCGACTTTTCTTCAATAGAAATATAAATCCTATTAAATATTTTTTCCGAGAAAGGCTGGTCTCATCCACATTAGTTGTTGCGTCAAATAACCACCACTTCTTATAACCTCATCCAATTTGTGTCTGAATTTTTTGGCAGTCTCACAATCTGCACTTGCTGCTTCTCTACTTATGGCAACGTTATCCACTTCTCTTACAGAAGTTATCAAGCCAACCATGACTCGCAACAAAGGTGGTTTCAGTATATCTCTATACATTAAAAAAGTTTTCTCCTAGTGATATTTATTCGAGCCAATGGAAGAAGTGGGCGAGGCAATTACGTCACTACAAATGCAATTAATTATTGACAACTGCCTCCATAACGTTTAAGACGTCGTGCACGTGCATCATTTGATGTACCATTGTAACGTTTTTTGTACATTAATGAATATTGTACATTTGTAAAATAGTTTAGTATTTTATAAATATTTTAAATATTTGTATATATTTCAGTTAAATATTTTAATCCTTCTCTTTCGGATGCAACAATATTCCTCATGCATTATAGAACCCGAATCAAAAAAGCCTTTTCCTAAGTGACCTATGTAAACGCAGGTAAATAATTACATAGTGATATTTATTAGAATTTGGGAATGCCGCGCACTACAAATGCACAGGTAAATGTTTACATAGGTCATTTCCTGATTAGATATCGTTCATAGTGATTTTTGCATGGTGGCATCGGGATCTCCCCCAACTCCACGTTTTAACTCTGTGTAGAATACAATACTCTGCGTAAGGCCAGCAGGGTCTGTGTTTTGTGAAGTACTAGTGTGGGTTGTGTCGATAAATTTAACGTCGTGCTGGGTAGACCAGAAGTGCTCCGCGATCGCTGGGTGTTCCAAATCAGCAGAACGGACTTCTCTCTCGTGTTCGGAAACACGATCTTTGAGCCTTCTGCCAAATTCGCCAACGGATTTAGAATACTCAGCGATCGCGAAACACTTCTGGTCTACCCAGCACGACATCGATCCACACCACGACGTTAAAATTATCGACCAATCCCGCCATTACCGTCGTCGCGCCTGGTTGGAATCGCTCCACATCTCGTGTTGTCGCGATTCCTTTTTAACCGGAACAAAGGAGATCGCATGCACCCCCATCATTGAAGCAGCCATCCTCCTGAATGATAAACGTTGGTGCACACAGCATACCCAAGCGTTGCTGTTACAACCACAAGCCTCTTCTTCCAGCTGCTAATTGTTTCGCACCTGTGGCACGCATTTCACCAGGATCGGGCATTCTTTATTATTTTTTGCATTAACGCCTTTCCACCGAGACAGGACAACTTCTATCCGAAAGCTGTGGTGACTTGTTTATTTTATTTTTATCTTTTTAAACTGTGCTTTAACTTGTTTCTATTAAAGAGTTTTTACCTAAAACCTATGTTATCCATTTTTCTCAGCAAGCTAAATAAATATCCTTATGAATCCTGAGAGCAGAGGCCTATTTCAATTTTAAATAACTATGTTACTAATTTAATAATTATATATATATATATGCAAATTGTTTTCACTTCACTGTATATCCCTCATAAGGTAATATGTATTCAATGTTTTGTATTACTAATTTCCTCTTGAATTTCCAATAAAGCATATTTTGCTGATCGTGTGCGATTTTATACAAAAAAAAAAAAAAAACCACATACCTCTTATCGGTATGCGGTCAACACTTCTGCAATGCATTTTACTTACTTCCTCCTGGATTTAAACAAATGGAATAAATGCAGATTTTACTTCTCTAACCGCGATTAATATAACAAGCAAATTGTAATAATTCGTGGATTTATATATTTAATAACAAAAAAACACAACCTCCTCAAAAAGTAGCTACTGCATATGCGCAAACTGAGAACATCTGTTTTTCTACGCATTAGTCATTCATTGCTCCAATTAGCGAATGGCAAGAAATAATATCCACTGCTTCAGCTACACAGAGAATTTGTGATATGTATGGAAAATACAAAAAAAAAAAAAAAAAAACCCAATTGCCGGATTTCTATTAGCCAAATTTAAATTTGAAACAGCACGACAAATCGTTCTAAAAGTGCTATATATAGGTGTTTTATGAATATATATGCGATCGCAACTTAAAAAACACTAAAATTCTTCATGAAAAGGCGTAATTGATGTAAGACTTATCAACGTAAAAGAAACTGGCACACCAACAACGAATCACATTCGTCAAACACAGACAAAACAGAACTTATTAAACATTTTTAATAAGTTCTTACTGGTTTCTGGCATTTGGATACGATTAATTACGAATATGCTCACACCTGTAATCAATAATAATCTTTTGGGAAAACTTTTTTTTAGAAAATTTACTTAACAACCAGAACATTCTGGAACAGAATTCTGGTATAAAGTACCTTTAATCAGAATTTTTTCATTGGTGATTTTTTTTTTTTTCATCTTGTCCTTTCGTTTTTTTTTTTTTTTTAAGAAAGAGCTCTCATCAAACAAGCTGCTCAACGTTCATAAGATTATTATGTAAATGTCATACTTCAAAAGCCAATGCCAACAAGTCAAAGCATTGTTAATCGTCACATATAACTTGCCACCGTAATTGCAATGTATAAACAAATTTGACAATCATGACACTGCATTCGACAAGTTTCATTATCAACTCTGTCAACTCGTGATGGCTTAATTTCTGGCTTAACTCTGTCAACTCGTGATGGCTTAATTTCTGGAATAAAAATAGTCTCCCATAGCAAAATAAAACATTTACAAATGGCGAACCGTAATTGTTTAGGGAAAACAAATTCGATATTCCTGATAAGCGTGTATAACTTGCTAAAGTCAAGCAAGTTTCATTAAAATCTTTTTGTCGCTAACTCACGTGGTTTCTTTATGAGGTTCCAAGCAGAGCAGATTTATTATGGAGAGCTGCTTAGAATTGTTTAGGGAAAACAAATTCGATATTCCTGATAAGCGTGTATAACTTGCTAAAGTCAAGCAAGTTTCATTAAAATCTTTTTGTCGCTAACTCACGTGGTTTCTTTATGAGGTTCCAAGCAGAGCAGATTTATTATGGAGAGCTGCTTAGAATTGTTTAGGGAAAACAAATTCGATATTCCTGATAAGCGTGTATAACTTGCTAAAGTCAAGCAAGTTTCATTAAAATCTTTTTGTCGCTAACTCACGTGGTTTCTTTATGAGGTTCCAAGCAGAGCAGATTTATTATGGAGAGCTGCTCATCAACGGCGAGATTACAAGTTCTCTGAAGCCATGATTACGCGTAATAAATGTTTTATTACTCCTACATATATTTTAAGTAGTTTTAATCAGCCGGTGATAGGGAAATACTAAAGAAGCTTCACATATTTTCACATAAATAATCTTGTAATAAATTTTGTATAAGAATAAAAATATATAAATTAACAGGGTGTTTTAATTAAAGTGTGAAACATACCCGGTGAAGAGGTGCAGGGAGAAACGTAAAAAAAAAAAAAAAAAAATATTAATTACTATTTTGAAGTAAAACTGTAACCATCATCAACCGACTGCAGGATGGAAGCATCCTCAACGATTCATGTTGAGGGTAATGGACCATAATCGACCACGTTGGTCCAGTGCAGGTTGACAGATCGACCGTATTTAGCAGTCAGGGGCTTGAACACTGTCTACTTAGAGAGCGTGTGCTACTGCACTACAGCTACTGAGCACTCGGCTACGGAGGAAGCATTTACCATTTAAAAGCGAAGCTGGAAAGTAAAGTGTATTCCGATATAATCACTACTGACAATATTAATATTTGGCTCTCGATGATCATTTGGCTGGAAAAACACACACCACATCGAATATTTATACTATTCCCATTAAGTAGGTAACCATCCAAATTCTGCTTGCTTTGAATTTAGCCAGACTCGTTGCCTCTGCCACGGTGGGAGGCAACTTATTCCACTGTTCGACAACGTGCTGCCCATAGGAGAACTTCATGAGATTAGGTTCAAGCTTAGTTGTGGCCCACCTCCTCATGGTGCATACGGGCAATAGGGAGCCTATCCTTCTGGCAAAGTGGAAAAACCATACACTGCAGAAACATATCATTACTCACATTTCTGGCTGTTCTATAGAGTTCTGTAAAGACGCGGCACTAGGCAGACATGTATTTGGCGCCCTTGAGATACTTTTATTAAATAATATTATAATAAAAATTTTGAATTTTGGCGTCCCTATGCTCAGCATACCGTGTTTCGCCCGCCCTGGTTCTGTGTCGTCACAGTGTGGCTCGGCGGAGTTGAACTAAAGTTCCAAAGCCGCTCCCCTACATAAGACTCTATACAGATTTACATGGTTGCCCTTCCTTCAAGACTGTTTCGGAATTATGAATAGCAAAAAAATCTGAAGCACTGGGATCTATGACTAGGCTGTTTACATAGCAAAGTGTTTTGTTCAGGTAATGGCAGCTAAACTGATTATAACGACGTCTAGTTCATTTTAATTCAGTCGTTAAAAGGCCATAATCACTGTATCCTGATTTAGCAAAGGATTTCTATTCAGCACACGAGATCTCAGTATTTGATATTTCGTCCATAAGAGCAACTGCCAAATGACCACCAACAATACTCTTGAAGCATAGGATATTTGTTCTATTTACCGTTATGTTCAGAGTAGGTTCAAGGAATGTATACCAACTTTTCACTACTCCTGTCGAGATAACAGGAGTACAAAGTAAACTAAAGATTTGACTTCTGCATACAATATATATATAAATTAGTAACAGAAGAGAGGTAAATGCCCTTTTCCAGGTAATAATAAAGAGGCCCAGAGGATAGATTTTTACTTTTAATTAACTTGCATACAAATGCTTTAGGAACAACTTCAGAAACAAGATTGCATAATAATACACAGAATCATGTAATATAACCTACTTCAGCGTACCGCACACACTTTTACTAACAGATTAAACCGCTGTCGTTATTTTTTATTCTCGTCTACAACGCTATGAAATGATGCAGTAAAAGGTGTCTTCAATCGGTAGGTTGCTCTGCAAGAATCATGTTAGTGCCTGTAATTATAGCAAAGACGGCGACTTGGCTATATCATTACAGTAGATAGGAACACGGCTGCTGCTGCTGCTCGCCATTAACTGTCACCACAATAAATTATTAAGGCAATTAAGTTATAAAAGTGTAATTACCTTAACTACATTCTGTGTCTTGTTGAAATAGAACAGTGCATGTATACACAGAGAATAAGAACAGTGAACACCAAACCAAGTTCAAGGAAGATCGCCGCTTCGGGCACAGAGTTCACTGAATGAAGGTTTAAAAGAAAGCTTATCATATACAGTAGCAGGCAACAACAAAGAAATTCTTTCCAATTCAAAGGAGATTTTACAATGCCTAAAGGGTACAACAATAAAAGCTTCTTCCATACAAATCTCACTGGCAATGCAAAAATGAACGGTAACATTTATGCTACAATTAATAGCCAACTGTATATATATTAATATTCTTGAAGACAAATTCTTAGAGGGTAAGGATGGGTGAAGTGGTTTTTTTTTTTTTTTTTTTGGCTGATGCTATGTAAGCTTGCTTTCTTGCATCATTTGTCACTACTATTACTGCTACATAATATACATAGTTAATATTAGACAGTGATAAGGGCCTCCATCCCCTGCTCGTTTCGCTCATCGAATTTTGTGTTCGATAGGAGTAAATACAATAATAACACTGGTTAACACGTAAAATGTTACACGAAAACGAAAATACCCAATCTTGACTAATTTTATGCTGCTGAACACAAATATCACATTATAATTTGTCGATTGGTTCTTGTTTTCGAATTACAGTTGGGGTCTCATGTTAGCGAGCTATTCTACCTAGTGTTGAGGGTAGGGTGCCACCGGTGGTTTCTCACAACTGCACCGTTAGTACTTTTGTGAAGATTACAGACTCTGTACATATCAGAAGTGTGAGCGATGTGTGGCTTGTGTCGTGTTGTGCACAGTATTAGGGTCAGGCGCCACCTGTGTTTTTCTCACATCTGCGCCATATGTTCACTGTGAAGGAATACAGTACTACTGTAAATGCCAGAAAAGTGTTGTGTTGTATATGACATATTGCATTAGGTCCTGTTGTGTGTCCTGGCATTTGGCCGCAGGACCCCTGGTGGGACTCCACGTTGCCCGCACACACCACTAGGAGGTAGCCAGGCTGCCCATTATTCTCCGGCTTGTCTCCGCCAGGGCTTCCGGGCTTCCTTGACGGAGACAAAAAAAAAAAAAAAAGGTAGAGTCGGGGAAGTACAGAATATACGCAAGAAAGGTGGGTATAGCTAGAAATATGGAGGATGTAGGCACAGGCATCCTACAGGTTATTATCAGTGGAGCAATAAACGCCATCAGGTGAAAGGGGAACCCGGACAGCAAGAGAGCTGCGTGTAAGTTGCCACTGAGGAATCAGGTGGCCCGTGCGCCAGTTGATCCTATCCAGGTTAAGATCGGTTGGCCAGTTAGGTAAGGATCAGATGTTTGGGTTGGCGATAGGGTGCTCCGTCTTGTGAAGAGGGCTTGTGCAAACTTCGTAAACTCATGTTTTCTTCTGTGATGAAGAAGTGTTCATTTCCTTGAGGGTTAGCTTGTATACGAGTAAACAGGGCAGAGGTCCTCAGTGTTGATAGGTATATACTAGATGGTTCCAGTCTTCTATTTCACCACATGCACAGTAGGGGTTGTCAATGATTCCCATGGATGTTAGTTTATGGTTTATTGATCCGTGTCCAGTAATGAGGTAGGTGGTATGAAGACCAGGAGAGAACCAATTTGGAGAGTTGGGAAATACGGCATTCACATAAGGTATAAATTTCTTGGTGATTGGCCCCTTGTCAGTAGTAGTCCATCTGTCCTGCCAAGTCTGAAGTAGTAGGATGGCAATTTGTTTCTTTTCCTGCCTGATTTCATTCAGGTTATTGATGGAGTGTCCAAGGATAGTTGTGGTATACCCCTGGATAGACAGTAGTGGAGGCCCCTTCGAATAACCTCCCGATCAAGCAGAAGGAAGCCCGCAAGAACCTGAAGGGCTGAGTTGCTAACTGTGCAGCATGCCCTTGTAATAGAAGGATGGTGCGCTGGATGGTTCCCAGTTTAAGTTTGTTGTTGTAAGGAGTTGCCCTGCGAAACCAGACCCATATGTTAAAGGGAAGGAAGATTGATTTGTAGAGAACCTTAAGGGTGCGTCGATTCAATCCCCAATCACGGCGACTCACTAGTGCAATGAGAGCAGTGTAGTTTCTCACTTTTGCATGGAGGTGTGAAAGGTGCAAAGAGAAAGTGAGCTTAGGGTAAAGTACTATTCCCAGTAATTGTAATGTAGAAACTAGCTTGATGGTTTGGCCTTGAAGTTTGATAGTGGGGTTTCTAGTAGGCTGCAGTGGTCCCTTCAGGAGAATGGATTGTGTCTTTGGGGTGAGAGTCTTGGCTTGTGTAGGGCTGCCCAGTTCTGAAGGATTTGAAGTGCCTGGTTTCCTCTGGCTTCCAGAGGAAGCTCTACTGTCAGCCTCAATCGAGATGGTCACATCATCAGCAAAGGCTTTCATAGCTACAGGACCTAGATCCAGTCCCAGGAGCTCATCCAGGACAATGTTCCACAGAAAAGGACTAAGGACTGAACCCTGGGGGCAACCTCTGTAGATAGACCTGGTGATTCTTCGGTACGTGGAGGAGATTGTAATTTTCCTATTTGATAAGTAGTTTTTGATGCATTTGTATAAATTTAATGGAATATCTGCTTGCCTAAGTCTGCAAAGAATACTTGCCCACCAGAGCCTGTCAAAGGCTCCTGCGAAATCTATTGCTATTAG
Source organism: Mastigoproctus giganteus (assembly GCF_048544385.1). Taxonomy (NCBI): domain Eukaryota; kingdom Metazoa; phylum Arthropoda; class Arachnida; order Uropygi; family Thelyphonidae; genus Mastigoproctus; species Mastigoproctus giganteus. The sequence goes on along the minus strand of NC_143578.1, from coordinate 58,542,905 downwards.
TAGGTAGAAGTTGAGACTGCAGAGATGATCCTTTGCACCGCATCTTCTGTGCAATGCCCTGGTCGAAACCCAAACTGGAGCCCAGCTTTGGTGTAATGGTCTTGGAGCCGTACTAGGAGTAGACGTTCAAACAGTTTGCTGACCATGGATAAAAGGGCAATGGATCGATATGACTCTGGTTGTTGGAGCGGTTTAGACGGATTTTTTATGACCAGTTTTACATTGGCGTTTGTGTGTCGTGTGGTGGTATGTTGTTTTTCTGGTGCTTGGCCGCAGGGCCCCTGTTGGGAACCCATGTTACTGTCCACAGCCAATGAGGAGGTGACCAGGTCAGTAGGGATTATTCTCTGGCTAGCCTTTGCCAGGGTTGCCTGAGCTTCCTGACAGAGGCCAAGTGGCAAAAAAAAGTTTTTATTAAAAAAGAGCACGGGGAATATCGTGAAGGCAAGTCAGAATGGGAGAATAAAGGGCAGATAGGCCATAGAGTAGATAGTTGACGAAATAATGGTAGGCGAAAAAGGGAAGAGAGAATGGGTTGGAAAGTCAGAGGGACAAGTGTCCCTGTGTGAGTGCCATTGGCTATGCTTAGATGGTGATCCTGATGCCAGCAACGATGGATTTCTCCAAGGATCCTGCACTTAGTGAGTGCCTACAATATTCCTACCCGATGAATTAGCATGGCAGCTAATTTTGATCCTGCACTCCATGGAGTGCTAGCAGTTATCCTACCCCTATTGGGGTTAGATGGGGGATTTTCTTTGTCCAGGGCTTCCTACAGCACTCTGCCATTCACTTGGTGGGAATTTATTCCCCGTTCAGTGTGATTGGTCAAGGTGGAAGTGGTTAATAAGTGTTCCTGTCTACTCTGATGTTCATTCTATGCACCTGCCTGGTGGTGAGAACTGCCTGGGCGAACCACGCAAAAGCAATATAAGCACTTTCATCCAGAAGCAAGATGTGTTCTTGATAACGAGGGCTATCTTGTATTTCTGTATTCAGCCTTAGTCGGTTACCTTCGTATGTTATGCACAGGTACATTATGTGCTGCCACGTCTCGCCATCTCCGCAGTGGCATCAAGGATCTTGTTCGATTCCAATGGTAGCGGGCTTACGCTGAAAGGGCACATGCCCTGTTAGGAGAAAGGTAGTCTGCAATCCGGGGGAGTACTACGGAGGAGACCTGGGCCAGGTATGTCTGACTGACAGGAGGAACTTCTTGGTGACAGCGCCCTTCTCAGTAGTGTCCCAGTCAGTTTGTCATTGGTAGTCTGCAATTCGTTACCTTTCCTGCTGTTGGTTATTCACAAGGTACAGCTGAAGTCCATTGATGGTGGTGGGGGATTCCATTTTTCAAGTGCTAGAACATGCCATGTCGAACGACTTTCAAGTGGAAGTAGATATCCTGCAATGACACAGAGCAGGTGTGCTGACTGTACGGCACGCCCTTGTCACAGAGAGGAGCATGAATCACTGGATCAAGTCCAGTTTCCGCCTGTTGTGTTCTAATTCGTCTTTGGTGCACCAAATCGAGACACCATAGCAGACGATGGGCACAAAGACCACTTTGTGTATTAGTGAGAGGGCTCTGTGTTTCAAGCCCCAGTCAGCCCTGCTAATACACCTAATCATTGCAGAGTATTTCTGTATTTTGATGGTTAGATATTTCAGGTGGGGTGGAAGGAGAGCTTAGCATCCAGGTATTTCACCTCTTCATACAGGCAGATGGAAGTATTGCTGATTTTCATAACAGGTGGTTTCCGGAGCTGTAGCTTCCCATGAGCAGAACAGATTTCGTTTTTTCGCCAGAGATATTGAAGCAATGGATGGAGGCCCAGCTCTGCAATTTAGTCAGTGCGTGATTGGCTTTCTCTTCTAATAAAGCTCTTCTGTTGGACTGGACAACAAGCACCAGATCATCTGCAAAAGCAAGTTATTCTACATTATCAACAAACAGCATGGCAACACCAGTTTCAGTACCACCACTCTTATCAGCGGCTGGAGATTAGGCACCTTTGAGGCAACCTGATTGAGGTGTATAGGGCCTTGAATGGGTTGAGCATGCTGAATTCTGATGGGATTCTTCCAATTGGTCAGATTACGAACCTAAGGGGGCATAAATTCAAATTGAGGAAAGACAGTTGTAGAACAGATGTGCGGAAATTTGCCCTTAGCCAGTGGGTGGTTAATTGCTGGAATAAACTTCCATCTGTCATTGTGGAAGTTGATAGCTTAAATAAATTCAAGGAGGAACTGGAGAGAATGGTTGTGATTTTTTTTTTTTTTTTTTTTGACTGATGCTACATGAGCTCATATGCTTGCTTTCCTGCATCATGCTTCTATTACTATTATCACATGATCGGAAATTGTCGCCACAATCTACATTCCCGAACCACCCACCCTTTTTTCTGTACACTTTGATGAAGATGAAAACACTGATGAACATCAACTTGATATACACAAAGAAGTACAGCAGATGTCTACGTCAGGGGATGTCATTTTGTCCAAACCTTTATCCTTCTGAACCACATAAGATCACAGAAAGTGAGCTTAATGACCTCATCAGGGATCTCGATCTGCCTAAGAATAAGGCAGAGCTTTTGGCCTCAAGGCTACATCAGTGGAATCTTCTAGATCATTCTGTGAAAGTGACATTTTGTACTCTAAATAAAGACTATGACAAATTCTATCAAACAGAAGGTGAACTGACTGTTTGTAAGGATGCTGATGGTCTAATGCTGCAATGAACGTGAGGCATGTTCCCGAATAATGGTGCCTATTTATAGATGCTTTTTAGGTTAGCTTAAGGCTGTTATTACACAACAGAAATATGCCGCCTTCATTACCTCTTGCATATGCCGCCCACAAAAAAGAAACATACACAAACATGGAAAACATCCTCTTAGGTGTACACTATCAGAAGTACAAGTGGCAGATATATGGTGATTTAAAGGTAATTGTCATTTTATACAAAAGGATTACACTAAGTATTGTTGCTTTCTCTGCAAGTGGGATAGTCATGCCAAGGATATTCACTATGAGAAGAGTTGGCCTCAATGAAAATCATTAACATCTAGAACGAAGAATGTAGCATTTGAACCTCAGATAGATTGAAATAAGTTTTGCTTCCTCCACTCCACATCAAACTGGGGCTCATGAAAATTTTTCATATAGCTTTGAAAGTGAATGGTTCTGCATTCACATACTTGCAAGAGAAATTCCCAAGACTTAGTACAGAGAATATTAGGGCAAGGGTTTTCACTGGTCGACAAATAAGGCAACAGTTCAAATGTGTTCTTAGTAATAGCGAGAAATCAGCATGGAAAGCCTTTCGAAATGTTTCGACTGGTTTCCTAGGAAATGGTAAAGCCGGCAACTACAAGCAGCTTATGGAAGATTTCATTACTTCTTATGAAAAACCGGGGTGCAACATGTCACTGAAGATGCGTTTAGTGTACTCACACTTGGACTTCTTCCCACCAAACTGTTATGCCATCAGCGATGAACATGATGAGCACTGTCATCAAGACATTGCAGTGATGGAACGAAGATACAAAAGCAAATGGCGTGCCGCCATGTTAGCTGATTATTGTTGGTTGGTGAAAAGGTATGCCCAGAAACTAAATACAAGCGAAAGGTGAAAAGGTCCCATGTTTGATACAGGTATGTTCGTAGCTACATCTTACTGCCACATAAATAAATTTTTTATTTATATGGCAGTAAGATGTATATCTTGTATAAATATTTATACCTTGTATAAATTAAAAAAAAAAACTACTTTTTTCGAAAACAAGAGCCAATCTGCCATTTTAAGCACCATTTCTGTGTTTAGCACTCCAAAATCTGTAAAGTAAACTTCCTTTCTCTTTCTCTCTCTCTCTCTCTCGTAACAAGATATGACCCAAAATTTGTTGTTCAGTGTAATTAGAAGAAATTTAAAAAATAAAAATGTACCTTAATCTATTTCTTGCACTGTAGATACATTACTGAAAACTTCTTTGTACCAGAAGTACGAGTGGCAGCAATACTGCAAACCATATTGGTCCTCACAATATCTTTGGTACCTGCAATTTGAATTTTGATGCCGGCCATAGTTCCATCCAGACAGTCATGCACAGTTAATAGTGCCTAAAAGATCAAGTTATTCTGATTTTTTGCGAAGGAGGCGATCAGAGCTGGACCCAAAATTTGCGGAACCCTGTTCAAGAATTACTTGTGGGGCTCTAGGGTCCTGTGCAACACTTATGGGGGTCTTCGTAATAGTGATTTTTTTAAATTTTTCAAATTTTACGGTAACTAAGACATAATAAATAATTTATTATGTCATAATATTTTATATTATGACATAATATATTATATTATGACATAATAATATTGTCATAATATAAAATATTATGACATAATATAAAATTATTTTATATTATACTGAACAAAAATTTTAAATACAAATAATATTTAATACATTAATCAGCAATATTATTTTGACCATTTGAGCACGGGCCCTATTCAACAGAACCAGTTGAACATGCTTGTGGCCGGCACCGGATGCAATTGAATGTTTCTCTGACATTTTCTCTACAGAAAAAGCCAACCACCTGGAAAACTGTTTTCTAATGAGATCAAAATATAAATCATGGCCGTCATTCATATTCAATATTATACGGAGAATAGAAATGTTATCTTTTTTCTCGTTGAGCAGTACGCGATCGTCTTGTTGACTATCTAGACAATCACCTGGTCATTGTTTGACAAGTTTCCCAGTAATGCATTGGAGAAAGAATGAAAAAAAAAAATTGTTATACTATAATACTATCTGTCTGCTTATCATTGTTTTCTTTGCTCTTAATGCAGATTCTTTGCATGCATTCTCATAATACATAGCGAGATACCCTAGATCATTTTATGCCATTCTGTATTATGTCCGTATAAGTATGTCAGTGTCACAGACCAATATACATGTTGTGTAGGCTGAAATCATTCCTGGAATAACCCAGAATAACTTATGGGGAAAAAACTAACCCTCCTCCTGACTCAGATTGGCTAACTATAGCCTCAACTGAGGACTTTAGAAATTCCTCCAGTCATTGGTGGAAACCAAAACTCAGATCTCTCCAAATAAGTGGCAAGTGATGAATACACTATACTATCATGGAGAATGACATCTGATGGAAAAGTGCAACAGATGGCCATTCACAACCCACGACCACCAAAAACTATCAGAACTGTCATCAGTGAATTACATACATAAATAGAGAATATTTTTGCTGCCTAATGAAATCAATAGTCACTGTATTTATAATCTCTCCTGCCATGTGCCATTTGAATGATGTACAGGACAGTTATAAGTGAAGAAAACCAATTTGGTCATCAGCAGATAGCAAATCATGAACTGCACAGATCAAATTTAGAAAAGTGTCTACTTAAGGCACAAAAACTTCCAGGTCGACACCAGACTCTGTTTTGTGCTGTGTGCTCCATGCAGTGAATTTATCTAATCAAGTACAGTGCAGTATAAGCAAATTACAAGTTGTGAAGACAAAATTTCTCAACACAATAGCCATTTAGGGGTTCCTTCAGATCAGATAGTGCTTTAATCCTCTCCTTGAGATAGCTCCATAGCCAAAGGTCATAAGAATTAAGGTCTACAGAGTGAGGTGGCCAAATAATTGCAAAATACCAGAAAGTGATACAGTCACTGTTTCACTATCAACTGCTGTGTGGTGGAGCTCTATTCTACACACAAACATTCTTTCTCTTGTAGGAATCTGAGTGTTAGAAAAGATCACAATACAAATAATATTTGCCAGTAAGAGTACACATTTCAAGAACATAAACTTGAATCTCCTCGAAGAAGAGTGGTCCACGTGAAGTCAGCTGTGAACCCACCTCAAATAGTAAGATAAGGGCATTGGAAAGAAATGTCACTTATGGATATTCATATCACTGTTTAGCCATTCTAGGGCCATGTCATTCTCTTCCCCAGACCAAAACCACTGAGCAAAGTCTGTGCACTATTCAGGACCATGGGCCATTATAACTGGTGCAACACATAGATCTTGTAAGGAAAGCATTGTGCAAAGGATCAAAGCAATTCCTATCGAGTTGTTGCCTCTAGAGTATCAGGCTAGCTGTCATGATGCACTAGCAGAGAAGTGTGTATTTCATTTTACACCATAAGCTACAGCAACAGTGATTTCATATAAGTCAATACAAACGAGTAACATTTTTTTCTGGGAACCACAGACAAAGTTTCTATTTCTTTTAATTTCCTTATCATACTATATAATCTATTTTGGGAAAGGGTGGATCCTTTCTTTTTTAAACAATGTTTTTAAAGTTTTTCAAGCAATTATTACTATTTTTTGTAAAAGAATTTTATCAACAAATAGTAGGTTTTCATATGTAGTACCATGTTGACTTTTGCTTGTTAGTGTGGTCACACATTTTTTTAGTGATGTATTTTAGTGATACATGAGCTGATTAGTGATATATACATCACTAATCAGCTCATGACATTTATTTTGCATACTGACTACATTCAACAGCAAGTGCATCCTGGTGTCACTGTTTTGATTTTTTTTTTTATTCCTTTCTTTTCGGGGGCTTTCATTTTTGCACATATAGACACAGTCTGTTTTAATTCTGAGCATTCATGGTTTAATTATAACTACCCGTTTTTTTTAATGTAAATCCCAAACACGAGAGGTATTAGAACCTATAGTACTTAGTCGTGCTTGGGTTGAAGGTTGAGAAGACGAAAGAAGATATTTGTTGACATTGGACTTGAACTTCTGTAGACTGTAATTTTCAGGAAATACATATTGTTCCAGGAAACGGCAGTTGAATGAATAAATGAGGAAGATGAAAAGTTGGATCTGTGAGTTTGAAGTTGGACAGCAAATAGATGTTGGCTGGTGGCGGCACATGTTTGGAATGTTTTGAAAGAGGGAACGGGAATTATAGAAGCCAATTCAGAAAAACAGTGCCCATGGAAATATCTGTAGAAGAGGCATGCAGCAGAAACAGTACATCTATGAGACAGCGAGTGGAGAGACTCTGTTAGAGATGAATCATTAATTAACCTAACTGCCCTCTTCTGAACGGAATCAAGAAGCCTGAGAGAGATTTTGGGGACACTACCCCTGATGTGGGAACAATATTCCATGGCAGGGCGGATTTGCAATTTATACAGAGTGAGCAGCTGTTTGGAAGAAAAGTAACGGTGAGAGTGAAAGAGAAAACCAAGTTTTTTAGGTGCAGAGGAAGCAATATTTGTAATGTGCTTTTGCCAAGAGAGATTAGAAGTCAGGGTAATCCCCAAAACAGATATATCATTTTGCCTAGAAATCGGAGTGTCACTAAAGATAAGCACAGCAGCAGAAGAATCCGTTTTGCGAGATATAAGACAAGACTGAGTTTTAAAAGGATTGAAATCAGCTAAGTTGTCTTTGCCCCACTGGAGAATTACCTGGAGATCGGCATTTAAGAAACTGGTAGCAGATTTTCGAGAATTTGAAGCTGACTGAGCAGGGCAAAGTTTCTCAAAATGCAATGTGCTATCATCGGCAAAACTAGGAATAGGATTTCCAGTCGATGGAAGAAGGTCATTAATATACAAGAGGAAAAGAGTGGGGGAAAGAACTGAACCTTGGGGGACACCGGCATTAGTGGAGAAGTTAGAAGACAGAGCGCCATCTGCCATCACCCTCAGTGAGCGTTCAGAGAGAAAACTGGATAACCAATTACTAAAAACAGTTGGCAAACCATAAAATGGAAGCTTGTTTAGAAGACCTTTATGCCAAACACGATCGAAAGCCCTTGAGATGTCAAGGGCAACTACTTGTGTTTCACAAAACCTTTCCATTGAATTAGTCCATAAATGGGTAACATAAGCCAGAATATCACCAGTGGATCGACCCTGAAGGAATCCATACTGGCGATCGTTGATCAGATGGAAGGTTTCTAGGTAGTTTAAGAGTTGGCGGTTAATTGATTTCTCCATTACTTTAGAAAGAGTAGAAGTAATTGCAATGGGACGATAATTCGATGGGAGGGATTTGTCACCCTTTTTAGGAACTGGCTGGATATAAGCAAATTTCCAAGTAGAAGGAAAAACACCTTTGGAATAAGAAAGTGAAAAAAGGCGGCAAAGAATAGGAGTAAGTTCAGGAGCACAGGTTTTGAGAACAAGTGGAGAAATACCATCAGGACCTGGAGCTTTCTTAGCATCAAGATTCGTCAAAATCCTTCTGACATCCTTTTGACGGAAGACCACAGGAGAAATTGAATGGAGCGTGTTGGGAATGCTGGGAGGTGTTTTACCAAGATCACTAATACATGAGTTGGAGGGAAAATGGGATGCTAGCAGGTCAGCTTTATACTTGGCTGAAGTGACAACAGAACCATCTGGTTTTGACAGAGGTGGGAGCAGAGCTGAGCAAAAGTTGCGGCCAATAGATTTGGCAAGAGACCAGAATGCTCGGCTACCATTAGGGCAAGAAGCAAGTTTTCTACTCTTAGCCTGTTCAAACTCTAGTTTGGACTGATTATTAACTGCTTTACAATTGTTGCGAGCTTTGGTGTAGGCAGAAAATGAAACTGAATAATTAGAAACAAGCCAATTATGATATGCAACGTTCTTCTCTTGAACAGCCTTAGCACATTTATTAGAAAACCAAGGTTTGGATAAAGGACGAGATTTTAAAGTGGAGTGTGAGATAAAGGATTCCATTCCTGCAAGAATAGTTTCACTGACACGATCTGAGCAAACGTTGACATCAGAAGTTTTGAAACAGTAATCAGACCAAGGAAAAGAAGAAAAGAAATCTCACAGGTCATCCCATTTTACATTCTTGTAATGCCAAACAACACAAGGTTGAGAGTATCCATGAGATAAAGGCTCCATTGGAGAAGAGAATCACCAAGTTGTGATCTGAAGTGCCTAAAGGACTTCTCACTTGGACCGTGTACTTAGAAGGGTTGTTTGTCAGAAAAAGATCAGGCTTATGGTTAGGATTGTCTGGTATTCTTGTAGGTAAATGAATAATCTGTGCAAGATCATTTGTAATTGCAAAAGCCTTAGCATCTCGACCAGCTGGGTCAGTGTGACTAGAAAACGGAAGCCAGCAGGAGTTGTGAACATTAAAATCACCAAGGAAAATTACCTCACTGTTAGGAAAGTTGGACTGGAGAATGTCAAGTTGCAAAGAGAGGAAGACAAAGAACTCCAAGTGGTTAGTGGAGTTGGGAGAATGGTTGAGACAACAGATGAATTTTACAAAATGAGGTAGAGATATTTTAAGTCAGAGAAGATCGAAAAGAGAAGATTCCAAATTACTAAGTCTCTGACAGGGAATATCGGAACGGACATATGCACATGTACCACCTTTGAGGCGAAAGGATTTATACAGCAAATAATTTGGGCAACTGAGATGAGCAGTAGTTGAATCAACTGATAACTGAGATTCTGTCAGAAAAATCAAGTCCATTTCCACTTGCAGTCTGCCAAACCCCACGTATGGGGTTTGGCAGACTGCAAGTGGAAACAGACATCGTTGAGATTAGAATTCAGACCATGTATATTTGTGAAATGAATTAGGATGTGTTTGGGAGGTTTAGATCTTTTCGCAGATAAGCTTATTCTATTAATACATAAGTACTTAATACCGGTACATAAGTAAGCAATCATAAGTAATTGGGAATTTGTCAGGGGCTTAAGATTCTAGTAACCTGCCCTTTGATGCATCTCAATTCAGCCCACATAACATGGATAAATATAGGAAGTGTTAGCATTAGCAAAGGCACATGATGCAAGAAAGCAAACATCAGTCAAAAAAAAAAAAAAAACCTTTAGGTTATTTTTTTTTCTAACACCAAAGTAGTGTTCGTGGATTAAATCAAGACTTGACAAATTCTGCAAGGCTTTTTGGAGGAAATTTTTATCAGTGTAGATCAAATCTGTGTTGTAAAGACAGATTTGGTTTGATAGATTTGAACAATGGTGGTGCAAGAGTTTTGCCAATATTATTGAGGATGCTTTAAGGGATCAGGGAAACTGCTAATTAGGAGGAATGGGGTAATATAGATATGAAAAAAGGTCAAGGTAATGCTTGCACTCATCACAAAAAATTCTTTGTTACTGCAGTATTGACAAGATGTTCTGAGGGAAGTGAAGTTTCAAGTGAGGGGTAAACCAATGGTAGCAATACAACTTGAGATAAATTCAAGATGTCAGGGTAATATACTATACAAGAACACTTCGAGAGTTTAGTGTCAAACAATGTTAACTAGAAAATCATTTTGTAGTTGATGTTTTTGTAATTAACCAAAAAAAAAAGTTATGGCATTTTCTTGGTTTACCAGAAATGTACTTATAGCCTAAGCTAACTTGTAAAGTACTAGGCAGATACAGTTCTATGACATAATATGCATTGTTATTGGTATAAAGTAAAACTAAAGTTATCGCAAAAAGAAAATGCAATTTTGTAGTTAATGTTGTTAGACACTAAACCCTCGACTTAGCGTTGACCATATCTACAGCAAAGCCAGGAGTCTGTCAATAAAATGAGATAATGTCCTAATCATTCAATTAGTGAAGGGTTAGGACAACTAATGCTGACATAGCTAAGGGCTAATGGAAACATGGTGTCACCTGGAAAGAGAGCATGATGAGTTTCACTATGGTACTTCCACTGTGTATATAGGAAGGACAGGAGAACACAGAAGGGATGGTGGGAAAAATAATTAAAAAGCAGCCTGAGTACATCCAACAATTTTCTGCATACTAGTATAGATTCTGAGTGGTGTGAGTTAGTTGGAAGCAAAGGTATAATGAAAATGGGAGTAATCTACAGACCAGAAGACTATGATGATTAGGGCATCTACACGCAAACAAGTGTGAATGGGAAAGAATGGGCAAACAAGTGTGAATGTCTTATTATGGGTGATTTCAATTTGCCCCCACCTGACTGGAGCAAGTGGGACAGAAACTCATTGTAAGGGAACAAAATTTTTAAATCAACTGGATGACTGCTATTTGTATCAGCATGCTAGGGAAAGTACTAGGAGCAAGAATATTCTAGACCCTGATCCCATGAACTAGATGACATCATAGGGCTAACAGTACAGTTCTTGTACTGTTAGCCCTATGATGTCATCTAGTTCATGACCAGAGTTTCACTATTCAGTGTTGCAAAGTACTCATATTTGCACTTTTATTTATTATGCTGTTTTAAGGGTTGCCTTTGCAATATTCCTCTCGATATCTGTTATAAGAATCATTGCACTTATTATGGTTACCAAAGAATTTCATTATTATATTTATCCCAAACATATCAGTACATAATTTTTATTTATATTATAGGTACTGTTCATCATCAACAATGCAGTTATTCAGGAAACACAGGAAAGGTTGATGAACACAGGAAAGTGTCAAGAACATTCACCTTTGTCTACTGCAAGAAAGGGTAAGGAAGTAACCGAACATCCTGCAGTACTTAGAGCTTTGATTAAAGAAATAAGTGGAACAAAACTACAAAGTCAAGTCATTAAACTTTGAGTTGCATTCTACAGAAGACCAAAGGGAAAAGAACAAACTGGAAATGATATCAAAATATAACATACCTATAAGGAATTAACCCTTTCAGGAGCACACCTGTAGCTCTTTTTTTGTTTTAGGAGCCATATATGTTGTTCTATGGTATAAAGGTCACTTCAAACGATATCTCCATTACTATATGAACTGTCTTGAAATTTTTCTAGCATATACTGTCATCTCTTATCTGTGAAACACAGATAAGAGATGACAATTATTACACTTATCTGTATTACAATAGACAGCAGCACAAAACTGGCTTTGCAAATTAGAAGAGGAACATCTGTTGACATCAGTTGTCCAACTGAGCTTAAAAAAACAAAATTGAAATTTAAGAATTTCTCTGGAATTCAGATCCAGTTGATAAAATCAAAAGATACATAAGTAGTCATACAGATTATTGCATCAGTAAAAAAAGCAATAATGGGTTTTATTTACAATTTTTTTAAAATTCTGATTTAATTTTTGATAATTTTACTCTAGTGCTGGGTAATAATATTAAAAAATAAGAACAAGTTAATATAAGGAGGAATGGAATGTAAACTTAGAATAAACACAAAGAACTGAGTTCTATCTCATACACTGATAAGTGTCTATGAAAGCAAGACATGAGTTGATTAAGGTAACAGTTAAGCTACAGTTGAAAAAGTCTTAAACATATCTAATTATGAAAATGTTGTACAAAATTATAGCATTATCAATCTAAGATTATCACCACCAAAAATTGAATTATTATAAAAACAGCTAGGCTAATCACACCGTCAAAATGGAAAGCTTTCATTAAACTTCATATATTTCCTATTCACTTCCAAGAAGCCGACTAAACATATTAAAGTAGCAGATTGGATAAAAAAATTTTTTCTCAGAATAATTGAGTTACTTTCTGTGAAACTCAAAGCATGCTTAATGACAGCCTTGAAGTCTGATAATGCTGAAATTTAGTGAAGCATTTTTATGGAATTTGTTAACTGCCACATCTACAGTTGAACTCGTTTATAACAAGTTTCACTGGACCGCAAGATGTGCTTGCTGTATCCGAGTACTCGTTATACCTGGGTTAGGTGATTTGGAAACAACAGAAGTGTAGGAACCAGAGGTAAACGTGAATTGAAAACTGTAAAAGATTAACCTATGTATGGAAATTATTTGTGGCCCTAAAAGGGCTGATTGTTTCGAGAAGTGATTATCCAATTTTCAGGAACGAATGTAGGGTCATTTGACTGGTCTTCTGCTTTTGTCACAACTTTCTTGTGATCAGACTTAAGGGACTGAACATCTCTGCATCAGTATTGTCTGTAGCTTTGAAAAACACGAAGGTTCTCTACACTGTCAACAGCTGCTCCATATGATGGAGGCTGAATGGAATTTTCTTCATCTACTTACTTCTTCACTTTCTTCACCTGCTACTCGGATAGTTTCTATGATGTCTTCTGTTGTAAGAGTTCCCGAAGTTACGACGTCATCATCTACATGCTCCCAACTGTCGACATTTGGAAGTTGATTCAAATACTCTGGACTCCTTTTTTGCAACCACTCAGATAACAGAATGTGATCTTCCTCGCCAGTAATGTTATCTTGCTTTGAATGAAATTCAACCTTCTTGAAACAGTTTTGAATGCAAGTTTGTGAAAAGCATTCCCATGCATCGGGCATATAGCATCGAGAACTGAGATTTACATTTCAATTCCTTTGTCTGTTCTGTCAATGAGCAAAAGGACCAGTGACGATAACGAGCTTTGAAACTTCTGTCACACCTTGATCCATTGGTTGTAGCACTGCTGTAATTTTTGGAGGCAAAAAAACTAGCATTATATGACTTAGATTGTCATCTTTCTGTGGATGTGCAGGACGGTTATCTACAACAAGTATAATTTTGTGTTTTTCTGTATGAAGATCTTTGTCCCACTTTTTGAGGTAATCTGTGAAAATATCTGAAGTCATCCAAGCTTTTCTGTTTGACGTATAAGCCACTGGAAGTTGCTTCACATTCTTAAAGCATCTTGGTTTGGCAGACTTTCCAAAAGGTTTTGGCAGACGGATAAAAGCCTTCTTTTATCTCTCCCAGACATATTTGTGCAGATAGCCACTGGAAGTCTATTCTTCAACAATTTTCCTCCAATACATTTTTTGCCCTGGAATTTCAAAGTTTGGTCAGGAGTAGCATTATAGAAAATTCCAGCTTTGTCCATATTGTAGATGTTATCAATACTGTAGCCTTGAGAATGAAGTCCCCACACATTGGTCATCCACTTAGATGTTATCTCCATGTCCACTGCAGATGTTTCTCCACTGATTTTGCCATGGCAAATTTTATGCCGATTCTTAAAATGATCAAGCCACCCATATGAACAACAAAATCCTGCATAGTTGAAAAGCCGTGCAAATTCTTCTGCTTTAGCCTTTAAGACTGGTCCACTTATGGGTAAACCAGCATTTCTTTATGCAGTGAACCATTTCAGTAGAACTCGATCAATGTTATCTTTGTCGAATTTCTTGAGTCTCTTCGAATTTGTTACATTGTCATTGCAGGCCTTCAACTCTGTGTCTCTATTTTTCCAGTGTTGAAACAGTAGACAAAGAAAGTCCATACTTCTTGCATATCCCTATGTTCTTCTGACCAGTCTGCAGTTCAATAATTTCGGCTTTTTCCTTCACCGATAATGCTTTCCTCTTCAACATTTTTGGGCTCTGAGATTGAAACCAAATTCCTCTTACTGTCCTTTAGAAGTAAAAATAGAGTTTATCCTTAAAAGGACAGCTTATAAAATTCTGTGAAATCCACTACGCAAAACAATCAGCGTCAAAGCAGCGAATGCATCTAAGCTTTCCAGTGGTCTGCTTTTATCTATTCAGCAGTGGCCAGCAATTAGTCATCAGAAAAGGAGTGGTGTGTGTTTTACAGCTCACTGATTGGTTTGCCAATGACCAATAGCTAGCTGCTACAGAGTAGGTTAAAGCACACCTCTAGAGAGCTTAGAAGCAGCCATTGATCATTCTAGATAGCAGATTTCACAGGCAATTTTATAAACTTTCTTTTGAAGGACCAGTAGGAACTTTCTTCTCATTTGTAAAGGATGACAAGCAACACTTGGTTTGCTGTACATGGAGGTATGTTCCCTCGTTATATCTGGGATGTACTCATTATATCTGAACTGAATGCCATGCATTTTTAAATGAGACCAAATAAAATATCTCAGTTTACTCATTGTATCCGGGAACTCATTGTAAGCGAGCTCATTATAAACGAGTTCAACTGTATTTGATACCCCCCCACAGTGCTGATGAATAACTCAACTTTACTAATATTTTCATTGATTTAATTAGGAATATCAATGCAATGCTAAAAAATGAGTTAAGAATAATTCACTTTATATTACACAATTTGAAGTACTACAAATATAAGGATACATGGATTCCGAGAATCTATGTTGCAGCAATCCAAAATTAGAGGAATTCCGTCCATATTTCTTATCTATTAATTAGAAATAAAATTTCTACATTAATTTTTTTTTCTTGTTTATTTACTGAAAACAATAATTCTTTTTATTTTCATTACATACTTATAATCAACTAAACACAGAAATGGTAATAAAGTTGTAATTGACCCGGTTTATGCTTCAAATACTATTTCTTAAAATTAATCCACAGAAAATTCTTCCTTTGCTACTGAATAATCTTGCATGGAGATTATATGTGAGATTTAAGTTTTTTATTGGTAAAGTTAATCAAATAAGATATAACAGAAAATGAGGTAAACTACAAATATAAACTTGCAGAAATTACAAGAGCATCTATAGAAACCGTACTGCCAGATGATCATAAGTGTAATTAGAATTTTGGGCCTTCCGCTTCAAACTCTTCTCCCAAACTGTTTAGTAAGCATACCATATCAACCATCAGATCATCTGACTTTTCTTGTTTCTGCAGATGATCCTTTTATGATCCAGAAACCAGAAGAGTTAGAGATTTGAAATTGAAATTTCAGATTTTCAGATTGAGACTGAATTTCTGCAGAAATTTCAATCAGTGCACAACAGATATTTCCAAACTGATGCTGAGGAAGCCTCAATTACTTGAGTACAGGTCTGGAAGCCTCACTTTAGGAAGGATGTAGAGTTGCTAGAAAGAGTAATCCTTAAAAGGACATGAGCATAAAGAAGGGCAACAAGACTGGTGAGGGGAACAAAGGGGTGCACTTATGAAGAAAGGCTTAAGTTTTGCAAATTGCAGAGTCTGGAGACTAAGCACTTGGAAGGTGATCTGATTGAGGTGTATAAGGCCTTGAATGGATTGAGCAGGCTTAATGCTGATAGGATTCTTCCTCTTGCTCAAATTACAAACCTGAGGGGGCATAAACTGAAACTGAGGGAAGACAGTTGTTGAATAGACGTGTGGAAATTTGCCTTTAGCCAGTGGGTAGTTGATTGCTGGAACAAACTTCCAGCAATCATTGTGAACGTTGATAGCTTAAATGAATTGAAGGAAGAAGTGGACAAAACTTTTGAGTAAACAGATGGGCAAAATGGGAAGGTTTTTTTTTTTTTTTTTTGGCTGATGCTGTATAAGCTTGCTTTCTTGCATCATGCCTCTACTAATGCTAATTTCAGTTGAGAATACACATTGGCATGAAGAATTTCCCAAGAATTTTTTGATGTCTGAATAAACAAATCAAAACATATACACCGATGAGGCAAAACATTACGACCCCCTACCTAATATGATGTTGGTCCTCCACATGCAGTCAAAACAGCTCGTACCCAGCGAGGCATGGACACTACAAGATTTCTAAATGTCTTGTGGTATCTGGCACCAACATGTAACCAGCAGATCCTTTAACTCCTGTAAGGTCAGTGGTTGAGACGCCACTGATTGGAGTTGCTGTTCCAACACAAACCACAGATGCTCGATGGGATTGATGTCTGGGGAATTTGGAGGCCAGGGCAATACCTGGAAGTCTTCCTCATGTTCTGTGAACCAGTCTCGAACATTTCGGGCACTGTGGCATGGTGCATTATCCTGCTGAAAGATGGTACTGCCAGAGGGGAAGGCTGCCACCAGCTTGTTTTCGTCCCAGGTGCATCCAAGTGCCATCACTTCCCCAGGTAAACAACACATATGTACCCAGCTGTCCACGTGGTGCAACAGGAAACGTGATTTGTCAGAGCAGACGACCTTCCAATCACACAAGGTACAGTTTTGATGCTCACGTGCCCATTGTAGGCACTGTTGTGGTGAACCATGGTTAGCATAGGCACTTGGAGTGGCCTGCGGCTACGCAGCCCCATTTTCAGCAGGGTTCGATGTACTGTGTGTTGTGACACATTACTCCCGTCACCAGCATTTCAGCGAGTTGCCACATACCACCTGGGAGAGCCTTTTCTCACCTTGAGCATTGATGGGCTGTGGTCATCCAACACCTCGCCGGCAGTTTGTGGGTTCCCCCTCTTTGGACCACTTTCGGTAGGTACTAACCATGGCTGACCATGAGTACCCTACCAGCCATGTCGTTTCGGATATGCTCTGACCCAGTTGTCTGGCCATTGCAATTTGGCCTTTGTCAAACTCACTTAAGTCCACTGTGTTTCCCATCCGACGAGAGTAACACTGAATAACAGAGCTCAGTATCGGGTGTTTTTAATACTGTGTCCCGACCTGCGCATGCATTGTAGTTCACCTGCAGTTGCTTCAATTTGCATAATGGCTCGCTGGTCATAATGTTTTGGCTCATCGGTGTATGATGAACAAGGATACAGAAACTATTTGCCTCCACACAGCATATGGCATCATCATTGAAAGTTCAATGAATGCTTGAAGATTTATTTTTATTACATTCTTTTGTGCACCATTGTCTTTTCCCTCTATTGTCACAGCAGTGGCAACAAGTTTTTAACAGAAAATGACATTTCTTCAAGCTCTTGTACTTATATTGTTATAATAGGAGCTGTCACATTCTTAAATGGTACCAATCTCAAAAGTGTTTCTTTACAATCATTTTATGCAGCTGCTCCATGAATGGATCAATAAAAGCTAGGTATGCAATAAATTTTAGGAAGTTTCCACATTACTTGCACCGTATAATCTTTTACCTGTCCTGTATAATTCCAGATTTTTTTCCTTAATGGGTTTCATTTTTTTAAATATAGTTCAAGTTCTTCTAAACTTCATAAGTTCTCCAAATGTACAGCTTTTCTCATGAGCAGGCAGAAGTGCATTAGTACATGCATTCGAGCTGATCATGGTTCAAACTCATGTGAATGCTAAATGTGACTAATGATAATATTAATATTCTTGTCAATTAGCTAATTACAAACTCCTCTGATCTCAGTAGACATGCTAGAGCATAAACAGAAAATTAATTAATTAATTTATTTCTTTCAAATTTGTTGAATAGTTTTTGGTACAAGCAACATGTTGAGTCTTTTGGCAATGAATATTGTAATCCTCTCCAATACATTGTTTTCCCAATTGGACAATTTTCTCTTGTAGTGAGGTTAGAATTCATTTATTTCTCTTTTTCAAGAACTTAAATTCCTGACCTAGTTCAGGTCTGCATTCTACTAGAATTTGTCATACATGATCATTATATCTAGGCCACTATGGCAGGGTTTCGGCACTGTGACTTTCTTGCAAGTTCATCTTCCATATATCTGCCTTTTACTCTCTTATCATTTTTTACTTTTATACTGGCAAGAGGACAAACAGTAGAACGAAAATATATGTTACTGTGTAGAGAAAATATTTAACGGCCTTCTTATACAATTTTGGCCATTAACTATATGAAATATTTGACTTACAAATATTTCATAATTAGGGCTATAATAATATTATTATTGAAAATGTAATATACAGCCTTGAAAGGGCCAAGTTTTAACTAAAAAGTGATATTTGGAGAGTTTTTTAACCTTCGGGGTTAGCCTGTTCTGGTTCTCAGTACACTTAGTCGTGCATTACTGTTTGTCAGTTATGTGTAATTTATTTTTTAGGATACATATCTTTTACAATGTTTCACTCACAGAATTTGTGCACCTAAGATTAATATTTTTGCACTAATGTAAACCCCCAAAATGCTTATTAGTTTATTATTTGGAACTACATATTTAAAGCTAATTTATGTATAATGCTACAAGAGACTCTGCCTTGCTCATTCTTAAATGACACTAATTAAATTTTTTACTAATATATAGAGAAGTATAATATGGTGAACAAACTTTTTTTTGTATGTTATCTGGCAGTATTAAAAAAAAATTCTTACCTCATATCTCATACATTGTTCAGTTGTGTTCTTCTGTTCTTTTTGATGATTATGATATAGATATTTCATGTCTATTACTAGCTGCCCATGATGTTAGTCAGGAAAAAAAAACGATTTTTTTAGGTGACATTCTGCTGGGTCCCATAAATTTTGTATTATAAAAACAGGGTTTGATAGGATCAGTAGGAATGGATAAATTGGTGAGTTATTTGAAGGTAAACCAACTGCATGGATTGGTCTAGGCTAGTGATTATTTCAAAGATCAGAGTGTTTTGCAGTGTTGTTAGCAGACAAAATTTCTGTCAGACAGTCAATGTGGTTTGGGGATAGTATAAAATATGGTTTCTGTATATGTTTGCAGTATGTTCTACTACAATGCTTACTGCAAATTTTATGAAAATGTTGGTAGTGTAGTGTGTTTTGAAAATTAATCATTTTCATTTGTTCTGCATAAGTTCATTTGCAAATCTACACTTATTGATTATGAATACATCAAGTTTAGCTGGTAGCCTTTACAGGTACCACTGAAGTTAACACATTCTGTCCCTTGCATTATAAAAGATATGGCAGTTCCATGCTCCGTATGTCAACGAAGGCTATGTTTGTAGTGCATGGTGAAGTTCACTACTCAAAAATCTATCTTGGAATGGTTTTGTTTGTTTGTTATTTGGTTTTTAGGAGCATTAGCAACTAAGGCCATATTGCTCCAGGGATATGCGGTGGTCATTCCCTGACCTTTCCGCATCCTTCGTATTTGGTGGTCACAGGTTTGAACCCCAGTCTAATTAAGAAGCATGTGCTACACACTGCTGCTCCTGCCCACCTGGCTATGGAGGCACCTTTTGGAATGGTCAAGAAAGTTTTGAGAAAAAGGAAAAGGGATATGTCACTTGCTGTATTCAAGACAGCTCTGCCACCCAAAATCCACTGAAATACTGAAATTGGAAATTGGGCTATACAACATAGGATGTATAATGGATAGAGAACTTTCACAACTGATGAATCAACATAGGAATCATTCATTCATTATTCATGATCCTTGGTTACTGGGCTCAGTGAATTCCAAGGTTACTGAAAGAATGGCAGAAGAGCATATAAATGGGATTATCATTTGAGAACTTATTATACTGTCATGAATATAATAGCATAATAAGTTCTCAAATTGCCAAAGTTTTCTAACAGTCAAACAGAGAGAGAGAGAGAGAGAGAGAGAGAGAGAAGAGCAACAAATTTTACACATGAATCAAGAAAATTTTGTTTTTGCACATTAGTTGCATTGCCCATTCATTCCTTCAATCAGTTCATGGGAACAAAACATAAATAAATTCTTTATTGCTAATAAGTACAGGACATGTACTAGAGACAATAATACTCAACACAGCGACATGGCCAGGAGTTTTACATTATAAATGTAAAACTCCTGGCCATGTATAACATATAGTGCTTCAGCTACAATATACAGTATACGGAGAGCCTGTGTGATATATGAAAAAAATAAATAATAATAACTACTGGATTTCTTTTGGTGGTCAATTTTAATGAAATTAGGGAAGGCTCAACAAATCATTCCAAACAAGTTAAATGTGAAAGTTCATGAAAATCCATCCACTGGAAGTTGAGTTATTGTATGTGGACATATGGATAGACAAAGAAATAAAAACTGTCAGATTTCTGTTGGTTCAATTTTAGTGAAATTTAGGATATACTACTCTTCTCAAAGGCCCAAACATAAAATTTCATGAAAATCCAATCTCAACTCTATTGGGAGTCAAGTTATCACACAAGGACAGAAAAAAAAAAAAAAAAAAAAAAATTAATTTCCTGATTTTTATTAGTCTGATTTTAATGAAGTTTGGAATGGCTCAAAAAACATTTTTCAAAGGCTCGAATACAGGTGACTCCTGCTTAACGCTGATAATTCGTTCCGGAAAAACAGAGCACTAAGTGAATCCGCACTAAGCGAGCGCCGCATTCCCATAAGGTAACATATGTATTTGTGGGTTGCGGTTGTTGCCATAGGATATTTCCTAATCAATGTCAGTCAAAATATTTAATATTCAAATATTTGTACATATAAAATATTCTGCATTACATACGTATATAATTATGTGGTAACGACTTAAATATCAAAAATAAACTTAAAATTCTAATTAAAATAATGAATTTAATTGATTTAAATTAATTGATGAATTAATCATGAAAAATGTGTTGATTTTGGGTTGGACTTTGGCCCTCTTCCAAATAAACAAAGGGGTATTAATTTTAAATCCCCCGCAGCGTTACCATCCAACAATAAAGTCAACCGATCTTTCGCCGCTTTGAAACCTGGCATGTTTTTTCTTCTTTCAATATGAAACTTCTTTTAGGCATTCATTTCAACAAAAGTCCTGCTTCATCTATGTTAAAAACTTGTTGAGAAGCATAACACATAATACCCCTCTTCAATAATTTTAACAAGTTCTTTTTTTAAAGTTTCGGCTCCTTGATCTACACTAGTGGCTTCTCCCTGGATTTTAAATCTATTCAACCAGCCCTTACCAGTTTTAAATGGTTCCACTTTTTTTTTTTTTTTTTTTTTTTAATATTTAACTTAACTGAATTCTGCATTGGAATATTATATATTCCAATATAATATTCACACATATTATCTTCAATAAAATTAGTTAAAGTCTTTCCATTTCAATCCTAATAGCCAGCCTAGTCGCTTGCAGTGGAACAGCTATCTTTCCCACTGCTAAAATTAATTCTTTATTTTTTTATAATTGTTCTTACAGTTAAAGTTGCAAGTCCTAAGGTGCCTCCGTAGCCAGGTGCGGCAGTGTGTAGCACACGCTTCTTGATTAGACCGGGGTTCGAGCCCGTGACCACCAAATACGGAGGATGCGGAAAGGTCAAGAAATGACCACCGCATATCCCCGGAGCAATATGGCTTTAGTTGCTAATGCTCCTAAAAACCAAATAACAACAACAACAGCAAGTCCTAAATTACGGCACACATCCGCTTGTCGCTGACCGGAATCGATTCGCTTCAAAACGTGTAATTTAATTTTCAAATTCAGTCTTTTTTTACATTTATAGTCTTCGTACTGCACCCATACGTTGTTGCTTTTTCATTCTTATCGGCCATTATTAGTTCTTCGAAAATGTAACTGCGTTGGTTGCATTAATTATAATACAATGTTCAAGTAAACTGTCCGTTACGCACTATGTCTAATACTGTACTGAGTGATGACTAGACTTCGGATAAATGCATATAACGCAAATATTACAAGCAATATACTCGATCATTTTTTAAAATGTTGATCTTGGAACTACGTAACAAGTCACTGTACTGCAATTAAATTAGGGTGCAAGAAAATTTTACCGAGCGTGGGAAACGTTTTAATGCTGTTTTGCTATTCATTTTCAAGCTATCGACTCAATCAAACAAAACGATTTCATTAAATATGCCAAAAATGTAATCTGTAAAAGAGTGTTATAGTGATCCATGACAGCATTATAGTCAGATATGGGCTATAATATAAGAACAGCATTATAGCGAATCAGCGTAAAGCGAACCGCGTTATAACAGGGGCCTGCTGCATAAACTTTCATGAAAATCTGTACACTAGGAGTTAAGTTATTACACACAGACACATAGATGGTGGGCAGACAATAGATGTATTATTTATATATGTTAAAAAGTCAATTCTAGATCACTGCAGGAAAAATTAGGCTAACTATTTTCTTAAACCACTATGGCCTTCTGCTGTTAGACTTTAAATGGAAACATTACCTCTGAACAGTGTGATTTTAGAGTGCAAACAAGCTTAAAAAAACAGAAAGGGGACTGAAAAATAAATCCCATGTACTAGCCAAGTATGTTAATATATAGATAAATTAATTATTACAAAAAAAAGCCTAATTCTTTCTCAAGATTTATGACTGAATTTTAACAACAATATTAGCCAATTTTTTCAAAAAAATTGGTTACAAGTGCAGCTTTTAAATGTACAGTAAATCCCTGCTATTTGCGAGGGTTGCGTTCCTGAGAAATGCCGCGAATACCGAAAACGCGAATACTGAGTTATGGTTCCCATAGTAATAAAGGGGTTCTGTTCCAAAGTATGAAATATATAAGAAAAATTAGTCTAAAATTTTGTCTATGTATGTATTATATGTACCTTCATAATATGACTATGTACATAGACAGCACATAGTGAAATGCAAGCATAAGGCATCAAAATGAAAATAAGAAACAATTTAATATTAAATGTGATATTTATTAGAAATTTGAAACAAATCTTTCAAACCAGTGCGCCTTTGCTAGCTAAAAAACTTATCCCACCAGTGCTATCACCAGTTTTGCTCAAGTGTTGATAAAGGAGTTTTGCCTTTTCATGAATGATGAGTGAACTTAACAGAATTTTATTTTGAGTTCGGTCTTCTATCCATAGATTTAAAGATTTTTCCATTTTTTCTAATTTAACATCACGAACTGCAGAGCAAATTTTGGAAGCAATTAGCGTGTTTTCACAGACACTATGGCAGATTTTTTCTTCCGATTTTTAGATTGATCGTACCATTGACTCATTGATTTTATAATGTTTTGCCACTGAGGAGACACTTTCACCATTAGAAATTTTGTCTAGTAACTCAATTTTATTCGCTAATGTCATCACCTTTTTTGATCTTTTCACATTTCCATATTCGTAGCCATATTTTTGTACGGGTAAAAAAGAACTTGTCCACAATAAAGTCACTTTCTTCCGTTAACACACTCGAAAAAGTCTGTTTTACACTGCAAAATGGTAGATTTGTCACTTTTGTAAGCATATCAATTTATAAATTGATAAATTTATTCAATTTATAAGCATATAAATTAAAAGCAAATGACGAAACCTTCCATGACAAGCGCATAACACACACTGAACAAGGATTAGCGAGAAACATCCACGGAGGCAATTTTGCACCCCCTCCCACTCACTGAGCCCTGTTTTGACCGGGAAATATAATTTTAGCCATGCCCATGTTTTTTTATGGCGGAAAATGTTCACGGTGCTTTAAAATTCGCACTTTTTTAGGTTTCATTTTATATTAAATCAACGACTGTGAATACAGATACCACAAATAGCAGGGGTTTACTGTATTTTAGATATATATTTGTTAAGTACACGGATATTAATCTCTCAATGATCCTAAGTAGTCAAAAGTATCTTCTCCCAAAAAAAACTTACCATAATAGTGCAGTTTTTTTATCAGTTTAAAATGCCTTTTTGGGCTGTGGCATTTTACCTGCATAATGTTTTTAATGGTCTGCACATCAATCACTGACACATTGTCTTCCTATGAATGACAGCCAAGCACATTTTATATATCCTTTTTTTTTTTTATTCTAGGATAGCAACCCACTGTGGTATTTAGAAAGAGGAAAGGAATTTTCTGTCATGCATAGATTTTTCATATGGCATACTCTCACTTTCACAATGAGTTACCTTGATATTGCACTGCTTCAAACAGCATTTTCTTTTGAGACAGAAAAGCACTAGTTAAAATAATGGTGGTATAAAGTGTGTTGTATGAAAGGTCTGTGCCATTTAACAGAGAAAAAAATTGCACTTGAAGTAGTGCAATACAGAGGAAACATGTTTAGGTGGAGCATGGTCTATATGAGAGAGATCTATGCATTTACATACATCTTAAGTCTAAACTAGGAAAAAATGGCCAATGCCCAGCTTCATTTTTATCAAAGTTGAAGTGTTTTAAGCTTTTAATTTGCAAGTGCTATCTATCTATCTTGTATTCTCATGGCCATGTGGGCAGCCATTTGGAATTATGCAATCAGTTGGTGCACAGTGGCTGCCAATGTATATACATTTCTTTACAGTTTAAGCATTTCTGACTGTATTAACCATATGATCAGCTTATAGTGTCAACTCTGTTAACCTTTCAATAAGTATACTGTCTCTGACAGATGCCACTTTTTTAAATTTGTGTGTTTTTTTGAAATTTGTAAATGAAATCAGATTCTCCTATGTACCTTTTCTCACCAATAGTCTCTAATATTATACAATATTTTTTGTTTTCATTTTGATAAACTTTGATGAATTCATCAAAACATTTTGATGAATTTTGAGAAATTAATTTTTCATTTGGCATTTAACAGACATCTGGCAAGCAAAAATATCTATCTAGAAAGATAAGTCTAGTCAATACCCATTTTACTACATTTGGCAGGTGTGTCTGCCAGGTGCCATTCAAGCATCTATGTTTCAATCTGGGTATTAGTGACCTCAAAATCTAAGAAAAAAAATTAAAATCTTTCTTTATCATCATTACTGGTTTCCCTTGTTTTTTTCTGTTTGACATTTTTTAAATTGAATTCAGAAAATCTAATTAACAAATCACCATTTTCAATTTAGTAAAAAAAAAATAAATATTAATTGTTTTATAATTAAAACAAAAAGGTGTCTCACAGGTGTCACATGAACTTCTTTGTCAAATTAAGGGCACAAGTGGCAGAAGGCTAACTATATTTGTTCAATGTAACTAATAGTTAAAGCTTCCAATAAAATGCAAACAGTTGACTACTGTAAAAGAACTCTTCTGAGTTCAAAATTAGATTTTGGAAAAAAATTATTCCATTCTCTTACAATGTCTTTCTATCTACTTACAAAATCTACATTGTATGATTTTATCTAATCACCTTAAGTACATAATCCTTATATTATCTTAAAGGGAGAATTTAAAAAAAAACAAGAGAGACATTTCCACAAAGATATACTGATATTTCAAACAACTCACAGGCATTGAGTTTTGTGTGAAATTCTTATCAGCATGTACAGTAAAATCTTGTTACAACATAGTTTTAATAAAACTTTCACTATAATGAAAATATTTTTGAATCCTAGCCAACTTCTCTTATATGGGAAGTAAGTCTTGTTTAAATGAAATAATTCTGTGAAAAAATTCATTACTAATTGCATTAGGCATACAATGCAAGAAAGCAAGCTTACGCAGCATCAGCAAAAAAAAAAAAAAACTCTCACTTCACCCCTCCATTCATTCCAAATGCCTGTCCAGCTCAGCATTAAATTTATTTAGGCTATTAGCTTCCACAACAAAAGATGGAAGCCTGTTCCACCAATCAATTACCTGCTGGCTAAAGGCAAATTTTCACACATCTATTGTACAACTATCTTTCCTCAATTTGAAACTGTGCCCCCTAAGGTTCTTAGTCTGAGCAAGAGGAAGAATCCCATCAGCATTTATGTTGCTCAACCCACTCAAGGCCTTATACACCTCGATCAGATCACCTCGCAGGTGCCTACTCTCCAGGTGCTGCAATTTGCAGAACTTAAGCCTTTCTTCGTAAGAGGACCCCTTCATTCCCCTCATCAATTTTGTTGCCCTTCTCTGTACACACTCAAGCAACTCTACATCCTTCCTAAAATGACACCTCCAGACCTGTACACAGTACTATAGGTGTGGCCTGCCCATTGCCTTGTATGAAACTCACATTGACATATTGTCTTCCAATGAATTTGCTTGTATAACGGGATAATCACCTCCCTGTCCCTGCTAGCAAAATTCCTATATATCATTGACAAGACTCCATGACCTGCCCTGGTAGCCTGTCTGCACTGCTCAGAGAACTTCATATTTGACTGCACAGTTACTCAGAGATCTTTTTCACTTTTCACTTCCCTGAGTGTATACCACACAGTTGGTATGTTTCTCTTCAGTTATTACTACCCATATGCAGTACTTTGCATTTATCAATGTTAAACTTCAGTTGCCACTTCTCAGCCCATTTTCCCAACTTATCTAGATCCAGTTGGAGTAGTATACTGTCGTTACTGTCGTTAACAACCCTGCCAACCTTTGTATCATCTGCAAACTTGGACATTAAACTTGATATACCTTCATCAATATCATTGATAGATATACAAAACAACAATGGGCCCAACACTGAACCATGGGGAACTCCACTAATGCTGCATAAGCTTGCTTTCTTGCATCAAATGCCTCTACTAATGCTAATGCTAATAACATTTGTCCATGAAGAGCAGTGTCCATTGATTACCACTCTCTGTCGTCTCCCACTCAACCATCGCTTTATCCATTGTAGCAACTTATCCTTAATGATATACCTCTCCAATTTGTACAGCAGTCTTCCATGTGCAACAGTATCAAAAAGCTTTCCTGAAATCCAAGCATATAATATCAAAATTATTTTTGCCATTCAGTTCCTTTGTGACCACATCATAGTATCCAATCAAACTGGTCGGAAAAGACCTCCCTTTAACAAACCCATGTGTATTAACTATTACTGCAGTCTTGTCTAGATGATCTTGCAATGCTTCTTTAAGCAGTGATTCCATTATTTTCCCCAGAACACAAGTTAAACTAACAGGTCTGTAGTTAGTTGTGTCACCTTTTGAAACCCCCTTTGTGAATTGGTGATACATTTGCACATCTCCAGTCAATGGGGACCTCCCTGACTCCAAGGAAGCTCTCAATAATTATGGCTAAGGGTTTTCTTACTTCCTTTGCTGCTTCCCTTAATATAACTGGATAGATCTTGTCCACCCCAGGTGCCTTCCTTATGTTTAACTTCAACAATTTCTCCTCCACTTTCCTCTCAGTTATTACAAAATCACTTAACTCCCTGTTAGGGTTTGATAAACTTCTAGCACTCCCCTCATTGAATGACTCCTCAAGTGTGAATGTAGATGCAAAACACTCATTCAGTTTATCAGCTACCCAAGCATGATCATCAATAGTCAACCCATCTATGTTAAGTGGTCCAATCTAATTCATCCCTTTTCTTCTAGAGTTTACATAAGTAAAGAACTCTTTGCTGTTTTTCTTTGCATCATTTGCCAAAGATTTCTCATAATCTGCCTTCGTCTGCCTAACTTTCTTTGTGACTTGATTACAGACTAGTTTATACCTGCCATAGGCTTCTGTGTCAACTGATACTTTATTTGCATCCCATTCATTCTTCTTCTTCTTCTTCTCTGCCACAAGGCTCATTAATTCATCTGACATCTATTTAGGCCTAAACTTTGAACAGTATTTCTTAGTTGGAATGAAAAGCCTAGTAGCTTCCAAAATTAAGTCTCTGAAAGCTTTCCATTTAGATTTCAGTGTTGGTAACATCATCAGTTGATCCCACTGTACAGAATTTAAAAACTGTCTGAGACCTCTGTAGTCACCTTTATGAAAGCAAAAGCCCTTCCCTTTAGCCTTGGTGGTAGTTACCTCTTTGAGTAAATCCAACTTCAGCACACTGTGATCACTGCCACCTAGTGGTTACTTTATCTGCAGATTCTTGATGCATGAAGAATCATTACTGATAATCAGATCAAGAGTATTACTCCCTCTAGTTTCCTCCCAAACATGCTGCTGTAGAAAACAATCATCCAATAAATCCACAAAAGACTTGCTAGTGTGTGAGTGACCAACCCACAAATTCCAGTCAATATCTGGGAAATTAAAATCCCCCATTATAAGACACTAATTTACTGGCCCACTATTTCTCTGCACAACTGCTCATTATACTCAACAGATTCATTAGGCCTATAACATACACCTACTCTCATTTTTCCTTTCCCAGTGCTTATTTCACCGACTGGGCTAGCTGGGTGGGTAAATTGCTTACCTGGCAACCCAAAGGTCGCGGGTTCGATTCCTGCCTCGGGCTTGGATCAAAGTACTGTAAAAACCTTGGGAGGTGCATTATGGCCACAGAAGCCTATGCGCCAACAACTACAAAAAAAAAAGTGCTTATTTCACACCAAACAGACTCAACACTGCACTGTTTGCCAGCATCAATTGGATTCACTTCCTTAGATTTTATGTTTCTTAACTAAAAGCAAAACACCTCCTCCCTACCTGTCCTGTCTATCCTTCCTGTACACATTGTACTCCCTATATCTGTATGACACCATGTCTCTGATATCCCAACAATATCTGCTTTTGATGTCGACTTGCACTTCAAGCTCATTGAATTTATTAACTATACTCCTAGCATTGGTGTACATGCAAGTATACATGCACCTGTTCCTACTCTTAGTTACCCTAGCACAATTGTATTTACTTGTTCCATGATAACTCCCAGCAGTCCTGGAAATCCCCAGCACCCTCCAGGCTGCTGCTCATTCTAATAGAAGCAGTGCAAGAATCACTTTTGCCTCTGCCTGTGGCCACTGTTAACCTTTTAGTCTGTGTATCTCCCCAAGCTAGCGGTTTTCCGACCCACCTAACACTGCCTCAATAGCATCAGCAAATATTCTTGCCCCTTTCTATTTAAGTGTACCCCATCCCTGTAGAAGCAGTCTCTCCTGTCAACAAGCACAGACCAGGCTGAAAAAAATTCTAACCCCTTGAGCCTTGCACAATCTCTCCAGGGCAGAATTGATTGACAAGGTTCTCATCATATACTCCCTCCTATCGTGTCTGGGCAGAATTGCAGACACTTTCACATTCAATACTAACTCATGACTTTTTTTCAACATTGACCTGTACTTGTGGATTAAATCTGCAGATCTCTTACTCTTAACGTCATTAGTTCCAACGAATTATTTTCAAAGTCCACCTATCTCTAAAATGAACTGGTTTACAACAAAGAAAAGCTTTATTGGAAAATAAAGCCAATATTGTAAATATGGTTATGAATGCATTTTCTTGAATTAAGGAAAAAAAAAAAAAAAAAGTTTAATCCTGCAGTACCCATTTTCAGTTGCACTTAAGTTGAACTTTAGCACTAATACAGAAGGGGAGTTAGGCATTAAACATGCAACTGAGATATTTGCTGTGTAAAAATTAAATGTAATTTAATGTAAAAAGTAACAATATGCATGATTTTAATGATACACTATATATTTGAATATGTAGTATTTCTTATAAATAAAATAACTTTTCAAAATGGCACTCTATACATAACATTTTTAAGTTTGTAGCAGCTTTATTTTGTCATTTTATTTATTTATTATATTGATATTAAAGTCAATATTTAAGTAAAATAAATTATTGTTAAAAGTAACAATATGTGTGATTTTAACAATACTTACCATATTTCTGAATAATATGTGTTATTTCATATAAATAAAATAAATTTTTAAAATAACACACTCTATACATAAAATTTTTAATACTTATATGATTCTTTTGAAATAAACTGTGACATGACTAGTACAGAAGAATATTTCAATACAATGAAATGATTTCTGTGTCCCTAAGAAGTTTGTTATGTAGGATGTTACTGTATGGTAAAACAAACTACTTTAGAAAAAATGTGGAAAGCAAAAAATAAGTTTCAAAATCATTTTAAAAAAAACAAAAAAAACAACAACATACTGCATCCTGATTGGCTTTGCTTTGTGCACCCATATTTCCTATAAGTCGTATTAAATCTCTCTTAAATCCAAAGGAAGGGGCAAGCTCTATGTCATTTTCATCTGTTTCAGTAGTAGCTTTTAAACTCATAATTGGTGTAAATACATTGGAACTAGTCTTTCCAAGAAGGTGAATACTCTTTAATGTATCTACAAAAGTTAAATAAAAAGATTTGAGTTCTCTATATCATTATTTGCAGATAAATTTCTTGTGAAATGCAGACTAATACAGTATATATTCATACTTATTTATTTTAGATTTCGTAAAGCAAAAAAAAAAAAAAAAATCAGAAATAACTAATCAAAATAAGTTACTGATAAGGTCTTTCAATGAACTGGATGTGCTGCTTTACATATCTTATTTTTGGATTTATGTAATGATTAGAATAAGTTAAATAATTCAGAACAGAGAACTAATCTTGCTTCTGAAATAAAAGGGCAATAATTGTTCTCTTTAGAATGGCAAGCCCTTATGTAATAAACATCTTAACAGGCTTTCATTTGAAGGGAATCAGAGCATATCAATGATGGAATGCGTTTTTTTTTTTTTAACTTTGTATTTGTTTAACAACTTGGTGCAATTTTACAATGCTACTTATTTACAAATGTACCTGATTTCATTATAATGCTAATTGGTAAGATCATCTTAAGAGCTTTAGGGCTTGTGTACTCTAGTGAGCCTTCTTTTCCCAACAAAGAACATATACATAAATAAATAAAAAAATAAAAAACCCAATATGGTCAGAGTAAGGGCTCACAAAAGTGCCATGCTCCTTTGGTGACATTATTAACAATGGTTAAGGAGGCACTGCTAAATAGGCATCATACAACTGGCAGTAACAATGCGGTGAGGGAGTTTAACTAGTGCCATAGCATATTGGTGGCACACAACTTTGTTGGCAATTCAGCACAATCTACATCACCAGTTTGGTTATCAAACACTTTTAGCCTTTTAAAGATTTTAAAATTAATTTTTTTGCACTTGAAATTAATCAGCAATGTGCAATTCTCTATAATTTCAAGTGTTGAGAATAAAAAAAAAGAAAAGTTATAGAAGTCGCAGATTAAAGCAGCAAATGCCAGATTGACGTTTATTTTGATATTAAATATAAATTTATATGCAATTTCATATACCAAACTGAAATACATACACAATATGTATATAATATAGTGAAACTTTTCTGTAATTTTATACATTATTTCAAAGCTAAAAATATTAAATAAACAATTTAGAGTATAAACATCTGAATGACAGAAATGAATTAATCAAAATTTAAAAATTAATAAATTATTTATTATAGATTTAACAAATATTTTCTTAATCATATCCTTCTACATCTTTTATTTAAAATAAAAGAACTGCATGATGAGACCACTCATTATCTGTACTTCATTATATGAGACAAGATGAAACAGTCTCAAAAGAGATGTTACAATGGTTTTCCCCAAGTTTTATACAAATATCAGATTCACCATTATGGTGATGTTATTTGTATAAAATATTAAAAACTGATGTCAACATCTGTTTTTAACACGTTGATTGCCAAAGCCTATTTGGGTAAACTGGTCTATTTACCCAAATTTTATTTTTTATGTTTATTTTCATTCACTGACGTTTTATTTAACATTCTTCAAACAAAATACCCAGACATTGTGTATTGCATAAATGAAATAAAACAGACTACTAAGTTTCTCAAAAATAAACAAGAAGACTCTTTCAGACACCAATTTGAGTTAGGTACGTTAAATTATTCAAAACCCAAATTATAATATATATTCATCACCAAAACGCATAAAAAAAGCCTCACGAATTATCTCAATGTTGGCGTATGTAATAGAAAATTCTTCACGGCAGCCAACTATGAGTTAATGAGATTAAATCAGACATTTTGCAGAATTCACTGTATAAGAGTCAGTGCTGTGTGTAAATCCGCTGCAGCGACACAGACTTTGTTGTGTACGTTGTATTTAGTACGTGTTTTTTTTTTTTTTAACCAAAAAATAAAAAATAACCTAAAGCATGGAAAAGAAGAGACCACTGACTGAAGAAGAGCTTGAGCTCTATGCTAACATGAGTGGCTCAGAATTTGAAGAGCTTTTTGACGAGTCGTACGGTTCTGGTTCATAGATCGATCAGATCAAATGCTCTCATATTATTCAGTGCTAAGAAAAACCATCAGATGGCTGAAAAAATATTGCATTACATATTATAGAAATACATAGGCATAACGCATACATCCTTTTCCATCAAGTTACGGATTTCTCTGAATTTTGGATATTTTATGGTGGAACCTGTAACTTGACAGAAAAGTTACATTGAATCTTTGACTGGAGAAAAAATTCTAAACATTCCAAAGAAGATTAGGTCTGAACGTAGAATTCATTATTTAGAATTTCAGTTGGCTATACCACCAACTGAAAAAAAACCACACCTGACTAAGCTGTATTGAATATGTACAAGAAATAACAAACGCCACGGAACACTATTATTGTCCAGTGTGCCAAGAGAAGCTAGCTCTTTGTGTGAATAAAATATATTTTTTTTGTGAATAAATTCTGTTTTCTGATGCTGTGGTTTATTTTTCATTCTTATCCCAGAGCCCACTATCCATCAGTTGGACGTATTTGCTACAAATATACTCGTAGCAGTGCCTGAAATGCAAGTCATACCAGTCCGAGTTAACTCGTATGTGGCATCCTGGGCCAGATCGCCAAATACGAATTAACTCATAGTCGACAGTAAATGTGTTAATATCATCATGGATGGATAATGATGTTGTCTCAAAGTGAGAGACAAGTCCAAAACTTGACAACCAAAAGTCATCATCTTATCACTAGTGAAACCAACAGGTCCCCAAGACAGAAACTGAATGCAGAGATACACACAACTTTCAAATAATCTTTAATATGTTGCTCACATAGGCAAAAAAGCAGCATACACGAAAGAGATGATTATTCATGGTGTTGTAAGTAAACTATCTCCAAGTTTTTTAATATGTGCACTTGCATGTGAATAGTGAATTCAATATTATCATAAAAAACTATCATTACATTATTTAAAATTGTTTCTTACCTAGAGCTATTTCAAGAAGTGACTGATCTTCTTTAAACAAAAGATACTGGTCTGTAGAAGAAGCAATACACAATACATTAAGTAGCTTAGCCACTTCCATAGGTCCCTATGTATAAAACAAACAAAAAAAAATTAGCATTAATATTAAAATTAATGATTATACAGTACTATTATTGGCAGGCTGATTTGTTCTCTAGGAAAAGGGTCTGCAGAGATAGAGCAAATGGTAAACAAAAGGCTGAAAGCATTCTCCTGTTGTTTGCTGGCATGGAAAAAATTAGTTGGCTAAAAGTTATAGCCATACTGTCCAGAAGATTAGGTATTACTAGCTGGTATTACTACATTGCATTCCACTTTCTAGTTTGAGAACCATTGCCTGCTCAATCAGCTTCAACTTCTCAAATATCCACTACCAATTCCTTAAATGCTGATCTCCAGGTAATTCTCCAGTGGGCAATGACAACTTAGTTGATTTTAATCCTTCTAAAACTCAGTCCTGTCTTATATCTCGCAAAAAGGATTCTTCTGCTCCTATGCTTCTCTTTGGTGACTCTCCGATTTCAAGGCATGATGATATATCTCTTTTGGGAATTATCCTGACTTCTAATCTCTCTTGGCACAAGCACATTACAAATATTGCTTCCTCTGCATCTAAAAAACTTGATTTTCTCTTTCACTCTCGACATTAATTTTCTTCCAAATAGCTGTTGACTCCGTACAAATTGCAAATCTGCCTTACAGTGGAATATTGTTCCCACATCTGGGGCGGTGCTCCCAAAACCTCTCTCAGGTTTCCAGATTCCATTCAGAAGAGGGCAGTTAAGAAAATTAATGACTCATCTATAACAGTCTCTCTCCACTCTCTCTCTCTCTCTCATAGACGTACTGTTTCTGCTGCATGCCTTTTCTATAGATACTTCCACAGGCACTGTTCTTCTGAATTGGCTTCTATAATTCCTCCTCTCTCTTTCAAAACAGTCCGAACACATGCCACCGCCAGCCAACATCCACTTACTGTCCAATTTCAAATCACAGAACCAACTTCTTATCTTCCTCATTTATTCAATCCACTGCCATTTTCTAGAACAACCTTCCTTCATACATATTTCCTGAAAATTACAGTCTATAGAAGTTCAAGTCTAATGTTAACAAATATCTTCTTTCGTCTTCTCAACCTCCAATCCATGCATGGTACTAAGTACTATAGGTTCTAATACCTCTCATGTTTGGGGGTTTCATAAAATAAAAAAAATAAAAAAAATTGGATAAGCAAAAACGACTTCATATACACAACAAAAAGGTCAGCAAAAATAGAGCTATAATTTGAGAGGACTCATATATGTATTTATATTCCTAAATGGTCAGAAATTCTCATATTGTTGTTATTCTGCATCTGATGCTTCCAAAAATTGTAGGAATTATGTAGAACTTGTAAATTTAATCAGTTGATATGATGAAAGATTGGAAAATCATTTAAATACAGCTATAGTTTTTTTTTTTTTTTTTTGGAACTAACAAACAGAATTCAAAATGACTTAACAGATGCAATTAAAAAGGTTATGTTGAATGAAATACAAATTTAAATTAACAAGATTAAGTTTGTTGCAATTCTTTTACACTAGACTTCTGGTGTGTCGAATTATTCACATCTGTCAACCATTTTGCAATACATTACTAAGGATAAAATTATCATGGAACAATTTATTGGTTTTACAGATGTGAGGCAGAGCATTCAGCAAGTGCCTTACATAATCATGTTTTTCAATGCATTGAAAATGTGAACTGTGAGAATAAGTTAATTGCTCAAGCTTATGACAGTGGTGGGCAAACTGAATGGATTGCAGTAGAGGAAGATAAAAATACAATGGCGGGCAAACTGAATGGATTGCAGTAGAGGAAGATAAAAATATTCATGTGCAATCTTTGTTCATTGTTGTGCATGTGTATTAAAATTTAGTTCTTTCATAAGCAAACGGAACTATAAAAGAATATAAGATTTTTTACTATAAACAGATTGGCTAGTTATTTTTAAAAATCACCTAAAAGAACTAATGCTCTGGACAATATTATTAAGAAAAGATTTCCAAAAGCTGCACCAACTAGGTGGAATTACTCCTCTGCCTAGTTAATACCATGAAGGAAAATCGTGCTTCATTAATTAGCCTTTTTGAAGACAATTGAAAATCCTGAAAAATGAGAAGTAATCTTAACTCTGCTGTCGGATTCATGCACTTCATGCACAAATTTAATTATCCTAATTTCTTATTTCTCTTGGAAGCGTTCAGTGAAATATTTTCATTCACTGATGTTTTATTTAACATTCTTCAAACAAAATACCCAGACATTGTGTATTGCATAAATGAAATAAAACAGACTACAAAGTTTCTTAAAAATAAACAAGAAGACTTTTTCAGATTTTATCAAAATAACAGAAAACGATATAGATATGACAAGGCCAAATACGAGATTCAGAAAAGAAAATTCTGTTGATCCACAGGAGCACAAAATGATCCACAAAATGTTATACTATGAAATCATAGATACAACAGTACAACAATTAAAAGTATGGTTTCATCATTAGAAGAACTTGCATTCTTGGAGATGTTAAATTTTAGTAAATATGAAGAATATTTCAAGAATTTTCCTGAAAATGTCCAAAAATCTCTAAGAGCAACATACAGCCATTATTTTGATATTATTCAGCTTCAGAATGAATTAACTGTTGTATACACCATGGAAGAGTTTTTTAAAAATGGTGTGGTGGAATTCATGCAATACATCTATACCAATGAGCTTGTTGATGCTATGCCAAACATTTCAAAAACTCTAATCTACTTGTAACAATTTCTTCTATTACTGCAACTGTTGAAAGAACATTTTCTGCATTGAAGAGAATCAAAACTTTTCAAAGAAATACAACTGGGGAAAAGCAACTGTCAAGTTTAGTTCAAATATCAATATAAAAAGAATTTGCCCCACAAGTTACAAATTTAAAAAGATTTTTATAAAAATGTCATTGACAAATTTGTCAAGAAGGATCATAGAGTGGAATTTACATATAAATGAAGTAGCTAAATATATTTTTTTAATTTAAAAATAACTATTTTTATTTTTATTTAAAAAGCAAATTTATTGTAATAAAAAAAGTATATGAATTCCTTAAAGTGAAGGGATAAAATTCAAAACAATATTCTGCTATGCTATAGCATGACCAATGTAAAAATTCACTACATGCGACTGATTTCTACATCGTATTTTACAAGCGATATCCTGATTTTTTAACACTTCCATGGCACTCTAAAGAATGTTCCAGTTAAAAAAAAAAAAAAAAAACTATGTACCTGCTATTCGAGGTATCAATAAATAAAAGAAAAATGATAAATGATATAAGGTTTGAATAACTCATTTCTACTATTCTGCTTCATGTAGGTTTTTTTTTTTTTTTTTAATCCTGTGCAGAAGGAAAGGTTCATTTGTTGACACTTTTCACATATACCAGGGGTGGCCAACTTAATTTGTGATGTGATCTACTTTTTTCCTTCAAAATGTGCCGCGATCTACCATCTCAAAAATTTCACTGCACAAGGTTAAAAAAGTTAATCAATACATATTGAAGAATGTTGTTTATAAATTTTAAAATTCAATACAATTCAGAATTCTTGTTTTAAATTCATACGTATTTAAAATTTTAATTTATGCGAAGTTTGTGTCTTCGTGTCATCTGCCAAGCTTTCAAAATCAGGGATATACTGTGATAAGTCCAACCGTAAAGAATCTTCTGTATGCAAGTCCGTAAGAGCACAGTGATTCTTTGTCTGTTTCAAATACGAAAAGGCTGATTCTCACACAGATATGTGGAACCAAAACAGGAATTTAAAAGTTCACTGCATTTTTTTACATTTGGGTATTTTTCTCGGCAAACATATTTCCAAAAGTCTTCTTCTGACGATCTGGCTTTTAGGAAGATATCGTTTCGCAATGTAATAATTTCTCCATGTGAAAAATTACAGAGATTTTTTCTGCAATTTGTTTTGTATCTAAGTGGACATTAAATGGATAAGAAATATATTGAACAATGTCTTCAATTGTTTTAAAATCACTGATTCTGGTTTCAAAATCATCCACAACATTCTCAATTTCAGAAACATATTTCTCACTATTAAATTCAAAAACAGGATATTTTTGCAAATGATCGAATATTTTTACTTTCTGAGATCCTTAGC
This sequence comes from Mastigoproctus giganteus, assembly GCF_048544385.1. Taxonomy (NCBI): domain Eukaryota; kingdom Metazoa; phylum Arthropoda; class Arachnida; order Uropygi; family Thelyphonidae; genus Mastigoproctus; species Mastigoproctus giganteus. The sequence goes on along the minus strand of NC_143578.1, from coordinate 58,505,386 downwards.
CATTGCCAAAAAATTGATATTTATGTGCAGAAATACTATTAATCATGTCACCCACATTTTTATTTTTTACTTGTAATTCCAAATTCAGATCACTTTATTTACTGCTAAAATCTGCTAAAAAAGCCAGATCACGCAACCACTCCGTATCTTGTAGCTGCTGATAATCATCTCCCCTTTGATCAACAAATTTTTTAATTTCATTCAACAAATTTCGAAATCTCTGTAGAAACTTACTCTGACTCAACCACCTCACATCTGTGTGTAATATCAGATCTGGTACTTTTTCATCGAGTTGCATTTTGAAAAGTCTCCTTTGAAGAGATTGTCCTCAGATGGAATTCATGATTTCGAAAGCAATGTCCATAACACTTAGTATTTAATCTTTTGCTGGCTAACACTTGTTGGTGGATGATACAGTGGTAACTCAAAAAATCTGGGAATTCATCATCCTTTTGGCACAATGCGATGAATCCGTTAAGATGCCCATCATTGCTTTAGCTCCATCTGTTGTTACTGATACGAGCTTAAATAGTGGTAATTTAATTTAATTTTTTCAATAAAATGTTTGAATAAGTTAAAGATATCAAGACTTCTTTTAACGAAACCATACCCAGCAGTTCTTCTCTAGTGGCAGAATCATCGAAAAACATACCAAAAAAAATGAGTAATCGAACTGTATCACTGATGTCTGTAGATTCATCCAGTTGTAAAGAAAAGGACACACAATTAGCAATTGTTCACATTTTTACTCATTTTTTCGATGCGTCGCACACAGTATTTTGAGATAATTGCCGATTTTGAAGGGCACTTTTAATTTTATTTTTGTTCTTAAAATTTTCAAAAAGAGAATCTGTTATTTCTAAAAATGCATCTGTGATGAATTAACCATCAGAAAATGATTTGCATTTTTTTGCAAGAAGATGACTCACTTTAAATGATTGAAGAAATTTTGTTGTGCGAATAATCTAGATTTAAGTTCTTCTAATTTATTTTTTCTAAGGTCACTATTTGGCGGAAAATCCGATTGGTATTTACCATGGAGTGCGTTGAAGTGCCTTTCTAAATTTCCTTTTTTGGGTATAGCCACAGAAGCATTGCAAATCAAACAGCAACATTTTATTTCACCATTACAAAAAAGTATTCTAGTTCCCACTCTTGATGAAAATGATACATTTTACTTTTTTTTGTAGTATTCATTTTAAATCAAAAGGTATTAAATTAACATATAAGTACTGTCCAGTTCTTAAATCAGCAAAAGCAATGATTAACGATTAAAACACTAAGTTAAGTGAACCTGAAAAATATTCTGTCTGAACAGCTAACGTAGGATAATTGATGAAGAGGATTCCCAAATGAGGAAGTTGTTTCCAAAATAACCGGACAAACACACCACCATTTATTGCTCTGTTTGGTTATATCCTTATAAGAATCAGTTTTGAATGCCTTTGTGATATTTCTCTAAAGCTATTTCTAGAGGTCACGACCATAAAACAATAAAAACAATTTGCACTTTTCTGTTAGCGCAATTTAATTATAAACGGGTAGTAAACTCAATCTTATTGCATTTGCAATAATATATACAGCTGGAATTCTGTGGAATTTTACATTATAATGGTGAAATGTGTTTCTTTTTCAATAAAGTCTTCAATCATGCAAAAAAAAAAACAAAAAAACAAAAATAAATTTTCAAAATCTGCTCTTCATTCCTATTTTTGAAGCTTCGTTAAAAAAAAAATAAAAAATATAATGTGCAGGTAGCGAAACCCTCTGTGCAATATAAAATTTTGGTAGTGTACCTGACTGCGCAAATCGAGGGATGACTGTATATTTAAAATTTGTTGTGATCAACCAAAATTAAAGCCGCGATCGACTCGTTGGCCACCCCTGACATATACTATACTGCTAAATGTCATAGGACACTTGTAGTTATGAATAAAGCATGCATTTATTTGAATAAATATCAAATGCAGGTAACACTATATAACTGTTACCCAAATCTCTTTTAAAGCATCTATGGGCTCCACTGGTGAAGGTGGGCTATGCCTTGGTTTTTCCCTAATTCAGCATTCCAATTATAAATAAATAAATAAATTTTCTGTTTATACTCTAGCATGACAACTAAGTCAGTAGAGTTTACAATAAATCGTCAATACAAATATTTATCGTATTTAGTAGTCATCGGCTTGAACCCAAAGATGTTCAGGGTTGAGGTTGGGTGTCTATGCTGACCGCTGCAGTGTTTCAAATCACACACATTCACAATACAGAAAAACCCCACTATTCGCAGTTGCTGATTTAATATAAAATTAAATCTAAAAAAATGTGAATTTTAAAGCGCTGTGAACATTTTCTGCCATAAAAAAACATGGGCGTGGCTAAAATCATCTTTCACGGTCAAAACAGCGCTCAGTGGGTGGGGGAGAGGGGTGACAAAATTGCGAGTGTGGCTGTTTCTCGCTAATCCTTGTTCAGTATGTGTTATGCGCTTGTCATGGAAGGTTTCATCGTTTGCTTTTAATTTATATGCTTATAAATTGAATAAATTTATCAATTTATAAATTGATATGCTTACAAAAGTGATAAATCTACCGTTTTGCAGTGTAAAACAGACTTTGAGTGTGTTAATGAAAGAAAGCGACTTTATTGTGGACAAGTTCTTTCTTACCCGTACAAAAATATGGCTACGAATAACAAGGGAAATGTGACAAGATCAAAGAAGGTGATGACATTAGCGAATAAAATTGAGTTATTAGATAAAATTTCTAATTGTGAAAGTGTCTCCTCAGTGACAAAACATTATAAAATCAATGAGTCAACAATACGATCAATCAAGAAATCGGAAGAAAAAACCCACCGTAGCGTCTGTGAAAACACGCTAATTGCTTCAAAAATTTGCTCTGTAACTCATGATATTAAATTAGGAAAAAAATGGAAAAATCTTTAAATCTGTGGATAGAAGACCGAACTCAAAATAAAATTCCGTTAAGTTCATTCATCATTCGTGAAAAGGCAAAACTCCTTTATCAACACTTTAGCAAAACTGGTGATAGCACTGGCGGGATAAGTTTTTTAGCTAGCAAAGGCGCTGGTGTGAAAGATTTGTTTGAAATTTCTAATAAATGTTACATTTAATGTTAAATTGTTTCTTATTTTCATTTCGATGCCATATGCTTGCATTTCACTATGTACTGTTATGTTTGTTATTTGGTTTTTAGGAGCATTAGCAACTAAGGCCATATTGCTCCGGGATATGCAGTGGTCATTCCCTGACCTTTCTGCATCCTCCGTATTTGGTGGTGACGGGCTCGAACCCCGGTCTAATCAAGAAGCGTGTGCTACGCACTGCTGCTCCTTCCCACCTGGCTACGGAGGCACCTACTATGTACTGTATGTACATAGTAATATTATGAAGGTACATATAATACATACATAGACAAAATTTTAGACTAATTTTTCTTATATATTTCATACTTTGGAATGGAACCCCTTTATTACTATGGGAGTCATTACTCAGTATTTGCATTTTCGGTATTCACGGCATTTCTCAGGAACATAACCGCTGCCAATAGCGGGGGTTTACTGTATTTACTTTGTGACAGAGCACTGTTACATTGGTAGGGGCAAGTGCTGCTTCCACAAAATTGCTAAAATGTATTGTGCACAGAACTTTCTAGAGCATTAATGTTGTTGTTGTTATTTGGTTTTTAGAAGCATTAGCAACTAAGGCTACATTGCTCCGGGGATATGCGGCGGTCATTTGCTGACTTTTCCGCATCCTCCGTATTTGGTGGTGACGGGCTCAAACCCCGGTCTAATCAAGAAGCGTGTGCTACGCACTGCTGCTCCTTCCCACCTGGCTACGGAGGCGCCGAACATTAATGTTGGATGAGGCATTTGCGGTTCTATGCACTGTGATCAGTGGACCAAGCTAAGTGCACATTGTCCTAACTTCACGTTTTGGACAACACAATTAGGTAGTAAGTGTCCTTCCAGGCCTCCTCCATACCTAAACACATCCATCAGAAAAAGATGCATGTAAAATGGCTTGTTGTGCCTTACATCATGTAAACTGATGGTGTGCTTTTGTTCTTGTTATCAAAGGCTTGCGGGCTCCAGCTCTTCTGAGAAAATTATGGCTTGAAGCTCTGTGAAAACACAAGTTTGCCTGTGGCTACTCAATCCAAAGACAGGTGCTCTAGGATGATAGAACAAGATGATGTAACCATTCATCTGTAAACAGAAAGCATTGGCTAAGAGAGCAAAGAATGGAGACAATGAAGAAGAAGAAAGCTAATCATATTAGACCCTTGTGCACTGGGTGCAGGAAAGTCTTAGATAACAGAGCTGATGTTGCAGATGAATTGAATAGGTACTTTGCATCGGTTTTTACTGGTGAAAGACTCTTCATGCTGAGAAGAGGCTGTGAGGCTAAGCCATATGAAATTAGTGATTTCATAATTACAGATGACTGTTTATTAGAAAACTTCTGAGCATATAGGCAAGTGCGGCTCCTGGAGTTGGTGGCATATACCAAGTATTTTTGAGGGAGACTGCCAGGAAGTGCATTGAACCATTAAGGTTAATTATGAGGGCATCTTTGGACTCAGGGGAGATTCCTTTGGATTGAAGTACCAACGTATCGTCAATACATAAAGGTGGTTCTAAGAGTGAAGTTGTAACTACATACCAGTTAGTCTGATTTCAGTGATAAGAAAAGTCTTAGAGGCAATGATTAAGAGTGCAATTCATGGACATTTAGATAAATATGGCATTCTGAACAACATGATTTTGTTAAGGGAAAGTCATGTTTAACTAACTTAGTAAGCTATGGAACAAGTTGCTCTCACAGCTAGTCGAGGCTGACAGTTTGAATAAATTCAAAGTTCAACTGGATAGTTATCTGTGCAAGGAGGAAGCATATAATTTAAAAATTTTTTATCTACTTAGTGGTGGTTTTTTTTTTCCAGTGTAGCAAAAGCCTATTATGAGGCTTTTGCTGCACTATATCGTCGAATACTATTACTATCTCAAGGTACATTGGCAGTCAGTATTTTAAAATTACCAAGGATCATTTCTTTGGTTCAGTGTCATGTCTCAACTTCCATTTCTTTGATACTGCCAATTTCCAACATGAAAACTGTTTAATTTTTGAGAATGCAGAATTTTTAACAGAATGCAGCGATATTTTTCTAACAAGACATCAATCCCGCTCTGAAACTCTGTTAGCTCCTTCCATGTGCTCATTGTTCAGAATATACACATTTGAAATTATTTCCAGGCTAACTGCTGATCAATTACACAAGTCAAAATATTTTCATATTTCATAGTAATCAGAGGTTTCCCAAGATTTTATGATAATTGATCTTGGGTATTTCTGTAACTGTACCTTATTCATATATTTCAATCCTTGAAATATATAAAAAGGTACATCATTTTAATTTTAATTTGGATTAAAATTTAACTGTTGAGTTTCTTTGGTTTAATAAATGATAGATTTGATTTTGGCCACCCCTTCCATTCTAATTTATTTTTTGTAAGGCACACTGCAATTTTCTAGTGCAGTTAAATTAACAATCATTGGTACATTATTGCAACAATCCCCATCTATTTTAAAATAACAGAATATTATGGACTATGGTAAAATAATGCCTTTGTTCATAATTAGCTCTCATTAAATGAGAGTTTAACTCAGACAACTAACTCAATGGTCAAAATATTAAAAAAAATAAAAATAATTTTCTTGATATTATTTAAAGTACAATATAAAACTTGAAGGTTTTCATTTTATAACTAGTTACTGCTTCTAGGAAGAAAAGTCTATATTTAACATTATCTGGATTATGTGAAATCATACTATGCAGACAAATTTCTCTTTTCAGTACAATTTATAAGAGACTGAATTTTTTGTGTTGAATGTGTACTTTGTATCAACATTTCAAAATGTTTAGCATTACCAACACCAAAATTCCATAAAATTAAATGTCATTAATTAATAAACAACAAGAAAACAGGCTTAAAAACATAAGATATTATAATAAAATAAAAACTCACAATTTTGTTGCATTCCACTGAACATAATTTTACAATATCTAGGGCTTGTTTCTTGAAACATTCATTGATATATGAAATGATAGGAAATGGTTCCACCTGTTTCTCTGCATATTTAGTTAAATGTTCAGCTATTATGTCCAATATGAGTAATCTGAAAGTAAAACCTAGCTAGATGTAATTCAGAGTCAGAGGAAATCTAAATACTGTAATGTAAAGTTAACTACCCTTCCATAAAAAATTAAAAAATAATATAAAAAAAATATTTTCATACTGGAAATCCTCCATCTCACCCCAGTATTAGAGTTGAATTATTAGAATAGTAGAATTTATCAGAATAACTATAAATGATATAAGGTATAATGAAAAATTAACCTTTCAAAAAATAAAAAATTAATCACAGTTCAATTTATTTTATAACAATTAATATTTCAGTAATTTGTATATAATAAAAAGTTTTAAGAGCACATATTTAAAAATATAACAGAACTTATCTATGAATAGCAGAAGGTACCAAAATACCTTCATTCCAGATAAAACAGTTAAACCAGCAGACACTGCTGAATATCATTTTGGGTCCTCCTCAACAATTAAAATGAATAAAATATTACACTGATCTCATTTAAAGTCTTTGAAAAGTAACGAGAATCACATAATAAATGGTAACAAACAAGGGCTATTAGAGTTCAATGAACTCTTATATGTTATTGTATTTTAGTTTATCGTTATTTTTTCAGGACCTTTGATGTTCAATTAATATTCTATAAAATTTAAATATACCATTTTATTGTTATTTCTACTCTAATCAAGACAGAATATCGGCTAATTTTATTTAGCTGAAATTGTCTGAAATCAATTTGGAACTGCCTCTGGACAACAGTATGCTTAATTAATCCAGAGATGATCACAATAAATATAAACACAAAACTTACTTTTTTTTAGATCTGTGGCTGGTCAGAAGCAGATAAAATATTTCATGTATTGTATAAGAAAATATGCTACCTAAGCAAATGTCAGTTTTGTGTGATGTGAGCACTGGGAAATCATAAATGAGAATAGGAGTGTTACAAGCCTAATTATTGTAATGAGTAAAATAAATCACTACATACAAATAGAGTGGGCATGGGCCAGTAAACCAGAATAAGAATATCATATAATGAGGTTTTAACTTTCTAGATATTGAATGTAACTTGTAGGTTGGCCATTCCCACAGTAGCAAGAGTTTTGTGGATTTATTGAATGACTGTTTTCTACACTAGCATGTTAGAGAAGCAACAAGAGATGCAATATTCTTGATCTGATTATCATCAGTGACTCCTTACACACTAAGAATCTGCAAATAAACAAACCACTAGGCGGCAACAATCACAGTATATTGATGTGGGTTTTACTTAAATATGTAACTATTATCAAAGGCAAAGGGTAGAGCTTTTGCTTTTGTAAAGGTGACTACAGTGGTCACAGACAGTTCTTAAATTCTATGCAGCGAGATCAACTAATAATGTTACCAACAGCAAATTCTAAATGGGAACCATTCAGGAAAGTAATTGCAGAAGTTAGAAAGCTTTATATACCCAATAAGAGATATTATTCAAGGCTTAGACTTAAATTGATGTCAGATTATTATTCGTAGTAGAAGCATGTGATACAAGAAAGCATGCTTTACAGCATCAGCCAACAAAAAAAAAAAGAAAGAAAACTTCAAATGTTTGTCCAGTTCTTCCTTGAATTCATTTAGACTACAACTTCGGTTCCACAGCAACCGATGGAAGTTTGTTCCGGCAATCAACCACCTGCTGGCTAAAGGCAAATTTCCACACATAGTGTGCAAGTGACCAACCCACAAGATTCAGTCAATATCTGGGAAGTTAAAATCCCCCATTATAAGACAATCTGATTTACTGGGCCACTATTTCTCTGTACAGTTGTTCATTGTACTCACCAGAATCATTAGGCCCATAAAACACTCCTACCCTCATTTTTCTTTTCCCAGTGTTTATGTCACACCAAATTGACTTAACATTGACCCATGTCAACTGGATGCACTTCCTAAGATTTTTATGTGTTTCTTAACTAACAGTTTAACCCCCTCCTCCCTTCCTTTCCTTTCTGTACACATTGTAGTCCCCAAATTCCAATTATGCATTCCTTATATCTGTGTGACACCACATCTCTGATATCCTAACAACATCTGCCTTTGATGTCTTGACCAGCACTTCAAATTCATCAAATTTATTTACTATACTCCTAGCACTAGTGTGCATGTAAATATACATGCACCTGTTCTTACTCTTAGTTACCCTAATACAGCCCATGTATTTACTTGTTCCATGATAACTCCCAGCAGTCCTGGAAATCCCCAGCACCTTGCTTTCTGGGCTGCTGCTCATTCCAATGGAAGCAGTGCAAGAATCACTTTCACCTCTGCCTGTGGCTACTGTTAATCTATTAGTAAGGAATTCCCCCCCCCAGCTAGCTGTTTTCCAACCCACTTAACACTGCCTCAATAGCATCAGCAAATATTGTTGTGCCCTTTCTATTTAAGTGTATCCCATCCCTGTAGAAGCAGTCTCCTACAAATACAAACTACACTGGGAAAAATTCTACCCCATGAGCCTTGCACAATCTCTCCAGGGCTGAATTGATTAACAAGGCTCTCATCATATAAAAAAAAAAAAAAAAAGTAAAGTGCAGCCATTATCAACCCACTGCAGGGTGGAAGCCTCCTCAACAATTCATGCTGAGGGAAAAATGGACCATAATCTGCCACACTGGTCCAGTGCGGGTTGGCAGATCGACCGTATTCAGCAGTCAGGGGCTTGAACCCCGGTCTACTCAAAGAGCGTGTGCTACTGCACTCCCGCTCCTGCCCACTCGGCTACGGAGGCCCCTTCTATCATGTCTGGGCAGAATTGCAGACACTTGCAAATATTATCATCAAATGTATTATACCCCGTAGGTGTACAGATCATAATATAGTTTTTATTATTATTATTTAACAGCACTCAAGCTTATCACTTATATGTATATATAGTTTTTGTAGAAATGTGCACCTTCATGGGCTTATCTGCATGCTATGTGGACTGAAAACCTGGAATACTTTGGGGCCTATTCCCTCCACCCGAGATCATTTAACTGCAGCTTTGATTGATAAGGACTTCAGAAATTCCTCCAGTTGTCAATGGGAATTAAACACAGACCTCACCAAATGACGTATCATACCAAGTAAGTAATCACAGATGATCCACGTCACTATGATAGCACAAATTGGTTCTGGACTATTATCAGCTTCCCATTCACTATTTCACTCTATGCTGTTCTATTTCCTATTAGACCTTTAGCCCTAGTCAGTTTAAGTGCTTTCTCTCTCTCTCTTTCGTAATTCTTATTTGACACCAATCCAACTTCAAATGACGGTGGATTCATTATTGATCTGCCTTTGGACATATTACCATTTATTTTTAATTCAAATATCTGTTTAAGTAATCACCCTTCTCATATCCTTTCCACATGATCATTCTAAGTTTGCTTCACCTATCTTTAATTGGATATTTGTTACTCCTTTTTTTTTTTTTTTTTTAATTTCTCTTATTTTCCAAATAAGTTAGTTATATGTTAGTTTTTAGTAAACCACCGAAGTAGGTGAAATAGCATTGTTTTTGTTATATCTCATATTGTGAATGCCTTCACAACGAGTTGCCCTGATATTGCACTACCTCAAATAGGCAATGCTTCACCAGTGGAGAAGACTAATGTTACTTATTCTCAGCGGATACCACCAACCAAATGGCACCGTTTCAAGGCCTTTTGGTCTTTCATTGGTGGGCGAGTAGGTACTGTGGTGTTACAATAAGTGACAACCCGGTTATGAAGTTATGTTTGTTATTTGGTTTTTAGGAGCATTAGCAGCTAAGGCCATATTGCTCCAGGGGGATATGCGGTGGTCATTCCCTGCCCTTTCTGCATCCTCAGTATTCGGTGGGCACAGGATCGAACCCCAGTCTAATCAAGAAGCGTGTGCTACACACTGCAGGTCCTGCCCACCTGGCTATGGAGGTGCAGGTTATGAAGTATAATTCCACAAGATGCCAGATGGTGTGCAATAGTATAGACTTGAAAGGTTTGTGAAGGCATTCACAATATGAGATATAACAAAAAAGATGCCATTTCACCTACTTTGGTGGTTTATTATGAACTAATGCTATGCTATGCACTAACTTGTTCGATTAGTGAATTTTCCATAGTCTTAAGGCTTTTAGCCCTAAAACCTTTTTAAGTCTACACTATTGCACATCATCTGGCATCTCTCATATTGTGGAGTTATATTCCATAACTAGGTTGTCACTTATTGCAACACCAGGGTACCTACCAAACCACCGATGAGAGGCCAAAAAGCCTCGAAACTGTGCCGTCTGGGTAGTGCCATTTCACCTATTTCGGTGTTTTACTAAGAACTAACATGATGCTATGCACTAAATTGTTTGATTAGTGAATTTTCTGTGGTCTGAGGCTTTTAGCCCTAAAACCTTTTAAAGTTCTTATTTTTCTTATTTTTTTCATTTGTAATAAGGTTTTGCCACCGCCACATTAAATTCCATTTATTTTCCTTACAACTCTCATTTTTGAAGATTCTAATTTTCAACCCCGTCCTTTATTTATTGTTCAGCTCTCAGTTCCATAGATTAGCTGTGTTATAAACAGCTCATTTTTCCTTTTGGCTAATTTTCATATTACTCCAATAAATATGTTTAAAAATGTCTTCCATTATACCATTGTTTATTTATACATCAAATCTTCTATATTTATTATGGTAATTTATTATTACTATATTTATTACTATATTTATTATTTTTTTGTAGGTAACTAATTTACATGTTAAATTCTCTACGACCTTTATCTAATTTATCCAGTGATTCTTGAAAATCTTGCATGCTATTATTACAGAAGCAAAAAGTAATTGAAACTCCATGTTATAGCATTTAAAAAATTATGAAAAAGGAGAAAATTATGTGTAGGCATTTAATATGAACATAAAGTAGCAATTTTATATTTATCAGTTTTCAGATTCCATATTGTGTTGTATTGTATTGTACAAGTGTCTTTCCATATTAGTGAAAGAATCTTTAAAAGATTATTAACATTCAGTGTACACTGTTTGGCATTACAAGAGGCATACAATGCAAGAAAGCAAGCTTATGCAGCATCAGCCAAAAAAAAACCTCCCATTCAACTCCTCCATTCTTTCCAAACGCCAGTCCAGCTCAGCCTTAAATTTATTTAGGCTATCAACTTCCACAACAAAAGATGGAAGTCTTCCACCAATCAACCACTTGCTGGCTAAAGGCAAATTTCTGTACATCTATTCTACAACTGTCTTTTCTCAATTTGAATCTATGCTCCTTCAGGTTCTTAATCTGAGCAAGAGGAAGAATCCAGGGCTCCCACTCACAAATTTTAAAAAAACTTAGATTGCAACTTAAATAAACCCAAAAAAAACCTAGTTTTCATCATATAGTATAGCAACACAAATAAGATAAAACTTACCATGCAGAAATATCTTTTAGTTAATTGTAATCAGAATTTTCATCCCATTCAGTTCCCTCCACATTTATTTTTTGAAGTTCTTTCATTTTTTTCAAACGTTCTTCGTATCTTTTATGACAAGTTCCTTGTATGACTTCTTTTACCAATTCTGATTTAGGTTTCCATGTATAGCAATTTTGATTAGATCTATTTATCGCCTGTTTTGCCATTAGTCGATTTTTCACAGTTTCTAGTTTCAGGGAGTTTGTGGCTTTTGTTTTTATATGGTTTACTTGGGAGAAGATTCTTTCTACGCTTGCCAAAGAGTGAGGTAAAATAGTTAGACTGGTCATAAAGTTAGATAAAATCTCATATTTAGAATTATTAAAGCCATCTTTTACATTACGTAACAGATTTTTTTTTTTTTTTTTTTTTGATTTGGTAGTTGTTGGCGCATCGGCTTCTGTGGCCATATTGCACCTCCCAAGGTTTTTGCAGTACTTTGATTGAATTTCAATATTCAGGCAGTTTATTTTCTCCAGTACATATCCTAAAAACAACAACATATGCTTAGTTCCTTTGGTGATCATAGTATTGTAAATATTCCCTGCACCATCGATTTTGTCAATTTTTGATTGAGACTGAAAATAAAGAACTAACGCATCCCACTGCTCAATAATAATTTTTATTACATTGCCAAGGGATAACCGACGTGTTTGTGCTAATTTGGGGATTTTATGCTTAGCAGTATGTACAACATCTTGAATCATTTTGAACTCGTTTAATCTTTTACTACTACGGGAAAAATAACAAGAGATATCTTTTATAAATATTTCTAGATGTGATGGTAGTACCTTGACTGAATGACTAGCACATAATGCAAAAGAATGGCAAACACATCCCATTATAAATACTGATGGTACATCCTTTTTTTAGCAATGACTGGAACCCACTCTTAGTACCCATCATAGTGGCACAATTATCACTTCCAAAGCCAACGAGATTACTTATTTGGATGTTTTTTTCTATGAAAAGATCTTTTACGGCTTGATAAAGCCCTTCTAAAGTACCATTTTCGACACAAACAGTGTCAAGTAACACATCTACAACATCAAGTTTTTGAATATCAAAATATCTAACAACAACAGCTAGAACTTGGGATAAAGATAAATCTGTACTTTCATCTATTATCATTGAAAACTTGTTGTGTCTGCATACGTTAGAAATGTATATTTTTTCATGATACGCTATGCCATCTTGTATAAGATAAGAGACTTTAGTCGCCTTCATCTGAACTTGTTTTGCAATATTGCTATCATGAAATGCTTTCTTACATGCTTCTATAAGGTGATCACATTGCGCAAATGGAATATTATGCTCAGAAATGAGTGCAGCAATTGTTAACTCTGCCTTTGCTACTTCTTCATTTTCCGTAGGTTTACGTTTTGTGAAGAACGTGTCTAACGTTGAACTTGCCTTAGCAATATTTGCACTTTTTTTATGTTTAACTGTATTTTTATGCGCTAGTAACATCGATTTATTGGCATTCTTTAATTTCATTTCACAACAAATACAGTAAGACACCTTTTTCATTACTGTCTTCTTTCAACCAATCCTTTAATTCCGGATCTTCTAACCATTCATTTCTAAAATTTTGAGTATACCATCATTTACTCATCTTTCTCTGTGGGGAACAAGTTTCAGACATTGTAGGCAATTTGTGGGTATGGCTAATTAGCAGTTATCTTATTTAAAATGTTCTATAAAATAAAAAATAAATCACTAATCCATTAACATGAAATAGAAATAGTCACTACAATTTAAATTTATTATATCACTGTATGTAATACACGCATAAATGTAAAAATCACACCAAATAATGCAATAATACCACGAACGATCACGAAAGACTGTTTAGTAAAGACTGCCTTCCGCCTGCTCAATAGGCTGCGCATAAATGTTAGTAACACGAACATGTATGCTTACATGTATGAACATGTAAGCGTAATTTCATAGTGTAGAACCCTGCAAAAACTTTGAAATCCTTTTACATTTGTAGTATTTTGTACAAGCACATGAGATATTACAAATTATGATCAGTATTGTTAGAATATAAAATTAAGAAAATTGTAAACTGTTATTAAATGTATTAAATTTTATTGTATTTACAAGAAATAAAAATAAATTTTGACTTAAAATTAAAAATTAACGAAAAAACCCAGATAATGAGATATTTTTGTGAAAAAAACCTATCAACCCAGATGACAATCAAAAAACCCAGATCTGGGTGGAAAAACCCAGCAGTGGGAGCCCTGGAAGAATCCCATCAGCATTCAGCTTGTTCAACCCATTCAAGGCCTTATACACCTCGATCAGATCACCTCGCAGCTGCCTACTCTCCAGGCAATGCAATTTCCAGAACTTGAGCCTTTCTTTGTAAGAGCACCCCTTTGTTCCCCTTCTTTGTACTTGTTCTAGCAACTCAACATCCTTCCTAAAATGAGGCCTCCAGACATGTACACAGTATTCTAGGTGTGGCATGACCATTGCCTTGTACAATGGGATAATTACCTCCCTGTCCCTGCTAGAAAAATTCCCATATATCATTGACAAGACTCCATGACCTGCCCTGGCAGCCTGTCTGTACTGCTCAGTGAACTTCACATTTTACTGCACAGTTACCCCCAGGTCTTTTTCACTTTCCTGAGTGTAGTACCAAACAGTTAGTACGTTTCTCTTCGTTTATTGCTACCCATATGCAGTACTTTGGATTTGTCAATGTTAAACTTCATTTGCAACTTCTCAGCCCATTTTCCCAACTTATCTAGATCCAGTTGGAGTAGCATACTGTCATTAACAACCCTGCCAACCTCTGCAAACTTCAACCTTAATCCCCGATAGACCTTCATCAATATCATTGATGAATACACAAAACAACAATGGCCCAGCACCCTGGGGAACTCCACTAATAACATTTGTCCATGAAGAGCAGTGTCCATTGATTATCACTCTCTGTCGTCTCCCACTGAACCATCCCTTTATCCAATGTAGCAACTTACCCTTAATGCCATATGCAGTACTTTGCATTTATCAATGTTAAACTTCAGTTGACACTTCTCAGCCCATTTTCCCAACTTATCTAGATCCAGTTGGAGTAATATACTGTCTTTACTGTCGTTAGCAACCCTGCCAAAATTTGTATCATCTGCAAACTTGGACATTAAACTTGATATACCTTCATCAATATCATTGATAGATATACAAAACAACAATGGGCCCAACACTGAACCATGGGGAACTCCACTAATAACATTTGTCATGAAGAGCAGTGTCCATTGATTACTACACTCTGTCGTCTCCCACTCAACCATCCCTTTATCCATTGTAGCAACTTATACTTAATGCCATACCTCTCCAATTTGTACAGCAGTCTTCCATGTGCAACAGTATCAAAAAGCTTTCCTGAAATCCAAGCATATAATATCAATATTATTTTTGCCATTCAGTTCCTTTGAGACCATATCATGGTATCCAATCAAATTGGTCAGACAAGACCTCCCTTTAACAAACCCATGTGTCTTAACTATTACTGCAGTCTTGTCTAGATGATCATGCAACGTTTCTTTAAGCAGTGATTCCATTATTTTTTCCCCAGAACACAAGTTAAACTAACAGGTCTGTAGTTACTTGTGTCTCCTTTTGAACCACTTTTATGAACTGGTGATATATTTGCACACCTCCAGTCCATGGGGACCTCCCTGAGTCCAAAGAAGCTCTCATAATTATGGCTAAGGGTTTACTTACTTCCTTTGCTGCCTCCTTTAATATAACTGGATAGATCCAGTCCACCCCAGGTGCCTTCCTTATGGAAGGCACCTGGGGTGGACTGGGGTCTAACTTCAACAATTTCTCCTCCACTTTCCTCTGAGTTATTACAAAATCCTTAGCTCTCTGTTAGAGTTTGATAAGCTTCTGGCATTCCCCTCATTGAATAACTCCTCATATATGAATGTAGGTGCAAAATACTCATTGCATTCATGCATATGAGTATTATTAGCAGTGATTATTCATGTATGAATAATCACTGCTGATAATCAGATCAAGATTATTACTCCCTCTGGTTGCCTCTCGAACATGTTGCTATAGAAAACAGTCGTCCAATAAATCCAAAAAAGTCTTGCTAGTGTGTGAGTGACCAACCCCCAAGTTCCAGTCAATATCTGGAAAATTAAAATCCCCCATTATACGACATTCTGATTTACTCACCCACTATTTCTCTGCACAATTTCTCATTATACTCATCAGCTTCATTAGGCCTATAACACACACCTACTCTCATTTTTCCTTTCCCAATGCTTATGTCACACCACATAGACCCAACATTGCATTGTCCACAAACATCAATTGGATGCACTTCCTTAGATTTTAAGTGTTTCTTAACTAACAGCATAACCCCTCCTCCCTTGCTGTCCTGTTTATCCTTCCTGTACACATTGTACTCCCCAAATTCTAATTCTGCACTGCTTATATTAGCATTAGCTCAGGCATATGATGCAAGAAAGCAAGCATCAGCCAAAAAAAACACCTTACCATTTCACTCATTCAGTCACTTCAAATGTTTATCTAGTTCAGCCTTAAATTTATTTAAGCGATCAACTTCCACAACAACAAATGGAAGTCTCTTTCACCAATCAATCACCTGCTGGCTAAAGGCAAATTTCTGCACATCTATTCTACAACTGTCTTTCCTCAATTTGAATCTATAGCCCCTCAGGTTCTTAATCTGGACAAGCAGAAGCATCCCATTAGCATTGAGCCTGCTCAAACCATTCAAGGCCTTATACACGTCGATCAGATCACCTTGCAAGCGCCTAGTCTCCAGATGTGGCAACTTGCAGAACTTAAGCCTTTCTTCGTAAGCACATGCCTTTGTTCCTCTCACCAATCTTGTTGCCCTTCTCTATACTCGTTCTAGCAACTCTAAATCCTTCCTAAAATGAGGCCTCCAGACCTGTATACAGTACTCAAGGTGTGGTCTGACCATTGCCTTATACAAAGGGATAATCACCTCCTTGTCTCTGCTAGCAAAATTCCTATATATCATTGACAAAACTCCATGACTTGCTCTGGCAGTCCATCTGCAATGCTCCGAGAACTTCACATCTGACTGCACAATTAATAAATATCCATGTGACACCATGTCTCTGATATCCCAACAATATCTGCCTTTGATGTCTTGACTAGCACGTCAAGCTCATCAAATTTATTAACTACACTCCTAGCATTGGTGTACATGCAAAGTATACATGCATCAGTTTCTACTCTTAGTTACCCTAACATAGCCCATGTATTTATTTGTTCCACTATGATTCCCAACATTCCTGGAAATCTCCATTGCCTTGCTTTCCATGCTGCTGCTCATTCTAATAGAAGCAGTGCTAGAATCACTTTTGCCTCTGCCAGCAGACACTGTTAACCTTTGAGTCTGTGTATCCCCCCCCCCCAAGCTAGCAGTTTTCTGACCCACCTAACACTGCCTGGATAGCATCAGTAAATATTCTTGCACCTTTCTATTTAAGAAGCCGTCTCTCCTGTCAACACACACAGACCAGGCTGAAAAAATTCTACCCCTAGAGCCTAGCACAATCTCTCTAGGGCAAATTGATTGACAAGGCTCTCATCATATACTCCCTCCTATCATGTCTAGGCAGAATTGCAGACACTTTCACAATCACAGCCCCATATAGTTTAGATACTATATGATAATCAGAATGTTTGTGAAGAAATTCTGGGTTGTTTACACAAGCCATGATGCATCTTATATAAGTTGTCTGTAAACTGCACGTTCCCAAAGGTCAATTAGTTTCACATTAAAAAATTAGTTCCAGATCTTTGCTTAACTGAAGCTAATAATGTGGAGTATCGTTCATATAATGGAAATAATTGTCTGCAGATGTTTCTCTTGTCAAATGATACGGAGGTTGACGGAGAAAATTGTTTCTTGCTTGAAGGCTGAGTATATCTTAGTATCTTTAGAAAGAAACACAAAGAAACCTCAGTGAAATGAGAAACATTACTGAGATGCAACATAAGAGAAATTTCAAAAGTAATATTTAAAATAATGACTTATCCTGAAGGGGTCTGGCCCAAAATCTCAATGGCCAGAATCCCAATGGCCCATAATTCCGACAGTATCTACTATATTGTAAAAATATATGAATATAATTCTATGTATTTATTAGTTTTTTAGTAAGTAAAAATTTACCTTATTAGATTAATTTTGTAGAAAGAATATAAAAAATAACAAAAATTAATGACAAATACCTCTCTCAATTTGAAGGTAATGTTTTCTGTTACAGAAACAAACAGTTTTAAAATACAATCAGCAAATAAAAACAATTTAATTAGTTTTACTTTATTATATTGCATTTAATTGGTAATTTTTCAAGTCGAATTTTGGTATTAGTATAGGGCGTTTGAGCAATAATTACAGTTACAGCATTGAAATGCTAAAGATAAACTTGAAATAAGAAGATTGTACTTTCGAAATATGAAAATTTAGAGTAATACTTGTCATAAATATCATTAGCATAACTAAAACTGTAATTATACAGGTATTTGTTGTTAGCTGTACTTTTACGAATTTCTTTGACAAGTACATTAGGCATGATCATGGGTGCCAGCAGGATATTTTAAAAGGGGTAACAGGAAAAAATATCTCCTAAAAATAATCTTAAGTATTATTATTATAATACTTAAGATTATTTCCCGATTAAAATATCCCATTTTCTTCTTATTATTATAATACTTAAGATTAAGTATTATTATTAAGATTATTGAAGTATATTAAGATTATTATAATACTTAAATGTTTAATTATAATTTGTATGATTTTTTTGCAAATTTTAATCTGTGATTTTGATAGCATTAAACTGTAACTGTCAGTAATGTGGTTTTTGCAAACTGATTATACTATCTTTATTGCAATCAGTGAAAATAAGTAAATTTTACATGCATGCCTGATGCAATGCCTGTAACAGCAAAAAAAAAATGATAGGGGTTTAACATAAAAAGGAACTAAAACAGGAAAAAACAAAAAACAAGTTGTAAACCCATGAAAACAGTTTTTTTTTCTTTTTTTTCTCACAATAGCAACAAACCAATCAAGGAAAACCAATGACAGTCACTTCACTTGACTGAAGATGAGAGCTGCTCCCTGATGATGCATCTTCTGTAGGCTTTGCCCTCCATGAATTTCTTGTAATCAGCATCCATCTCCATTTGCAGGAATCTGTCACCCTTCCTGAGCCTCCACGCCACGGACTTTAAAGAAGGAAGGGCCCTTAAGGGTTTGGGGGGGGGGGATTCTCCAATTATACATCTGCCAAAAACTTGGTGTATTGATTTCACCCACTATCATTTTAATGGTAGCTAGTAAGCAGAGCATGAAGATCCGTTCTGAGACTTTTCCGTAGTTTAGAAGTTTGGTCATTTCTGAAGTGTGTGTGTGAGGGGTTGGAAGTTTGTGCTTGAAAAGCACCCACTGAAGCAGCCAGTACTCATCAGATGAGATGGTTTTTAGTACGGTTTTCACTGCTGACACCCAGATTTCAGTAGGTAATGACTGGCTGAAGAAACCAGTAAATATATTGAAGAGTATACTGAGACTCTGTGACATGAAGGAAGTGTTGTTTGGCAAGCCATCTGAATCAGCAGGCCTTGTGAATATCTGCGACAGTGTTTAAAGCTGAGTTTAGGGTCACAGATGATCCTGAGATCTCATTGCTTAGTTACTGGAGCGATGAAGGTTTCATGGATTTTCAGGTTTAGTTGAGTCGGGTGTGATTTGAGTGAGATCACCTTTGTGCAGATTTATTTGTGTTAATCTGAAGAGAGAACTGAGCTAAGTATGTATCAAGAGTTTTTACAATAAATCAATAATACAAATGTTAATCGTATTAGCAGTAACGGGCTTGATTCCCAGTCCACTCAAAGAGTGTGTGCTATTGCAAACGCACTCCTGACACTCGGCTACGTCAAGCCTAAAATGTTCTTGTTTATACTCCGGTACGACCACCAGGTCAGTAAAGTTTACAGTAAATCACAAATACAAAAACTTTAATCGTATTTAGCAGTCACAGGCTTGAACCTCTGTCTACTCAAAGAGCACGTGTTACTGCACTAACACTCCTGACCACTCGGCTACATCATGAGGCCTGACGTAGCCAATGTATAATATATATATTAAAAAAGGTGTGTTGTTTATTCATTAATATGACATAAAACATTAACATTATCATATACTGTTTGCATAATTGCAATGTAAAAGGTTCCATGTGTTAAAATAAAATTTTAATGTTTTTAGTGGCCATTTTGATTACATGAAAAAAACGTTTTTATTGCAAATACAATTTCTGAAATATAGACTAACTTTGTTTTTTTAAATACAATCGGTATGTCGGGATTTTGGCCTGTCGGGAATCTGGCTGTCGGGATTTTGGGCGGCACCAATCCTGAAGTAATATCAGATGGTACAGAAGTTAGACATGTTTCTTTGCTGTTTTTTTTTTGATTTGGTAGTTGTTGGCGCATCGGCTTCTGTGGCCATATTGCACCTCCCAAGGTTTTTTGCAGTACTTTGATCCAAGCCCGAGGCGGGAATCGAACCCGCGACCTTTGGGTTGCCGGGCAGGTACTTTACCCACTCGGCTAGCCCGGTCGGCCTCTTTGCTGTACCCAGCAACTTATCATTTAATACGATACAATACTATGTGTGCAGGGTTACTTCATTACGTTATTATTTCACAATTCAAGCAGGTTCAACATCGCATAGGCTTAAGATTATCAATAAATCTGAAGTACACAGCTGCTGATAATTCTAGAAACTTTTTAATTAAAAAACAATTTTTTTTCCCCTTACCTATTTTGCACTGGAAGATTAGCAAAACACCTTGAAATATCTACTTTCTGTATGAGGTATTCCAGACATAAGAAACTACATAAAAATTAAGACAATGATGTACAACTTTCATTTTTATTAAATAATATTATGAAAATAGTAGTAGTGGCATGTGATGCAAGAAAGTAAGTGTATGAGCTTATGCAGCATCAGCCAAAAACAAAAAAAAAACAAAAAAAAAAAAAAAAAACACACCATTCCCTCCAAATGCCTCTCCAGTTCCTCCTTAAATTTATTTAACCTATCAACTTCCACAATAACAGATAGAACTTTGTTCCAGCAATTAACCACCCGCTGGCTAAAGGCAAATTTCCGCACATCTATTCTACATCTGTCTTTTCTTAATTTGAATTTATGCCCCCTTAGGTTCTTAATCTGAAAAAGTGGAAGGATCCCATCAGAATTCGGCGTGCTCAACCCATTCAAGATCTTATACACCTCAATCAGATCACTGCGCAGGTGCCTAGTCTTCAGCCACTGCAATTTGCAGAACTTAAGCCTCTCTTGGTAAGAAGATCCCTTCATTCCCCTCACCAATCTTGTTGCCCTTCTCTGTACACGCTCAAGCAAATCTACATCCTTCCTAAAATGAGGCCTCCAGACCTGTACGCAGTACTCAAGGCGTGGCCATTGCCTTATACAGAGGGACAATCACCTGCTTTTCCTCGCTAGCAAAATTCCTATATAACATTGACAAAACCCCATGACCTGCCCTGGCAGCCTGTCTGCATTGCTCAGAAAACTTCATATCTGACTGCACAATTACTCCCAGGTCTTTTTCATTTTCTACCACCTTAAGTGTAGTACCACACAGTTGGTACATTTCTCTGGGGTTACTTCAACCTATATGCAGTACTTTGCATTTGTCAAGGTTAAACTTCAGTTGCCACTTCTTAGCCCATCTGCCCAAATTATCTAGATCCTGTTGCAGTAGCACACTGCCATTACTGTCATTAACAACCCTGCCAACCTTTGTATCATCTGCAAACTTCGACACTAAGCCTGATATACCTTCATCAATATCATTGAGAAATATACAAATATAATCAATATCATTGATAAATATAACAAAGATAATGTTTCTTCTAAAAAACAATGATTAAAAAATGTACACAAATTGCATGATTAGATCTGTGCATGGATAGGTTTAATGGTAAAAAGTTTAAGTAATGCAGATCAAAAGTAAGTACAATCCAAAAATGTAAGTTATATGTAAATACAATCCAAAAATGCAAGTCTTTTGGACATTCTTTGTTGCACCAAAGGAGCTCATACACAAATTTGCTGACTTTTTTTTTTTTTTTTTTTTTGTTTATTATAAACTGAGTATGATTGCTACTACTACTACTTTTATTGTTAGAATCATACTCAGTTTATAATTTGTCATTGTATTTGTCATTATGACTGCGAGAATACAAGTGTTTATCATATGACTGCGACAATACAAGTATTTGTGATATGACAGTAACAATACAAATATTTGTCAACAATTTCTTTTTTTTGTTTCGCATTTTCGTTACATTCCATTGTTAGGTTTCCCTAACAGCTGCGTATGTCGTTTGAACTACAAGATCAATACTTCAATCAACGCTGTTTTCTAGAGACAATTAGATGTATACTTGCAATTGCAAGTATACATCTCTACTTTAGTTATCATAAATCCATTGTATCATGTCTTCCACAAATTATCAAAATTGGCGAATGTTCAATAAAATATTTACAATATAGAAGCTCTTTTATTTCGTAACTAATATAACCAGGGTAATACTCTTTTATTTCGTAACCAGGGTTACTCAGAAATTTTTTTTGGCTGGTGCAACATAAGCCTCAGGCTTCCTGGCACCACATGGCTAATAATACTAATACTAAATCAAAACACCTAAAAGAAACATGAAGGATGTTTCACATAAACCATCTACCGCGTGTGCTCGGCACACGCTCTACTTTTTTATTAGTGTTTTTTTTAACAACTCGGGGAAACACAATGGATAAATTATTTTAATATTGTGAATAAAAAATAACATGAAATATTTCCCATTACACAAATTACATAAAAACTATCACAAAACATTCCACAATATAAAAACAAATATTACATTAAAAAAATTATTACACAAATATTACATTAAAAAATTATTATTACAGTAAATTGCTATATGCAATTTACTTCTTTATTAATATTTGTTAATACAGTCCATTCCGGTTATTTGAGACACATCGGGACTAGTGCATTTTGGCCCGATTAAGTGGATGCCCCAATTATCCGAAGTTCCACGTAAATAGTTAAAAATACAATGTACCCCCGCCCTTTACAATTAGTTCACTGTACAATCAAATCACGTTACGACGAACTCACCATAATAAAGTACCCTTCACTATACGATGTGCAGTAAGTGCCAGTGATTGTGATCACGTTTGTGAATTTAATTTTAATTCTATTAAACAGTGATTCTAATTAGCAAAAATAGGAGGAATATTATCCACAGGCTATAAAAGTAAAGATATATTAAGCACAAATTTACCCTTTATTACCTTACCAATTAAAAAATTATATGATGCGTGAAATTCGTAAGAATATATGTGATAATTGGAATAATTAATACGTACTGTAATATGTACATACTAACTAAACTAGATGACATTTCTGTTCACTGACATTTGTGGGTGGGGATTAAAATTTAAAACATTAAAAAGATAAGCAATTAATAACAAAAAACACGGCACACACAAACTGCATGTAACACAATACGCGCAAGTGGGAATGGAGTAACGAGTTACAAAGCTTTAAAAAAATAGGAATGAAGAGAAGATTCTGAAAATTGTTTTTATATGATTGAAGATTCCATGGAATTACACTTTTTACCATAACAACCCACTGAATTCCAGCTGTCAGTATTGTTTGTTTGTTTGTTTGTTTTTTGGTTTTTAGGAGCATTAGCAACTAAGGCCATATTGCTCCGGGGTATGCGGTGGTCATTCCCTGACCTTTCCGCATCCTCCGTATTTGGTGGTGACGGGCTCGAACCCCGGTTTAATCAAGAAGCATGTGCTACGCACTGCTGCTCCTTCCCACCTGGCTACGGAGGCGCCTGCTGTCAGTATTATCGCAAATTCAATAAGATCAAGTTTACTATCCGTTTATGATAGATTGCACTAACAGAAAAGCCCAATAGACAGGTGACTGCTAATTGTTTTTCTTGTTTTATGGTTGTGACCTCCAGAAATCCAACCGAACTACGTGGTACGGTCAGAGACAATCGTAGGGTAACCTCCAGTGCTGCGGTCTCCTGCCCCCATTAAACAGCATTTTGTCCCAATTAAGCGAAGCAAACCCTGGCTATTTTCTCGATTGGGTTCTGGTTTTTAAGATTTGTCCCAAATAAACGGCTGTCCCAATTAACCAGTGGCCCAAATAACCGGAATCCACTGTATTTTTTATCAATCTGCTTTGCTCAATTGCTGAGCGATGATTACAAAGGAATGATTTGACGTAACGATCCGGATCAAATTGAAGCAGTGGTTTTCCATTTAGATCATAATAATGTGCAATGTGTTTAACTGTGAACATTATTCATTCATTCACTCAATATTATTCAGTACGCTGAAAGCTCGCTAAGCTTCATTGCTGCTAATCGCAATGGTTTCAAAAGATATTTTTGACTTTCTTAATTGAAAAGGGAATTTCACTCGATTTTAAAGATAAACTGTCTTCGACAAAATCTCTAAAATCATTAATTTTTATTTCATATTTTAACAAAAAACTTAAATTTCTTATTCGGTCTTCACCATCTTGTAACCAAGATGAAAGTTCTTTCACATTTCACGATTTCGGGGTGGCATATGTTTAAAATGTCTTTCCATTCCTCGTCGTCAATGGAATCATTATTTAATTTAAAATCACTCTGTTGCATTAATAATTTATCCTTTAAGGACAAAAAACAATGCATTAATAACTTGTCATGAATAATTTTTTAAATGTGTTCGAATTTGATTCCTTCAAATTCTTTCCACTTCAACGTGCTCTCAATTTTAGCGTCATAATTTCTTTCGGAATTTTTCAAATTAGCAATAGCATTGATAGTTCGAATAATTACTTTATCTGCTTTTTTATAGTGATTTTGTAAAGCTTCTGAAAGGCAAGCGAGCTCCTGCAGGATGCCAATCATTAGTCCTAAATTGTTACAAAATCCCACATTGAAAAGTCAGTTTAATGATCACAAAAGTTTTAACTTCTGATTCAAAATGTTTGCACAAAGCGGGATGATTCCTTCAACCCGCAATTGCCATCCTCAAGCTACAAGCTGCTCATCGTGGCCTGAACACACAACCGAATTTTATAGTTTCCACATCAAGTTCTTTAGCAATCATCCTTAATTCACACTGGTTTTTTGGAGTTTGATGATATAATGCATAGTTTTTTTTTTTTTTTTTTTTTAAATTATTCCCTGTATGCCATTATATTTTAGAACATTTTCTACACTGTGAAAGCCTTGAAGAAGTTTCAAAATCTGCCAACATTTCATCTCCGTAACGTTCGCATAATTTCTTAGTTACCTCAATCCACTCCCTACATTGCTACTGTCACTAGTTCTTTGAATATTGTGCAAAATGTCGGAATAACTCAGATATTCGGCTACTGTGACCACGTAAACATAGAGGGAGAAATTTACTGAAACACATGGATCACTTACTTCTCCGAAAAACATGGCTTCTTGTTGGAGTAAAGGGGAAACACAACACAGCTTGACCAGAGACTTAATCTTAATCCTCTGACTGGCCATGAAAAGCAGTTTGATGAGCGCGACTTCTCGGTATATGACTGCAGGTTTTAGGGACACCACTAACATTGTGAAACGGTAATCCCTTTCATCCTTAATTCGCGCTTTCTAATTACCTAAATTGCTGAAAGGCCAGAGGTGAGAACAATGCGTACAAAGTTGTCTCTCTAAATCCGTTCGTTACATGGAAATTTTCTTCATTCAACAGAAACTATTTTAAATGTAATTACTAAAAAGGGGAATTCCAAAAAAATTCGCTATAAAGAAGTTGGTTAAACAGAGGTCCGACTGTAATAAAATCAAAAATAAGCAATTTTAAAATACATAACTGATCGAATGCTGGGGACAGTGTCCTGCTTGTCCCACGTAGTTCCGGCTCTGGATACTCAATAATTGCATTCAGGATTTCATTTGTAAAATAAATTATCGTCTCAACAATGGGCTCGCAAATTTTCAAAAAAAATAACAATGGGCTCTCCGAGCCTACTTATAGCTCACCACTGCCTGTATTTATTAATGGTATATCAGGCTTAATGTCCAAGTTTGCAGATGATACAAAGGTTGGCAGCGTGGATATTGACAATATTTATGATAAGCTACAGCAACAAGATCTAGAAAAATTAGGCAGATGGACTGAGAAATGGAAGTTGAAGTTTAACTAACAATTTACAAATGAAAGGTATTGCATATGGGTAGCAATAATCCCAGATTAACATATCAACTGTGTGGTACTACATTCCGGTTAATTCGGGTTAAAGACCTAAGGGTCTTTCATTTTCCATTAACCTGAATGTATACAGAAACTTTGCTAACAGGGATAAGGAGGTGAATATCCCTTTGTACAAGGCCATGGTTAGGCTGCATCTTGAGTACTGTATACAGTAAGATGCAGGAAGGATGTAGATCTGCTGGAAAGGGTGTAGAGAAGGGCAACCAATTGGTGAAAGGAACAAAAGGGTGCTCTTACCAAGGTAGACTGATTCTGCAAATTGTAGCATCTGGAGACAAGGCACCTGTGAGGTGATCTGATTGAGTATTCAAGGCTTTGAATGGATTGAGTAGGCAAGTTTAATTCTGATGGCATTCTTCCTCTTGCTGAGACTGCATACAAGAAGGGACATAAATTCAAATTGAGGAAGGATGGTTGAGGGATATGTGCAAAATCTGCCTTTTGCCAGCAGATGGTTGATTGTTGGAACAAACCTTCATCTGTTGTGCAAATGGATAGTCTGAATAAATTCAAGGAAGAACTAAAATTATTTGAGGGAATGGACAGGGGATGTGGGAAGTTTTTTTGTTTTTATAATGTTCCATAAGCTTGCTTTCTTGAATCATTTGCCAGTACTAACATCAATATGTGCTTCTTCAAGGCCAAGTGACAATCTGGTGTAATGGCCTGCAGTAGAACAGCTGTCTCCTCATGGGCACAGATAGCAACAATGTTTTGCAAATCCTCTTTGCTTTTCCATTAATGTACCAATGACTGAGGATCTGTGCGGATATCCCACTGATGAGTACCACATTGAACAGCTTCTAGCAGTGTCTTCATGTTATAATCTTAAATTATAGGTGAAAACCTCATACCTTTTTAGCAGGACTGTTAATCTCGCAACACTCAATCGCGAATGATTATAATATGAACTTACCCCGTGCATAGTCATAAATAATTAAAATTAATAGCTATTTTAGCTATATTAATTAAAATTAAAATCACGTCAAGGAAATCGGAAAGAATTACGGAAAGATGGCGGCCACCAACCTCCAAAAAAACCAACCAACATCACAAGCCATCATGAGAACTGAAAAGCAATTGTCGTAAAATTGTAAAAACTACAAAACAAATAAATTAATTCACACATAAATTAAACTTTAAAACCGTTTTTTAACTTCTTTTAAGAGACCACCTTATTTGGTTTGTTACCGTGTTCACAAGAAGTACAAAAGTGATTCTCGAATGATATCCCCCGTTTTATATAAAATTAACGATACCTGACACAAGATTATTTATATAAATTAATGTATGAATTTCTATTCATGCATGTGCGTAAGCGTCCACGAGTCCAAAGTCCAAAATATTGTAAGGTCTGCGTATATTAATAGAGTTAACATTTAATCTCATTTCTAATGTTTCGGCAATTAATAATTTAAATATTCCCGCTGTTTATTAAGAACCTTCGATTCATTAAAAAGGAACACATCTGTGATCGCATGAAATGCAAGCTCAGAGGCACCCGTCCTACCTGCCTTAACTGATGCCACATGCTGCTGTATCCTTACCGAAAGTAAATTTTGGGTCGAGCCAATATAAGTAGAATTGCACCCACCACAAGAAATATTGTAAACAATATTGTGAGCTTCCATGGTAGGAACTATATATGTCCTATATTTCAAGACGGCATGGAGCTTACTCATGGGTTGTGGAACAATCTTAAATTCAGTGTTCTTAAATATGTTAATAAATTGTCTATACCAATGCTGTATATACGGAACTTTAATAAAATGTTTGTGATCCGCCCTGTCATTTGTTGTACCTGTCTCCAATTTATATTTCGCCTGTTGACTAATCTGCATAATGGTACCTAATAAATAAACACAATTTAAATATCTTTTTGTCAGTTCTGTGAGCTCATCCAATAAAGATTCTTGAATAGAGCTGTATCTATATGCATTATGAAACATTAAAAATAATGCTCCTTTTATATGTAAAAGGGTGGTAACTTGAATGATGCAAAAATTTTCCAGTATTCGTTGGCTTCCTATAAATTTTAAAAAACATGTTTTTGTTAACCCTGGTTAAAGTAAAATTTAGAAAATTTATGGATTTGTGATGCAGGATTTCCATTTATAGTGAACTTAAGTTGAGTATGAATGTTATTAAATGTATCCAGGAACTTCTGTACTATATATTTATTAATAATTATTAAGATATCAATCAAGATATCTACTGTAGAATGTTATATTAGGGAGATGTTGTGTTAAGTACGGTCCTTGAGGTTGTCACAGACATTCTCTCAGATATGCCAGACAAGCTGTACTTGCTACCTGGGAGTCTAAAACGCTGAGGGAACTGATATTCGGGTGACACTCAAGTCAAGTGGACCCAATTTTGGCGAAGTCCAGACAGTCTGTGACAGCCAAACCCTCTGCTGCACCTTCACGATGGTGCGACTCTTAGTAATCCTGGGTATAACCTCCATGCACAAGTACGTAGTGGGTGAACCCAGGTGTGAACCAACGTAAGCAAGGGTCGAGGTGTGGCGCCCACACCACATGGAGGAATGCCACCCCTCTATGTTGCCAGGCAGTACTAGGTGGTAGATGACTCTCTTCAACCGGTGCAATACCACCACTTTGCTTATTGGAGGCTTGAAGTGGTGGAACCTATGTTTAGTCTCTAGAGCTAAGTTCCGGTCAACCCTTCCCATCTGTTCCATCATGCAGTATGATTGAGGAATTCTGAGGTTAAGATGAACATCGTGGCGAGATCCAATATTCCTTACATTTCGTGGGCACAGCTCTAAAACGGTGTCGCAGGCTGGCCACTAGTTAGTACACCGGACCGAACCTATTGGTAACTCTCTAGGAGGCTTCTGGATCAGCTAGTGTATAATCTTGTTACCTCTCTCTGCCAGATAGTGACTGGAGGGAGTCCAAGTAGTGTGTATGCGGGGAGCATTGTCGAGGCCACATTATGTCAAGGATCTGTGCATATTCTTACCATGTGTACACCATATCCAAAATTTCATTACTTCATACAGCATGTCCAACCCTCCTTTTCTTACTATTGAATACACCATGAATTGTCAGCTGGCTTCCGTTTTCTAGTCACACCGACCCAGCAGGTCGAGATGCTGAGGCTTTTGCAATTACTAATGACCTAGCACAGATTGTTTATTTACCTACAAGAATACCGGACAATCCTAATCATACAGCCAACATGCTTGATCTTTTTCTCACAAACAACCCTTCTAGGTACACGGTCCAAGTGAGAAGTCCTTTAGGTACTTCAGATCACAACTTGGTGATTGTCTCTTCTCCAATGGAGCCTTTATCTCATGATCTGCTCGTGTTGTTTGGCATTACAAGAATGCAAAATAGGATGACCTGCGAGATTTCTTTTCCTTGGTCGGATTACTGTTACAAAACTTCCGATGTCAACATTTGCTCAGATCGTGTCAGTGAAATTATTCTTCCAGGAATGAAATCCTTTATCCCACACTCCACTTTAAAATCTTGTCCTTTACCTAAACCTTGGTTTTACAATAAATGTGCTAAGGCTGTTCAAGAGAAGAATGTTGCATATCGTAATTGGCTTGTTTCTAATTCATCAGTTTCATTTTCTACCTACACCAAAGCTCGCAACAATTGTAAAGCAGTTATTAATCGGTCCAAACTAGAGTTTGAACATGCTAAGAGTAGAAAACTTGCTTCTTGCCCTAATGGTAGCCGGGAAAAGCTATTGGCCGCAAATTTTGCCCATCTCTGCCCCACCTCTGTCCAAACCAGATGGTTCTGTTGTCACGTCAGCCAAGGATAAAGCTGACGTGCTAGCAGCCCATTTTTCTTACAACTCATGTATTAATGATCTTGGTAAAACACCTCCCACCATTCCCAACACGCTCCATTCAATGCCTCCTGTGGTCTTCCGTCAAAAGGATGTCAGAAGGATTTTGACGAATCTTGATGCTAAGAAAGCTCCTGGTCCATCTGGTATTTCTCCACTTGTTCTCAAAACCTGTGCTCCTGAACTTACTCCTATTCTTTGCCACCTTTTTTCACTTTCTTATTCCGAAGGTGTTTTTCCTTCTGCTTGGAAATTTGCTCATATCCAGCCAGTTCCTAAAAAGGGTGACAAATCCCTCCCATCCAATTATCGTCCCATTGCAATTACTTCTACTCTTTCTAAAGTAATGGAGGATCGATTAACCGCCAACTCTTAAACTACTTAGAAACCTTCCGTCTGATCAACGATCGCCAGTATGGATTCCGTCAGTGTCGATCCACTGGTGATATTCTGGCTTATGTTACCCATTTATGGACTAATTCAATGGAAACGTTCGGTGAAACACAAGTAGTTGCTCTTGACTTCTCAAGGGCTTTCGATCGTGTTTGGCATAAAGGTCTTCTAAACAAGCTTCCATTTTATGGTTTGCCAACTGTTTTTAGTAATTGGTTATCCAGTTTTCTCTCTGAACGCTCACTGAGGGTGATGGCAGATGGCGCTCTGTCTTCTAACTTTTCCACTAATGCCGGTGTCCCCCAAGGTTCAGTTCTTTCCCCCACTCTTTTCCTCTTGTATATTAATGACCTTCCATTGACTGGAAATCATATCCATATTTTTGCCGTTGATAGCACATTGCATTCCACTTTCCATTTTGAGAAACCTTGCCCTGCTCAATCAGCTTCAACTTCTAGAAAATCTGCTGCAAATTCCTTAAATGCTGATCTCCAGGTAATTCTGCAGTGGGGCAAAGACAACCTAGTTGATTTCAACCCTTCTAAAACTCATTCTTGTCTTATATCTCGCAAAAAGGATTCTTCTGCTCCTATGCTTATCTTTAGTGACACTCTGATTTTTAGGCAAAATGATATATCTCTTTTGGGGATTACCCTGACTTCTAATCTCTCTTGGCACAAGCACATTACAAATATTGCTTCCTCAGCATCTAAAAAACTTGGTTTTCTCTTTCGCTCTCGGCGTTAGTTTTCTTCCAAACAGCTGCTTACTCTGTATAAATCGCAAATCCGCCCTGCCATGGAATATTGTTCCCACATCTGGGGTGGTGCCCCCAAAACCTCTCTCTCAGGCTTCTTGATTCCATTCAGAAGAGGGCAGTTAGGTTAATTAATGATTCATCTCTAACAGAGTCTCTCCATTTGGTCTCATAGATATACTGTTTCTGCTGCATGCCTCTTCTACAGATACTTCCATAGGGCACTGTTCTTCTGAATTGTTTTCTATAATTCCCGCTCTCTCTTTCAAAACAGTCCAAAGACGTGCTGCCACCAGCCAACATCCATTTACTGTCCAACTCCAAACTCACAGAACCAACTTTTCATCTTCTCTGTTTATTCATTCAATTGTCGTTTTCTGGAACAACCTTTCTTCATATATATTTCCTGAAAATTACAGTCTACAGAAGTTCAAGTCCAATGTCAACAAATATCTTCTTTCATCTTCTCAACCTCTAACCCAAGCACGGTACTAAGTACTATGGGTTCTAATACCTCTCGTGTTTGGGGTTTACATTTAAAAAAAAAGAAAAAAGTATACCGGCTCGATCTTATTTAGATAAATTTCAGCAACCAATCCACTCAAGCTAAGTCCCATCGGTAACCCGAATATCTGCTTGTATATTTTATCTTGGAAATTAATATAATTGGTTTGCACAAGAAATTTAATCAAATAAAATATTTCATTTCTGGGTAAATTTGACATGTTTAAACAAATAGTCTGATCACTGATCAAGTCCCATATTACGTCAAGGGCATATTCTACATGTACATTGGTATACAAGAAACATCTAAAGAGAATAATTCGTCATCTCCATTCAGCATTTTTTCTTTTAATTGGTTGAATAACATCTCCTAATTCTTTAAACTAAACTTTAATGTTAAACGCAAAGATTTAATAATGTTGTAAAGGTATGCCGCGAGCGATGCAAATGCTGTGTTTCTGTAAGAAACAATAGGTCTAATAGGATATCCTATTTTATGAAGTTTGACCTGTCCGAAAAGAGTTGGTACAGCATTAGTCCTAGCTTTAAGGGATTTTAAAATGGCCATCGAAATAGTCTTTTTTTTCTATACTGAGTTAACTTGCTATTAAATTGTTTAATTAAGTTGTCAAATGCTGCTTTCTTTACAACCTGGTATGTAGAATGGTCAGATATAATATTACTGAGTTTGTCTATACAGTAATACCCCGAAGTTACGCGATAGGTGGGTCCGACGAAAATCGCGTAAGTCGAATTCGCGTAAGTCGGGGTACAACTTTGCATATAAATACATGTAAGTTTTGCTTAATTGGGACCAAGGACTAACAAAAACACTAGTTTAGAAGAAAAATATTAATAAAATTGCAGTTCTTTATACATATTAATACAAAATATGTATTAAAAAAACAAATGACTTACGTTAAAAAGTTATTTCGATGTCGATGGCTTCATAAAATCTAACAAATTCGTCTGACGACACAGCGCGTTCTTTTTTTCACGCAGAATTTCTTCGTAGCAAGCTAATAATTTTTTTATTCCTTGCTTTGTAGCTATAACGCGTTCTTCGTTGGAGTCTATGTTTTCTAAAATTTTTAAGCCCTTTACAATTGAGCCCTTTTCAATTTTCAACCTGTCAAGTTTGCAATTGTCATGTGCTTTTCGCCGTTGCTTCATTTAGGCCTGCAGCACGTGCAATATCACATGGTCTTTCATTTCGCTCAAAGCGTTTCACAATTTCATATTTTTTCTCTATCGACAGAGGCGGACTGGCAATAAGCCTTACCGCGGAAACCCCGGTGGGCCAGTGTGATTTTGGCCATAAACCATAGTATGAGGCTACTATAAATTTTCCCGGGAAAGAATTTTTGACCCAGTCCGCCTCTGTTTATCGATAATTGCTTTTCTTTTTCTCTCTGAATCTGCAGTGTCTTCACCAGGACGCTTCCTTTTCATTTTTAGGGAATAAAGCACAATTACAAAACGAGGAGGCACGCTTGATACGCATAAACAAAGCTGCGCGCATGTAGCAACTGAATAAACAACACCATAAAGGCAGAGATACACTATTAACACCTCACATTTCTAGGGGTTACTACCATAAAACAATAAAAATCCAGTTGCGTTTCTGCTAGTGGAATCTGTTATAAACTGGTAGTAAACTCGATCTAATTGCATTTGCGATTATACCGATAGCTGGAATTGTGTTGGTTTTTACGTTATATTATGGTGAAATGTGTTTCCCCTTCACTGATATAAAAAACATAAAAGCAGCAAAGTTGAATTTTGTTCATATTTCGCTCTCATTCTCCGCCGTCGCACCGTATATCGATAACATATGAAAAACGACCTTGAAGATAGTGGGCGGCAGCGTTGCCAAACGAAAAAATCAGGAACCGCGTAACTCCGAGTTCGCGTAAGTCGGGGTAGCGTAAGTCGGGGTATTACTGTATAATCAATTTAAATTAAGACCACAACTGTATCACCCTTGTCCGCTTTCTGTACAATAATATTGTTGTTCCGTCGTAATTTTTGGAGACCAATGCTCTCTTCTTTTGATAACCTAGGTATATATGGATCCCTATTCTGATTGATAATTCCATTGATCTGCTGTATCAACCCTTCTCTATTTTTAGTGTTCCTTAAACGAAATTCGAATTCAATAACTGTTTGCTTTTTTGGAAGACATCTGGGAGGTAAATTATAACTGAGCCCCTTACTTAAAAGATTAATTTGTGGAATGGACAATTCATAATAGGAAAAATTGACAACACCGTGGTTGTTAATATTCTCTTCTGAATGTGTTACACAAGATTCCATCGTGTTATGTCGTATCATCCTCTCAGTAATTATATGCTGTAGACCCCCCCCTTCGTCTTGTCTTGTATTATTCCCCCTACACCAAACCTCTACTGCAGTGATATTATTCCTAATTCGAAGTAAGCGTTGTAATTTATTAGTGTCTCGTGTTTATTTCACTTGCTTGTGCCTGTTTCCTTATTTCGATATTTCATTTTAGACAAGCCCAATCGTTAATATGTAAATAACTCTTCATGTTATAGTATCTCTCCTTTAAATTAACAGAGTGAAGTAAGGAAATGGATGGCATTAGGTTCTAGTAATGTAGGAGAACAGCTTTCAAACTTACTTCCACCTTTCAAACTTCTTCTTCTTGCCTCCACACCATCAAATTTTAAGTGGAATCAACAGCCAGCAAGGTGATTTTTTAATAGATATAATAAGTGATAATCGTGGGCAGAATAGAACTGTACAGCAGTTGGAAAACTGTCCAAAGAAATGTTTCAAGCAGTTCACGGTGTGAGCTGAGACACACTTGGGCAAGCATTGTCTTAACATTAGTAGAGGCATATGATGCAAGAAAGCAAGCTTATAAAGCATCAGCCAAAAAAAAAAAAAAAATTGCATTTCTCACAACCAGTCATTCTAAAAGTTTGTCCAGTTCTTCCATGAATTTATTTAAGCTATCAACTTCCACAATGACAGATGGAAGGTCATTCCGGTGAACCACCCGCTGATTAAAGGCAAATTTCCAAACATCTATTTTACAACTGTCCTTCCTCAATTTGAATTTATGCCCCCTCAGGTTCGTAATCTGAGCAAGAGGAAGAATCTCACCAGCATCTCGAGCCTGCTCAACCCATTCAAGGCCTTATACACCTCAATCAGATCACCTCGCTGGTGCCTAGTCTCCAGACGCTGCAATTTGTGGAATTTAAGCTTTTCTTGGTAAGAGCAAGTTTCTGTCACCAATCTTGTTTCCCTTCTCTGTACTTGTTCCAGCAACTGTACATATTCCTAAAATGAGACCTCCAGGCCTGCACGCAGTACTCAAGGCACAGCCTGACCATTGCCTTATACAAAAGAATAATCACCTTCTCCCAACTAGCAAAATTCCTGTATATCACTGACAAGATTCCATAACTTGCTCTGGCAAGCTGTCTGCACTGCTCAGAAAACTTCATATCTAACTGCACAATTACTCCCATGTCTTTTTCATTCTCTATCACCCTGAGCATAGTACCACACAGTTAGTACATTTCTTTGAGGTTACTCCTACCCATATGCAGTACTTTGCATTTGTCACTGATAAACTTCAGTTGCCACTTCTCAGCCCATCTGCCCGACTTTTCTAGATCCTGTTGCAGTAGTATACTATCATTAACAACCCCGTTAACCTTTGTATCATCTGCAAACTTCGACATTAAGCCTGATATACCTTCATCAATATCAATGATAAATATATAAAACAACAATGGGCCCAACACCAAACCCTAGAGGACTCCACTAATAACATTAGTCCCCAAAGAGGCAGTATCCATTGATTACCACTCTGTCTTCTCACACTCGACCATCCTTTTATCCATTGTGGTAACTTGCCCTTAATGCCATAATGCTTCAATTTGTAGCATTATGGCATTAATCAGTAGTTTTCCATGTGCCACAGTATCAAAAGTTTTCCTGAAATCCAAGTATATGATATAAAAATTATTTTTTGTATCCCTTGTAATCACATCATAATATCCAATCAAATTGGTCAGACAAAACTTCCCCTTAACAAACCCATGCTGTGTCTGAATTATTGCTGCAGTCTTGTCTACATGATCTTGCAATGCTTCTTTAACCAGTAACTCTATTATTTTCCATGGAACAGAAGTTAACAGGTTTGTAATTACTTGCCTCTGATCCCCCCTTTATGAATTGGGGACACATTTGCACATCTCCAGTCAATGGAGACTTCACCTGAGTTCAAGGTTGTCCTCCTAATTATGGGTTTGATTACTTCCTTTGCTGCCTCCCTTAATATAACTGGATAGATCCCATCCACCCCGTGTGCTTTTCTTATATTTAACTTCAACTATTTCTCCTCCAATTTGCTCTCAGGTATTACAAAATCATTAAAAACCAGATTACATCATTTGAGAGGAGACTTGGACATTTACTTTTTTTGCAAGGGTTGAAAATAGGAATCTGAGATGATAGTCACATCATGCCAATAGAAGTCAATAAGAACTCCTTCACTTACCCAGAAAATGAGCGTGAAAATTGTGTGTGTGCATATGTGTGTGTAATATTCTATTCAAGACTATTATGCCCTTTGTAATATACTGGGTCAACACCATGAGATAGCAATCCAGCCATACCAGTTTGTGGTCATCCATCAGAAACTTTGACACAAATGCTGAAACTTTCAGACATTAAAGCAAGTTATGGACAATGTCTAAGATGACATCACTGTGAGATTCCCAGCTTATCGGACAGTTCTCCCAACTTCAGCAATCAATCGGCAGCAAGTGTAGCCACATAAACATTGTGTATTTATTTCAGTGTTTTATGTTTATGGTCTCCTGACCATGGGAGAATCTGTGGTACCCATGCAATAACTTTTAAACGAGGCACCAATGACTAACCTGCTGGAATGTCATGGCATTCACACCAGATGCCACAACAACTCCCCAATGAATTTCTGCTGGGAAAAGGCCTTTTGGAAAGGAAAAACAAATTGAATTACCATGACACATCACTCTGATACAATGGTAACACCATTTTGATCAGCTCAGTTCTCTGTAGACAGCTGCAGTCACCTCTTACTACTATTACATAAATCTCCCTTCATCTGGTTTATATTGCCACATCTTCATTTTGACTTGAATAATGGATGTACATAAAATAAATATATATAAAAAAAATAACTTTGATTTGTCCTCATTTTTGTAGGTATTAAGTGTTAATAATATTTTGTAATTTTTTTCTCTGCAAGGCAGTTTTGCTTAAGGTTGCAAATGAAGTGACAGGTTGTATCAATAATATCTATCAAAGGCTACCTCATCATAGCTAGTACTACTAACATTATTGAATTCCTTCTGTAATTTACAGAAAGAGAGCAAAGCCACAAATGTATGATTAATTAATGACCTTAGGACTTTCTTTATGCTACAAAAATGTCAAAATTAAAGGATTAAAATTATTTACCTCCAGTCAGACAGATTTTCAGCAACTCTATTAGATAGCAAACTAATTATTGTATGTCCATCACTGCTATATTCAAACTGTTTGCTGTGTTGTGGTGTTAAGCAGTTGTATAAAAGCATACAACTGTACTCTTGAACTTTGGCATCATTTATAAGTAGCAGTTTCCTAGTTCACAAATATAACATATTATACTAAAATAATGTAAGTCTTGTCAGGCATGATATAATGAAATTCAAACAATGTGTTGGTTGTAAATGTGATTTAATACAACTGGATTACAGCAGCACTAATTAAACATTAAAATACTTGTAAGAGTTATAACATATTAAACCATGAGCATACATTTCTCTTGGTTCCTAAGTTCCAGCCTTCATAGGATGCAAAGAAAGGAAAGGACTAATGAATGATTAAAGAAAGTAAGATCAAGAGCCACAGTGTGAACCAAGATTCATTAGTTGTCCCAGAACACATGGTAACACCAGTTACTTGATTTGCTATAAACATCACCTTCTCTAGCCAGCTGCACAGAAAAGTCTATAGCTAAGCAAGTTGCCAATATAATGTGTCCCAAGATCAACAATAAAACAGGACATCAGCTCATACCAGAGCTCTCTTTGTCTGCCTTTCTTTGACTGTTCAGCAGTTCAGTTTGCACTGATAAAGTGCCTGGTGTTAAGGAAGCAGCAGAAGTGTGTGCTTATGGATTGATACATGTTAAATTTTTTTTTATTTTTGTTTTATTTTAAATCCCAATCACAACCAAAGCTGAGAGTATACATTTTATTAACCACAAATAATAAAGCACAATTCTGTGTATAGTAATAATGACATAAAATCTGAATTTAATGAACAGAAAAGTACAATATATTACCATTTGCAGTTTATATTCAGTACATGACATCAAAAAGAACTTTGTGTTCAGTGCTCTAATAACTTATACATAAGACAGATCTAACTACGAGTATAAAATAATTCTCATAAAAATCTCAGAAATGTTATATTTCATATGTATTACATTAATTTTTAAGTATATATTTTTAATTCTCTAAATTAAAAATTCTGTAGGTTTACCGTTAAAGGAATATATTCTGGTCTTTATGTATCAAAATTATTAATTATTTATATATAATAAGCAGTAGCGGCACTTTCCCTAAAGGTTCATACCTTTAAATTCATCTATGAAATGAAGGGCTGTTGTTTTTGATGCAGAGCCTGATGGTTCAGCTTAATGTCACGGGTCGCAATATACAAAAAAGGCAAGAATTTGTTACAAAAAATTCCATAAAGATCACATTAGTATCCTCTGACATGAAACATAACCTATCAGCTCTAAATCATGTTTAAGAGGCCAAAATTAATATTTATTGAATTAGATAAAACATGTCACTCTATAACTGAGAAAAACCTAAGTGTGTTGTTTGAACAGAAAGTCTCAAATTAAATTTGGGATATAATATTCATCGTGTATGATTTTTGATGGCTGAAAATTATCGGTATATTTTTATTTTCAACCTAGAGTAATTACCCTAGAGTAATTTTGTCCGTGCATATAAATATTTCTCAAAGAAGTGGCATCACAGCATTTCCTATAGTACCTTTGATAATGTACGGTATAAACACTATCCTACCAAAAGTCACAGAACACCACCTACAATTGCAAGAAATTGTGTGCAACTACAAAATATATAAATATTTTGGTCTATAAAGGTGATCAGTGGGAAGTCTGGAATTCATTTTAAATGTGTACATTGAATGATGAGCACATGGGAAGAATTAACAGAATTTTAGACGGGAACTACAGTTAAATGTCATGCATTTAACTGTAGTTCCCCCTCTGAAATATTTTTGTATGCTATTGCACAGGAATTAAACATTCCTAAGAGAGAGAGGATGGCAACATGCAGAAGAAACAGATTTCAGAAGTGAAACTGAGTTGAAGAAATGACTAGGCTAGCTATGTGTGTTAGGAACTTGCAATGTGATAACACTCCATAGCACAAAGCAAGGACTGAAGATTCATGGTGTGAACAGAATGGAACTGGAACACTGCAGTTGTGAGTACAGCAGTAAGGAATCAGCATATTATGTCTGTGTATTTTTCAGTCAGTATGCCAAATGAAAAATCCTAGTTTCAATGAGTAAAAACCATGCAAACCCCCACCTGAGACTGATTAATTCAATTATGTTGTGAGAAAAAGCTCATGAAACTTCCTTGCGTCATTGATGAAATTTGAACTTGGGCCTTTTCCACTAGGTGCAGTGATTAAAAAACACTAGGCATTACCCACAAGAGTAATTAATACCTAGGTAGGTGTAAAATACTGACCGATAGGAGCCAATGCACCTTGAGATGGAAACTTACCTTATCACACTAACAGATCCTATAGAATCTGAGTTCAAAGCAGTGAGTAACCACAGACTAACTACAAATGTTTCTAAGACATGTAAAGAGGGCGCCTCGCTAGCCAGGTGGGAAGGAGCAGCAGTGCGTAGCACATGCTTCTTGATTAGACCGGGGTTCGAGCCCGTCACCACCAAATACGGAGGATGCGGAAAGGTCAGGGAATGACCACCGCATATCCACTGAGCAATATGGCCTTAGTTGCTAATGCTCCTAAAAAAAACCAAATAACAAATAACATGTAAAGAGCCCACAACTCTAGGAGGATTCCTGGAGAACACATAATACCAAAGTGTGTCATCTCAACTAAGCATTCTTTGGAGTGAACTGGAGTTGGGAGGAAGAGGTGCCATGGTATGGACTAAGTCACGAATGGTGAATTCTGAATTGATGTTCTGCACAATTCTGTGTGCCACATATTATAGCAGTTATACAAAAATGGGACTTAAAACTTCCAATGTGATAACAATCCATAGCACAAAGCAAGGACTGAAGATTCATGGTGTGAACAGAATGGAACAGGACCACTGCAGTTGTGAGTACAGAGCCCTGACCTCAACAGAACTGTGGGCAAAGCCAAGATGACTTTGCGGAATTTGCAAATATTTTAAAGGAAGAGTAGAATATCACTAGCTTTCTATCAGAAATTAGTAGAAAGTCACCCATAATGTACACCATTGTGGGTGGCTTTTTGTTGCACAATTGGAGCAGTTATAATGGCCATAGGTGGGCCAACACTAATTTATCTGAATAAATGCATTTCTTTTTCTTAACCAGTGTTCCATGACTTTTGGTAGAATAGCATATATATCTGGTAGCATCCTTTTCAATATTCTAGAAGGTTTCTAGGGCATGTATTCAAAGCTGTAAAGTATATTCTCATTAATCTGATATAGAATTATTTTAAATGTAATGTATTCAAAATTGCTACCCTGACCAACAATATAGGATTTTGTGTGCATTTCAGTATAGATTAATATACCTACAATGAAAATAATTCAAAAGGCTGCTGAAAACAACTACAGGCCAACATCAGTATAAAAAAAATTGAATAGAATTGTAATGAAAATTTGCTATTTTTCATGTAATTTTATAGGTGAGTAAGCTTATTTGATAAATGTTATTCGTTTTTATTTAGACAATCAATAAATGTGTAAATTACTGAATGGAACTAAATTTTAACTGTGTTCCCTCGATGATTCTCCCAGCTCCTTGACAGAGTATTGCTGGGACTTATTGCACAAATCCCTCCAAAGCTATCTATTTCTAAGATCCCTGAACAATTACTGTCAAAATAGGGAAATAAATAAAATTTGCAGTTTAAAAATGTATAAAGCCAAATCAGGTGGGTATAAATTTTGCAGTTAACTGGTATAAAGGGACCATTAGCCTGACAGATAACAACCATTACTTTAAAACAAAGAAAAGAAGGGCAATTATTGGAGCTTACATAGCACATGTCCTTACCATTTAGCCTAAAAAGGTCAAAGTTAAGATTCTGAAATAGTCACTTACCGATATTAAAGTCCCCCCCCCACACATACTACTTACTGTTCATACATAAAAATATGGTTGCAAGTCCAAAT
This sequence comes from Mastigoproctus giganteus, assembly GCF_048544385.1. Lineage (NCBI taxonomy): Eukaryota > Metazoa > Arthropoda > Arachnida > Uropygi > Thelyphonidae > Mastigoproctus > Mastigoproctus giganteus. The sequence goes on along the minus strand of NC_143578.1, from coordinate 58,464,386 downwards.
TAGCAGTATAGTATCAGAATTGAGTTAGAAGTAAGATATTTTATGAAATGCACCCAGATTAAAATAAAATAAGATAAAAAAAATACAATGAAAATATAAAATAAAGCAACATACATTATATAGCAAAACATCACTTGCAGCCATATGTCAGTGATTTTTCAAAATTGAAAACAATTACAATGGTATTAAAATAAATTGATAAGTTGATTAAAAAATTAAAGCACAATGATATACCCTTAAAATACATAAAAATCTATATTAATTGTATGTTACATGCATATAATAGAAGTGAGCGCAGCTTACCTAATTTAATTTTTGAAGATTTACGGGATAATTAAATTTAATAGTTACTGTTATGGTCAGCAACTGTTTGCATAAAAGGGTGCTTTGTATACACACCTAATTCTGTTTTTGCACAAACTTTTTTTACACGAATTTGATTTAACACGATTTCTATGAATTTTTTTTTTGCCTAAATTCTAAGCAATTTTTTTTTTTTTTTTTATTTGTGGCATATTAGTATCATTTCTATATTACACGCACCAATAGCGTGGATAACAGCTAGTGCATGCGTTTTGAAACGCGTGCTTTTGTTTACCAATGTGTGCGCCTAGGTATCTATGAATCATCAACGTTTTTATTGAATTTGGTGCACATCTACAGTATCTGTGCATTGTATCTTCGGAAGACATTTAGTAGTAAGCTCTATTTCAAAGTGAAAGAATCTTTAGTGAAATTTGTGCACATAAATTTTGCCGATAGTCAATAAATTGTAAGTTCACAAATTTTTCATACCTTTTTTTATTAATTATAACTGAGATATTTTTCGGTAGCCCTTATATAATGTTGAATAATTCGCCTATTACCAAAATGAAAAGGAAAGCGATTTCTTTGGAACTTAAAATTGAAATTTTAGATAGTCTTGCAACTGGACAAGGGTCTACGTCTGTAGGAAAGCATTTTGGTGTACATGAAGCTACCGTAAGAACTATTAAGAAAAATGAAGCTGCAATTAGGAAGTCGGTATGTTCTGGAACAAAAGTAAGTGTTAATTCATCATCATATACAAGAGATATTGTCAAGGAAAAAATGGAAAAGGCCCTGGTAATATGGATAGATCAGTCACAAAAAAGAGTACCAGTAGATGGAAATGCCATCAAGCAAACAACACTAAGAATTTACAGACAAATTAAAGAAAAGGAGCCAAGCACTTCATCTCAGTTAAACAGAAAGTATGAATTTTCTGCGAGTACAGGTTGGATGACAGGGTTTCTTAAAAGGAATGCTCTTCACAATATAAAAATTAAAGGTGAAACTGCATCTGCGGATGAATCAGCTGCTAAAGTATTCCCGCAGGAACTTGCAAAAATTATTGAAGATGGAGGATACACTCCTGATCAAGTGTGGAATGCAGATGAAACTGGTTTCTTCTGGAAACGAATGCCAAACAGAACGAATGTAGCCAAATCGCAGAAAACTGCTGGTGGTTTTAAGGTAACTAAGGATCGTGTGACCTTATTATTTTCCTCCAATGCTTCAGGAGATCGTATGTTGAAACCACTGCTGGTAAATCGAGCTCTAAACCCACGTTCAATGAAATGTGTAGATATCAATAAACTGCCTGTTCACTGGATGGCAAACAAGAAGGCTTGGGTGACCACTGCTATTTTTACAGAATGGTTCAACAAATGTTTCGTCCCAGAAGTCAGACATTATATGAATTTGAAAGGTCTCTAATTTAAAGTTCTTCTGATTCTTGACAATGCACCCGGCCATCCTGTCTTGGAACACCCAAACGTACAAATTTTATTTCTGCCACCTAATACTACATCTTTGATACAATCGCTAGACCAAGGTATAATTGCGACAATTATTAAAACATACTACGTAAAACAAACATTTCAACACGTTTTGGACAAACTGAATGATGAAACACTAACAGTCATTGATGTGTGGAAGAAATTCTCAATTATGGATTGTATCAATCAAGTTGGATTAGCGTTAACTGAATTAAAACCAGCAACTTTAAATGCATGTTGGAAAGCGGTTTGGCCACAATGTGTAAAAAGCAAAGATCCCATCATCCCTAATACGACCGAATTTCCCAACATCATTACAATGGCACACAAAATTGGTGGAGAAGGATTCGATGATCTATCGTTTGAAGATATTGATGAATTGTTAACCGACAAAGCCCTAAGCAAAGATGAAATATTAGAAGTTGTCCTTGGGACTCCTTATCCCACAGAACGTGGTGATAATGAAGAAAATGATCCTGTTCTAAATGCAGATTTAATAAAAGAAGGTCTGGAACTGGCCAGAAAATTAGGTAATCATTTTGTCAAATATGACCCTAATGAGGAACGCGCTGGGAAGTTTCAACGTGAACTGAAGTTGTTGACAGCCTCTTATAGAGAATTATATAACGGCCTAACCAAAACACAAACACGATTAATAACTGAATTCGTTCTTAAAACAGGTGAAACATCAGCACCAGAGGAGACTCGTGCTGATTTTGCTCAAGAGATCACAGAAAGAATTCCATTAATAGAGGAAGAAGACGATGTCCACAACATTTCTCGTGATATTCCATTCGTATGCAAACATATGCACCGTTTATTATCAGAAAGTGAAAATGAATAAAATCTTGTGTAAAACAGATTTTTTTTGTTCATGAAGAATTTTTTTCATTTCATATGCATACAAATTTACTTTAATACATTTTTATTACATATTATTACATGTGTATTTTGTTGAAATAAAATAAGCTTAAAACGAATATTTTTATGTGTTTTTTTTTTAATTATTTTTACTGATTTTTAAGATCCGGAACCAATCTTCTTTTCTTCCATAAATACAATGTCTTTTTTTACACAAATTTTTTTTACATGTATTTTTCAGGAACGTATCTATCATGTAAAAACATGAATTAGGCGTATATGTACGGGTGAGCATGTCATTGGCTGTTCTTTGTCTTACGGTCTTAAAATAACTTACCCATAAGGCTAATGTCAGATTATTTTTAATTTTATATCACGCGAACACACTGATTTTGATTTTACTGGCACAAAAACGACTACAGTTATACTGCACCAAGAAAAGATTAACATGTAAACACAAGTGATGTTTTGCTATTATTTTTTTTTCTTATTTTATTTTAATCTGGGTGCATATTTTGTAAAATATCTTACTTCTAATCAATTCTGATACTATACTGCTAATTTGGGCTTGCATCCATATTTTTATGTACTAACAATGCATGTGGAGTGCTTTAATATCAGTAAGTGGCTAATTTTCAAAATCTTAGCTTTGGCCTTTTAGACTGACCACTGAATGGCAAGAACATGTGCTATCTAAGCTCAAACGATTGTCCTTCTTTTCTTTAGTTATAGTTTTAAGCATCAGTTGCTATCTGTTGGGCCAACAGTTCCTTTATACCAGTTAACTGCAAAATTTATACTCACCTAATGTGGCTTTATACATTTTTATACACTTCCATGTCACCCATTAATTTATATGTATCCTATGCATTTTTCTTCTCTGCCATATGTCTCATTAGTTCATCTGACATCCATTTAGGCCTAAACCTTGAACAATATTTCTTAGTTGGTATGTAAAGCCTAGTAACTTCCAAGATAAATTCTTTGAATGCTTCCCATTTTTAATTTGCTGTTGGTGACATCATCAGTTGGTCCCAATGTATAGAATTTAAATACTGTCTCAGACCATCGTAGTCACCTTTACGAAAGCAAAAACCCTTTCCTTTACCCCTGATGGTAGTTACCTCTTTAGGTAAATCCCACTTCAGCACACTGTGATCACTGCCACTTAGTGGTTCCTTTATCTGCAGATTCTTAATGCATGAAGAATCACTACTGATAATCAGATCAAGAGTATTACTCCCTCTAGTTGCCTTCTGAACATGCTGATGTAGAAAACAATCATCCAATAAATCCACAAAAGCCTTACTAGTGTGTGAGTGACCAACTCACAAATTCCAGTCAATATCTGAGAAATTAAAATCCCCCATTATAAGACTCTCTGATTTACTGGCCCACTATTTCCCTGTACAGTTTCTTATACTCATCAGAGTCATTAAGCCTATAGCACACTCCTACTCTCAATTTTGCTCTCCCAATGCTTATGTCACACCAAACTGATTCGACACTGCACTGTCCAGCGATGTCAACTGGCTTTCACCTTGGGAAAGAGAAGAAGTCTGTTGGTGCTAGATTGGGAAAGTAGGATGGATGGCTGATCTGTACAATGCCATGTTTCATCAGAAGTGTCTATACAACAAGTGTGGAATTGGGTGGCGGCATTGTTGTGCAACAAGAACCACTATCTCTCTCTTGAAATTACGACCTCACCCAGGAAATGGTCTCAAATAGTCCATTTAAATTCAAAGATGGTCATTGAAAACATCCTCATGTACATCTTTGAGTTGTTTATACCATTCAAACACACTAGTATGGCTTAACATTTCATCACCATATACAATTTTTAACATTTCGTACATTTCTGTTGCAGATTTTCCCAGTTTATAAAATTTAATATTCATTCATTGCTCTATTGCAAATTTGCGACACTGAACATTAATCTTGCCAATGAAATTGGGTGTTACTTGTAACCTCCAACCTAATGAACAATCTCTATGCCACCATCTGTTGGAGGAAGTTTAAACTACAACATACCACTTCCATTTATTTTCAAGCTCATTGAACATGACCATTCATTGAACACTCACTGAACGGCATCAGTCCACGAAATTTATTGCCACACACTGTATGTAAACAGCAATACACATTGATTTAGTTTCTTGCATTGCCTTTATAAAGTATTAATAGATGCTGGTACAATAAGTATTAGAATAGCCATATAGTGCAAGGAAATCACAGGGGCTTTTTTGCACTGGCCAAAAAAAAAAAAGAAAAAAAAAAAGAAAATACAAATAGCTTAGTTTGTATTTTCTTATCTGGAGACCATGAAGTTTTTCCTTGCACATTTGCCCATTTACCAATTGCACATGCAAGTTGCTCATTTTGAGGCCCTTTCAAGAAGCTCAATATCTTTGTTCTACACAGTGTTCCTAACGTAGTCTTACAATTGCCTTATATAGTAGGATTATGACCTCCCTATCTCTACAGGATAATGTTCAATAAATCATCAATAAGACATGGGCTATCCTGGCTACCTGTTTACACTGCTCAGAAAACTTCATAGCTGCCTGTATTGCAACTACCAGATGCCTCTCTTCCTCTAGTTTTTAATTCGACCTTTCCAAGTGTATAATTTATTTTGGGGTTACTATTCCACAGGTACTCCAGCAATGAAGGAAAACAAACCTCATATTCAGAAACACTGAATATTATAGTTTTGGAAACATCAGACTTTAAATGGAATTTATAAGAGTTAAACTTTATTCACTGGAACCAAATTGAAATAGCTTCTTTATTTTCCCTTGGACTTTAGAGGGTGGTTTATAGTTTAGTGCCAATATAACTATTGTGTATTCTAGCCAGTATAGCAAGTGCATGCTTGAATGTTCAAGTCATTTCTACCAATTCATTCAATTCTAGGAGGGTGCCAACCTTAGCGTTTTTTGTACAAAGCTTCCCACTTCCCTTCCTCATCAATAACAGTGGTAAAGTGATCATTAAATTAGAGTGGATTTATTTGTTCTACAAAGACATCAACAGGAATAGATCCCAACTACAACAATGTCCACTGCTTTCCTCTGCACTATATGCAACCGAGATCCTCAACTATTACCCTAAGGCAAGAGTGCCTCAACACACAATGCACCCACAGGGATAAATTTTTCCTTAGTACATCATGGAAACTTCCAACTTCAGAAACCCAGTGTTTAGTAGCATGCACTCCCAGTTGCCTATTTTCATCTCATCTATGAGTGAATAGAAAAAAAAAAAAAAACAGGTAACTATCTGAAATTTTTTTTTTTTTATGAAAACCCCAACATGAAAGGTATCAAAACCTATAGTACTTAATACCGTGCATGGGTTGAAGGAGAAGTATGGGGGGGGGGTGCCGGAAACTTTGCTCTAGAGACTAAACATGGGTTTCACCACTTCAAGCCTCCAATAAGCAAAGTGATGGTATTTCACCGGTTGATGAAAGTCATCTACCACCTACTGAATGCAGTGAAGAGGAGGACATCATTCCGATATGTCTGCTATCAACAATGCCGGTTTCCCCTGGAAGGTCTCTCTCTCATATGATCTCATGAACTACACTTCAGGTAGAATTCACCAACGAAACTACAGTAAAACTATCAGGAATTCATCGGGTAATTTAAAATTTATTTTTATTCAGGATTCTAATGCCACTTTTTCCACGTCATAAGCAGTTTTATTTAAGATCTAGCTTATTCTTATAATGTTCGATAAATCATCCCATGTATAGCATAGAATGATTTATCGAAGTTAGTTTCAATTCTTGTAATTAACTTATTTGCATTTAAACTTAAAAAATACAAATCACATTTGAAATATCTGCATAAACAGTATTCATCACATTCATTTAAGTAGCAATCAAACATGGTGTACAACGAAGAATTTGAATTATTATTCCTAATTACACCACCAAATTAATATAGTTTTCTTTCAAATAAAGAGGGGAAAATAATAAAAATAAATAACAGGTAAATAAAGTATGCTTAAAACACTTACAATTTAACTTTTTAAAATAAATTTCTGCTGAGAAAAAAAAAAATTAGTGGGAGAAAACTGAGTGATCATATTAGCTTTTATATGAGTTATTAAATCAAAGGCTAGGTAAAAAGCCATTTATTAACAAGTTTTGGAGAAGCTTACCTGAAAAATTCCAGGTTATATCGATTCCACACAATATTCTGAATTGTTTTATTCTGAACAACAAGATTACCTAAGAACTGTAAGCAGCATCGAAATACAGTAATCACTAAAGGGAGTGGGGAAAAAAAAATATCCATAAATAAAGAGAATAATGCAAACTGTTATAAACAAAAAAAAAAAAAAAAAAAAAATCTTGAATTATATTTCACTGACAAAGTCTATACTGGATTCATACAGGAATATTATTTTCTCATATACCATATATGAGAAATATATTGATAATACCTGTCTAAAATAAGATAAAGGACAATACAGTGGATTCCGGTTATTTGCGCCACCGGTTAATCGGGGCAGCCATTTATTTGGGGCAAATCATAAAAAACAGAAACCAATCGAGAAAATAGCCAAGGTTTACTTCGCTTAATTGGGACAGCATGCCGTTTAATCAAGGAAGGAGACCGCAGCACTGGAGATTACAATACAATTGTCTCCGACGGTACCACGTGGTTCGATCGAAATTCTGGAGGTAGCAACCATAAAACAATTAGCAGTCACCTGTGTATTGGGCTTTTCTGTTAGTGAAATCTATCATAAACGGACAGTAAATTCGATCTTATTAAATTTGCGATAATACCGACAGCTGGAATTCTGTGGGTTATTATGGTAAAATGTGTTTACACTTCCATGAAATCTTCAATCAAATAAAAAAAATTAATTTTCAGATCTTCTCTTCATTCCTATTTTTAAAGCTTTGTAACTCGTTACTCCGTTCTCACTTGCACGTATTGTGTTATTTGCAATTTGTGTGCGTGCCGTGTTCTTTGTTATTGATTGCTTATCTTTTTACTGTTTTAAATTTTAACCCCCACTCACAAATGTCAGTGAACAGAAATGTCAACTAGTTCGTATGTACATATTACAGTACATATTAATTATTCCGATTATCATGTATATTCTTCCTATTTTCACGTATTTTTTAATTGGTAAGGTAATAAAGGGTAAATTTGTGTGCTTAATATATCTTTGCTTTTATAGCTTGTGGATAATATTCCTCCTATTTTCGCTAATTAGAATTACTGCGTAATAGAATTAAAATTCAGTTCACAAACGTGATCACAATGACCGGCGCCTACTGCACATCGTATAGTGAATGGTACTTTACTATGGTGAGTTCGTCGTAACGTGATTTCATTGTACTGTGAACCAATTGTAAAAAAAAAAGGGGGGGGGAGTACATTGTATTTTTAGCTATTTACGTGAAACTTCGGATAATTGGGGCAGCCGCTTAATCGGGTCAAAATGCACTAGTCCCGATGTGTCCCAAATAACCAGAATGGACTGTATATATTTTTCCCATTTACCTTGTTTCAGAAATTCTTATAAGTAATATCTATGATGCACATTGTCAACTCCTGAGTAAAGAATCTTATATTTAAACATGAAGAACCTGAACCTATTTTCTACACTGCATATTGACCACTTTAAGAGCCAGTTAGTAACTGAACTTCATAACCTTATAGTCCATACAATTTTCTTGACTTAAACTACATAGAATATTCACAATTTATTAACTGGCAGCAAATACATATTACTTCTTTTATATTATTCTAAAATTTTAGGTGTCAGAACATTAAGAATTTTCTCTTCAGAGAGCATTACTAATGAACTGTTTACTGAGAGACACAGTCAAGAAATAATTAGGCCTTCCTTCAAGGTCAAACACTATAATATTGTTTCCAGGGTATTCTTATGGTAAGAGTTAAAAAAGGCTGGATCACAAAACATATAAGATACCAAACACAGATTAATATAAAAAATGTGTATTTAATTTATTAGCATGGATGAGCACCTTTTTAAAATATTTTGTGTCCTAAATACGTAGAAACTCAAAAGATATTTGCAGATTAGAAAGTCATTCTACTTCTCCAATTAGAAAATGAGTAAATAACTGTTGCTCCTAGCATAAAATTTAACTTGCTCCTAGCATAAAAACTTGTTCTACATTACTTCAGAAATTCTATTTCTGAAGTAATGTAGAATAAGTAATGATACTGGAGTTCTATGTTATTTGCATTCTAACTGGCTGACATTCCTAACATACTAATTTACATTAAGAACAATGGATGTCATTTTAACACCCAAATTAAATTAAATGAATAATTTTTATAAAGCAATGCCTACATATAGTGTGCCTATTAAAAATAAAATCCTAAATGCTATTGAGAGTCTACTAGTAGGCAGCTTGTTGTGAGTTGTGATGGTTAATGAGGAAGGGACTGTTAATGATGAGGCTGAAGTTAATGATGAGGAAGGGACTGTGTAGACTACATTAGGGAGCTCTATCTAATCTTGATATCACCTTGCATATGATACTAACTGAAAAAGGCAAAAAAAACCTCCAGAGCAAGGTTGCAATGTTTGCCTACTTAATTTTGTATTCTTTAATTTTCCACATGTAAATTTTCTTAGTAATATTAACTGAATTCAAAGAAAACTGTTTTTCCATTATAAACATAAAAACCTTCTGTAGCAATGAACATTTCAAAAGGGTCTTACACAATTTATTAGGCATAATATGGCATTCAAAGAAATTTCAGCTTAACATGCTTAAACATACAATATTCATGGTATTAGTTATGTTAACTCCCAACTCCAAAAAGCATCAACTTTTTGTTCTAACACTTGCATATACACACTATTTCGAAAAGCAGAGAAGTGTGCTAATCTTATAGGATACATCTTCGCACAATAAGAAACTATCAACTTGATAAGTAGATTAGATTTTGGTTTTTTTTAAAGATTTTTATAAAATTCATGTTAAATGATTTATAGGAAAATAATTTGTCATTTGGAAATCATATACAGGATGATTCACTACCAGCGCGACAAACTTGCAGGAGGTGTAGGGGGTACACAAAGACGAATCAGAATCACATAGCATTGCAGGGTCCAAAATGCCTTCATCATGCGGTAGAGGACGTTGAACAGGAGGTTGCATGAACAGCGATCCCACTGGAAGTCAGCATTTGCGAACCGTTTCCGTTGAAGAAACCAAGCAGCAAAAGTCTTCCGGAGTGGATAATCCGCAGGTTGCAATGATTGGATGCGTTGCAGATGATATGAATTCATTTGGTTTGTTGACAGTATCCTCCATACAGTGGGCCGACCGGGCTAGCCGAGTGGGTAAAGTACCTGCCCGGCAGCCCAAAGGTCGCGGGTTCGATTCCCGCCTCGGGCTTGGATCAAAGTACTGCAAAAACCTTGGGAGGTGCAATATGGCCACAGAAGCCGATGCGCCAACAACTACCAAATCAATCAATCAATCAATCAACCATACAGTGGATTAGGAAATACCCAATCGTTGGCCTATCGCTCGAGTACTCGTACTGCCTTCTGCAAGATGTAGGACATTCTCCTCATTGTCTGGCGTCCTCGTCGTTCGCTCTCGATTTATGGTACCTCTCGTGAAACAACCAGTCTCACGTAACCTTCTGTGCACATGTGCGAAAATTGTATGATGAGGGGCATGCCTGTGCGGGAAACGTTCCTGGTACAAGTGCAGAGCGGTGCTCCCGTTACAGTCCGCAGCTCCATACGCGAGGTACATGTCGGCCAGTTCAATGTTTGAATACTCGTCCATCCTACTGCCTCGGGAACCGGTTCGCAAATGCTGACTTCCAGCGGGATCACTGTTCACGTGACCTCCCGTTCAACGTCCTCTACCGCATGACGAAGGCATTTCGGACCCTGCAATGCTATGTGATTCCGATTCGTCTTTGTGCCCCCTACACCTCCTGCAAGTTTGTCGCACTGGTAGCGAATCACTCTGTATACTAAGTCTTATAAAGTTTAACAGCATTTCATGTGAGTGGACTGCCAATTTTCTAAAAATGGGTCTTGATTTTTTCCAGCTTCTTTTCTACATAAATAAAATAAAAATAATAAGAAAGGATATTCAAAAAAGTATCATAAATAGATCCCAACATGGATTCATTAAGGGGAGGTCATGACCTGACCAATCTGGTAGATTACTATGATGCAGTCATTAACATGTTTACTGCCACCTGTATTTGAGACAACGTACCCAACGTGCCATAATTTTCAGGACGTTGGAGAGCAACTCCTTTAATACCTGTCTAAAAGTAATGGTTGAAAAGTAAAAGTCTGGAATTATAACTAAAAGTGAAAATTACTTTTGGGCTGAGCTGTAAATCAAAACAAACCATACTATTTTATCAAAAGTTTATTCCATATACATAACTAACCAAAAGCAAACAAATAAAATTGTGCACCAAATCTATAAAGAAAAACCAGGTGCTGCTGCAAATAGCTAAGTTCAATCAGTCTGCCAATATTGATCAACTGTTAATTTTACGTGCCTTTAGTGTTACAGCGCTTGTTTACTAACTGCGCAAGGTGGATTGCACATGTGCATCACTGCACACCAGCCTCGTGCCATTTGACACATACAGATGTTATTCACTAGCAAACGTGTTAAACAGTTGGATGTATGTAAAAATTTTGCCATTATATATCTTGACTGTAGTAAAGCTTTTGATACAGTTACTCATGGAGGCTACTACATAAACTGCTTTACATATTAAGCTAGCAATCACAGAGAACAAACTGTCAATTATATTCAAGAGGATTAAAGGAAGACTGTGTTAAGAGCAGCACACAAAGTTTTGTTCTTCCTTAATTTGTTTAAATATCTTTTAATTTTCTTTTCTCTCTGTAATTTTATAAATTTAATTTTGATCATATTTTGTAAATTTAATTCTCACCTTTTCTAAAGATAAATCTTCTAAGTTATATTCATTCCGGTATCTTGTAAGCTTAAACTTTTAGGTTCAGTAGTAAATAAAGTTAGGTAACAACTTAATTATTGTAATTGTTAATTTAAATTATATAATATTTTTGTCAGTAATTCTTTAACTTAATATTGGTTGCTACAAAATCCATTCTGAATACGTCACTCAAGGATATCACAACTTAAATGGAAATGACTGCAGGTGATTCCCATTAGTCATGACTGAAAGTCTAGTGAATTAACTTAAAGCCTGAGGACATCTGCAATGCTTTTAGTGAGAAATTTTTTATCAGCATGGTCTGCTTAGTAGGCAAAAGGAATATATTTTGTAGAGATGGAATAATTTGAACAAAAGTGGGGCAAAGGTCTTTGCCAATATCAACGAGGAGACTAAATGTTCAGGAGAACTGCTATTTAGGGGAATAGGGTAATATAGATACACACTTAACTGATGATATTAATCAAAATAATGCTAGCACACATCTAAAAAATTCTTGTTTATGGTTGCAAAAGCTAATATTGGCAAAATGTGCTGAGGATAGCAATGTTTCAAACAAATGGAAAGCTAATGCTAGGGAAACAAATTTAAATAAATTCAAGGGGTGTGTCAAGGTAGTAAACTATACAAGAACACTTGATCTTAAACTGTATATATAGTAATACCAGGAGTGCTGTCAGTAAAATTAGTCAATATGAACTCCTGATTAGGACAACTAAAAGGAAAGAAATATTAAAGGTAAAGAAATAGAAAAGGAAAGGAATGTGAAAGGAAATGTTAAAGGTAAATAAATAGGGAAAAAAAAGAATGTTAAAGGTAAAGGAATTTTAGGAAACAAAACTATGACAGCTTAAGGTGTAAAACACATGGACAGTGAATACATCAGAATTATGGAATACCTTTAAATAGTCACAGAACCCAGAATGCATATATATCATTAAGAAATTATACACACAAAGGATGCAGAGAAAGGATAAATTTAGTTGGCCAGTTCAATAAAATAGAAATAAATGGCATGGGAAAGTTAGAGAGTGATGAAAAGTGCTGAAGTCTAAAGCAGCTACAAGTTGATTTGTAATAGTACCAAAGAAAAGATTAGTTGAGATTGAGTATGAGAAATCTTGTTCTCTAATCTTGCTAATATGGCTTTCTTAATCAGTATGACTGGTTAAGAGAGCAAAGAGCAGAGGCAAGGACTTTTTCATCTATGTGAATACAAAGGAGAAAACAAAGTGTTAGTGATATTGAAATTACAGATGCCTGTTTATTAGAAAAACTTTCAAGCTTAAAGGCAAATAAGGCTCCTGGGGTTGATGGCATATACCCAGAAATTTTTAGGAAGCAGGAAGAAAGTGCATTAAAAAAAAAAACAAAGAACAAATATGAAGAACAGTGATGAGCAGCAGGCTGTTGAACAAAAATAAGTTGCTTCTCGACATGGCAGAAACAGTGAGTCTGGCTACATTCAAAGCAGAACAGACATAGGAATGGTTCCATTTCATTTTACTTTGTTCAGCTGATGCAGAAAGTCTGCATCAGCCATCATTTGGCCTTACTAATAGCACAAGACATGTAAAGAGTATGACAGGTTTATTTTCACAGCATCTTAAGGGCCATCATGAAACCATTTACATCAGAAGTAGATAACAAAAAAATATATATAAAAAAAATATGAGCCAACTCTTGAAAAGGAAGATAAATTTAATAATATTATTAGTTAATAATACACTATTTTTTGTATTTGAATATCAAGTTTTACCCTCTTGAGACTCTCTCTCATTATGAATATCGACCAAGATTTCAAGCTGCTGAAGAGATGTCTTGAGTATATTTTTGGAGCTAAAACAAAAGATTAAAATATTAAGATTACCATTTTCACTCACAGTTAATCACTTTGAGAAATTTCATTTTAAAAGATAAAGCATTTGCAGTGGCCATTGAAATATGATGCCCACCACTGTAAACAAGTATCAGCATGGAAACTGTTACTGCATTTCCTGCTCACAACAAATAATGGAGAATGTATTGTTTTGGAATAATAAAAAACAGGCTGAGTAACACTAGTACTTTTCATGTACAGTATTTGAAAACTGATAACAGTTATGAACATTAGAAAACACCACAGTCAGTTTTTCCTCTCTCTTTCTCTCTCTCACTCACAAATTTAGAAAATCATCAAAAGCAAAGCAGCAGACATATACAATGTGAGGACAGACAATTTAATGAATGCCAATAGATTAATAATACTGGAGTCACTCATTTCTGAATACAAGTCAGGTCCACTTCCTAAGGTATAATGAAACTTACACAAAATGCAGAAATGTAGCAATTGGGCAGTCAGTGAAAGAAAAAAGGTGAGCTGAATGTTTTGTTGGAAGTTATGCAAACACTATGACATCTGAACGTGTGGATCAAGTCCTCCTATACTGTTCACTGTTCCTGATATTCACAAACAGTTGTATTTTTCAAATGGACAAAAAACCGTTTAATAAAGTCAAGTGTATGTGTAGATATGGTTTGAAGAATGTTCAAAGGCTTTACCCCTCTCTCATAGAATGGTAACTTCATCAAGCATCTGCAGGATGAAGTTGAATAGGCTGTCTGCAAGCATTGCAGTGGGCCACACCTCTGAATATGCTTCCTAATCTAATGATATTCATGTCATCCCTTGCTCAAATGATTACTCATGACTGGGAGAGGGGACCCGGAAAATTGCTGAGTGAGAGATAATATTTCAATGACCACTGGGTAAAACTGCTAACAAGATATCAGGAAAATCTCCACCCCCCCCCCACACACTAACCCTAATGATATTACAGTAAACGTGCATTATTCAACTGTTTATCATCAGACTTCATTTATAACCAGATCCAATTAAAATCTAGATATAATCTGCAAAAATGGCCAATATTTTAACCCTCTGGGGTATGTCAAAAAATTTTAAATGAGCAGAAGCATAACATATTTTGCATGCCATTTAATATTTTATTTTAAAATGTTGTTCTTCATTTAATGCTATCCAAAGGTCAGTTATTATTAAGTTTAAATACCTAGTAGTAGTAGTAGTGGCCAATGATACATATGGAAAACAGCAACCCCAGAGCAACGTATCAGCTCTGTGGTACTACAATGACAGTGGAAGAGAATGAAAAGGACGTGGGGGTAATTGTGCAGGCAGATATGAAGTTCTCTGAGCAGTGCAGATCAGGCTGCAAGAGTAGCTTATGGTGTCTTATCAATGATATACAGGAATTTTTCTAGCAGGGATAAGGAGGTGATTATTCCCTTGTATAAGGCAATGGTCAGGCCACACCTTGAGTACTGTATACAGGTCTAGAGGCCTCATTTCAAGAAGGATGTAGAGCTGCTGGAACGAGTACAGAGAAGGGCAACAAGGTTAGTGAATGGAACAATGGGTTGCTCTTACAAAGAAAGGCTTAAGTTTTGCAAATTACAGTGTCTGGAGACTAGGCACCGGGGAGGTGATCTGATAGAGGTGTATAAAGCCTTGAATGGTTTGAGCATGCTCAATGCTGATGGGATTCTGCCTCTTGCTCAGAATAATCACCTGAGAGGGCATAAATTCAAATTGAGGAAAGACAGAGGTAGGATAGAGGTGCAGAAATTTGCCTTTAGCCAGCGGGTAGTTGGTTGGTGGAACAGACTTCTATCCCTTGTTGTGGAAGTTGATAGCTTAAATAAATTTAAGGCTCAGCTGGACAGGTATTTCGAACGAATGGAGGGGTGAAGTGGAAGTTTTTTTTTTTTTTTTTTTTTGGCTGATGCTGCATAAGCTTGCTTTCTTGCATCATATGCCTCTACTAATGATGCAAGAGAATAAGCTTATATAGCACCATGATACTAATACCCCAACCTTCATTATAGGCGATTTTAGCATGCCTATGCCTAAACATGATGAAGCCACTGAAGGTCTCAGAACAGTTGTTGGCACATTTTTTTTAGTTCATCAAACCACACCTCCTACCAGGGAAAACCAGATGCTGGATCAATTATTCCACACTCTCCCACACCTTAATCTAACCACTGAACTAATGTTCAGCTTCCCTTTTGATCACTCAAAAGTGATTTTTTTTTATTTTATTATTATTTTTTTTTTTTTTTTTGGCTGATGCTGCATAAGCTCATACACTTGCTTTCTTGCATCACATGCCACTACTACTACTCTCCCATCACGTTTGAGTTCAACATTACTAACGATTCAAATGCTGGTGAAGCTTTCGGGAATGAAGTACTGACCAAAACAGTATACTCCAAATACTTAAAACCCAGAGATCATCCTAGCATGTCTTACAGAAATAAACTGGAAGGATCTACAGCAAGGATCAATAGACTTCACTATATCTAGCCTTGCTAACCAGCTAGAAAATAAAATTTTCTGATAGATCCAATGCATGGTTAAATGCTGAAGTCAGAGAAGCATTCAAGAGGAAACAAACAGCTTTCAGAAAATGGAAAAGTATCATTACTCACATAACTACAAGATGTACAAGAAGGAGCAGGCAACCTTCCTTAATGGCGCCTCCATAGCCAGGTGGGAAGGAGCAGCAGTGCGTAGCACACGCTTCTTGATTAGACCGGGGTTCGAGCCCGTCACTACCAAATGCGGAGGATGCGGAAAGGTCAGGGAATGACCACCACATATCCCTGGAGCAATATGGCCTTAGTTGCTAATGCTCCTAAAAACCAAAACAACAACAACAATCTTCCTTAAATATAAACAAAAATCAATCTGGCAGCTGGTACTCAACAGAATAAATCACTCCAAACATATTGCATCCAAATGCAACAAGGATTTCCATATGGAAGAGTAGGTATTTCAGGAATGACTTTCAACTCTCAACGAGGTGCCATCAGACCCAAAAACCCCAAACCTGAGCAATTTCTTCATACACTCCAGACAGTCCCTTTCAACTATATCTCTAACAAAGCAACACCTTATAAATACCATCAACAGACTTCCCAATAAATCTACAATTGGTCCTGATGGCTTTCCCCTATTCATGATTAAAGTGTGCAGTGCCTTCTATCAATCTTTAATTAAATATTAAATTCCGGAACAATCCCTACAATGTGGAATCACTACAGGGTACAACCCATACCCAAAAGAAGAAACCTTAAGGAGCCCAAGGACTTCAGACCGATCTCAGTGGGCTGCTCTCTATTAAAAGTGTTTGAAAAATCTATCTTATCAACGCTGATTGACCAATGCTTTTCTCATAGATCTACACATCTGCATAATGTGATCCCAAAAGATCTACATATATAAATCTACTGGACTCCCTATTTAAAATTCAAACTGCTCTCAACAGTAAATCTCAGCTGGACGTCATCTTCCTTGAAATTTCATCTGTTTATGATAAGCTCTCAAATCCCGCTCTAATCTAGATTTTGGAAAAATACTTTAGCATTACAGGAAGCCTAGTAAAAACCATCAACCTCATCCTTACACCAAGATAACTCATCATCAGCCATAAATTCTTCCAACAGAAGTGTGTTATAATGCAGGGAGTACCACATGGAGGTGTCTTGTCCAGTTTGTTGTTCACCACGGCCCTTGAACCTTTCCTCGTAAGGTACACAGATTTCTCATCATATGCAGATGACCTCAAATTATAAATAAAATCAAAAGACCCTGAACAAACCCACCTCATAAATCAGTGAGTCACCATCCTGATCAACTTGATTTGATTTGATTTTTTATGGCACATTGGCAGCTAAGGCCATAATGCGCCAAGTCAAATTTTAAAATGCTATTAAACATTTTGGTAGCCAAGGCTACCACATCACACAATTATTGTGTTAAAAAGGTATAAAAGTAAAAGCATAAAACTTAGATCTTTGTATAAAAATTAATAAATTGTAAAAAGTTAAAAACGTCAGACATATTGTGTCTGTCACCTACAATCTGACTGAGTGTAAATGGCTCAGTCAAATTATTAAAAGCGGTAAAATACAAGCGTCGTGCTTCTATAAAAACAGGACATTCTATTAAAATATGACGGACGGTTAAAATAACATTACATATCTCGCACATAGGTGGGTCATCCACCCTCAGCAAGTAGGAATGGGTTAGATGACTATGACCTATGCGGAGCCGAGCAAGAACAACTTCCTCTCTTCGGACCCTGCGTAGACTGGACTGCCATTGCATAATTACAGGCTTGATGTGATGTAATTTATTTGTGGCCTGTCCATGCCAAGAATCTTGCCATTGGGAAAGCAGTTTAGAACATATTATTTGCCTGTAGTCTGTATAGGGGACTGACAGGCAATGATTATCCAGGGAAATGGCTGATTTGGCAGCGGCATCAGCCGATTCATTTCCCAGGATCCCAATGTGGCTTGGGATCCAGCAAAAGGGTTAAAACGATGAGGGTTAAAACCCACCGATACCAGAGCCTGTAACACGCTCAATGAATCGCAATAAATCAAATACCTCTGGTAGTCGCGATTTTTAATGTGATCTAGGGCTGTTTGTATTGCATGCAACTCTGCAGTATAGATGCTAGTTTCTTGTGGGATCTTATAGGATAATGTTTTGTGAGGGAACATAACAGCAGATCCCACGACATTCTAACTTTGAGCCATCTGTATAGATTGGCAGAAAGTCAGAATACAGCTGTCTATGTGATGCAAAGAGTTGCTGGTAGACAGATGGCGGTGTAGTAGCCTTCTCCCAGATCTTAAGGGAGAAGTCGCAAGTTGGAAAATGAGCATGCCAGGGTGGAAAGAATTGCCTTGGTGACTGGGAAACGTTGTCTACCGTCAAGTTCAGCTCATTCAGCAGCCCTTGAGTGCGAATACCAAAAGGTTTGTTGGCAGTCCGACGGGTGTTGTAGAGGTTTTCCCAGCGCGGCTCAAAAACGGATGGCCACGTGGGATGATCGGGCAGGGATTTTAATTTGAAGGCGTACTGTAAGGACAACTGCTTACATCGAAGAGACAGAGATGGTTCATTTGCTTCAATGTAAAGGCTTTGGACAGGAGATGTGCGAAATGCTCCAGTGGCTGTCCGGATGGCTTGATGGTGGATTGGATCTAACCACCGAAGTGCACTATCTCGAGCAGAACCATAGACTTGAGACCCATAGTCGAGTTTGGAACGGACAAGTGCCCGGTAGAGACGAAGAAGGGTAGCCCGATCTGCGCCCCATGAGGTTGACGAAAGGGCACGAAGGATGTTAAGCCCTTTGACACATCTTGTCCGCAGCTGACGAATGTGTTGTAAAAATGTCAGCTTTTTATCGAAAATAAGTCCAAGGAATATGAATTCTGCTACAACTGGGATGTTATTTTTCCCAAGCCTTAATTCTGGGTCAGGATGAAGATTACGTTTGCGACAGAAGTGTACACAAACAGTCTTCTGTGATGAAAATCTGAACCCATTAGCCAAAGACCAAGCTGTAAGATGATCAATGATTTTCTGCAGTTGCCTTTCAATGACCCTCATATTGCATGAATTACAAAATATAGCAAAGTCGTCTACATAGAGGGCATTGTTTACAGTGGGTGGAAATTGTTCTGCGATAGAGTTTATTTTGATTGCAAAAAGCGTAACACTTAGAACGGATCCTTGTGGGACTCCCTCTTCCTGAGAGAAAACTCGAGAGAGGGTGGATCCTAAACGGACTTGAAATTGGCGATTCGAAAGAAAGTTTTTAATAAAAACAGGAAGGTTACCTCTAAGACCAAAGTTATAGAGGTCTTTTAAAATTCCAAATCGCCAGGCTGTGTCGTACGCTTTTTCAATATCAAAGAAAACTGCTACCAAATGCTCGGATTTAATAAAAGCATCACGAATGGACGTTTCCAATCGGATTAAATGATCCAGAGTGGATCTATTTCTTCGGAAGCCGCACTGTGTCCTGGAAAGCAGACCATTTGTTTCTAAATACCATACAAGGCGTGAATTAACCATTCTTTCCAGGACTTACTGCACAAACAGCTTGTCAGAGCAATAGGACGATAGTTACTTGGATTGCTAGGATCTTTTCCTGGTTTTGGGAAAGCAAGGACGATAGCCCTTTGCCAGGAATCCGGAAATTGTTTCTGAATAAAAATTCTGTTAAACAGAATTAAAAGGTGATCCTTAGATTGTGGTGAAAGGTGTTTTAACATTTCGTAGTGGATGTCATCGGGCCCCACAGCACTTGTATGCGTGAGAAAGAGTGCTGCATTTAACTCTTCTTGTAAAAAGGGCTTGTTATACGCTTCAAGCCCTTTTGAAGAGAAGTTTGGTGGGTTTTTCTCAACTTTCTTTTTCAGGGCCAAAAACTCTGCGGGAAAAAATGTTATTGCAGAGATTTTTGCAAATGTTTCCCCTAGACTATTTGCAACTGCAGTTCGATCTGCAATTGGACATCCGTTGTGCTCGAGGATCACTGAAGGGCATGGTGGATATTTTCCCTTCATTTTCCGGATCTTATTCCAGACTACTTTTGAGATAGCAGCCTGAGTTATAGAAGATGTAAAACGAATCCAAGATTTCCTTTGGCTCTGACGTCGTACATAGCGTGCTTTTGCACGTGCACGTTTGAATGATATTAAATTTTCAGTGGTGGGATATCGGCGGGATATCCCCCAGGCTTTGTTTTGTGCTTTTTTTGCTGCCGTGCATTCTGAATTCCACCAAGGTTTCGGGAATAGTGGGAACCAGTTGGATGATTTTGGGATTGCAATTGCAGCTGCTTGGACAATCGTTTCTGTGACATGGACTGCTTCACTGATTGGCTCCTGACTGACTGTACGGATATCAAGGTTTGCCAGATGTTCAAAGGCATTTCAGTCAGCCTGATCAATCTTCCACCGCGGTAAACTAAATGGCAGACACTGTCTTCCACTAGTTAGGGTGGTTATCACGGGGAAGTGATCACTTCCATATGGATTTTCTTCTACCTCCCAAGTAAGTGAAGGAAGGAGAGAACGGGAGCAGATAGAAAGATCAATGGCAGAGAATGTACGGGTAGGCATGTGGAAGAAGGTGTTTGTTCCCACATTTAGGAGGGAGAGATCATTGTCAGTGAGCATATGCTCTATGACTCGTCCCCTTCCATTGATGTCAGCACTACCCCACAGAGTGTTATGTCCATTGAAATCCCCAAGAATTAAACAAGGGGAAGGCAATTGCACGATAAGATCATCAAGGTCTTTCTGGGGGATGTCAATTACAGGTGGCAAATAAACAGAGCAGACAGTTAATAAGAACCCCACTGTAAGGCGAACTGCTACAGCTTCAATGCTAGTTGTAAGCTGCAAAGGCTGAAATGGGATCTGGTTGCCGATGAGGATTGCGACTCCTCCGTGGGCAGGACCATCCACAATTCTATCCTTACGAATGATGGTAATGTTATGCATGGTGGGGTCATCATTTGCCTTTAAATAAGTCTCCTGTATGCAAAAGCAAACTGGTTTGTGCTTTTGCAGGAGTGCCTTGATGTCGTCAGTATTTTGCCGGAATCCACGACAATTCCACTGTAGGAATTTAGCCATTATTTGGACTTGGTGGGTCCATCAGGTGGCTTCCGAGGTGCTGAGGGCTTAATTTTCTAAACATCTCTGACACTATAGACACTATACCCGCACCGCCGCCGATGTCAGTCTTGGATTTATCTTTCCTGGGGAAGTATGGACGCTGTCCTGTGTCCATTTCTTCCTCAGCGAAGAGTTCCAAAACTGACTCATCATGTACCTCCTTCTGCTCGACATCCATGTTTTCCTGGGTACTAGGTGTTACTTCCCCTTTCTTATTCTTTTCTTTTGCTTTTGTTACTTGTGGAGCATTAGGAGGCACCGATATAGGAGTGGCAGCTGATTGGTCCTTCTGTGCAGGTTTTTGGGAGCTTAAAAGATAACGTGCAATGGGAGTAAATGATTCTTTTGGAGGGACGGACATGTCCGTCTGAGTCCCAACCGAACACCTCCCTGCTACCTTCTGGGCGTAGGTAGGTTTTTTGATGTTAAGAGGTTTCACTGCTTTTCTTGCCTCCTGGTACGATATGTTTAGCTCTGCCTTCAGCCGTTGAATTTCTTTTTCTTCTTTCCACCTCTGGCATGCCCTTGAATAGGCCAGATGTTCTCCCTCACAGTTAATGCAGGTGGGTTTAGTGGCTGAACATGCTGTTGTTTCGTGGTCCTTTGCACCGCACCGGGCGCATGCAAGGACTCCACGGCAGGCCATTTGAGAATGTCCATACTTCTGACATTTAAAACACCGTAAAGGGTTCGGAATGTATGGACGTACTGGACAGTTGATGTATCCAGCTTTAATCTCATCAGGAGGTTTGGGAGAGTTAAAAGTCAGGATAACACTCCTGGTTTTAACAATTTTTCCATCCCTTCGCGCAGTGATTCTCTTGACGGCAGTAACTCCCTGTGGTTTTAATTCGGAGCAGATTTCCTCCTCGGTGACGTCGAGAAGATCCCACTCCGAAATGACACCTCTCGATAAATTTAGTGTTCTGTGTGGTGTCACTGTTATGGGTATACCTCCGATTGATGTTACTCGGAGTAGATGTTCAGACTGCCTGTCATTTTTTGTTTCTATCAAGAGGTCCCCAGAACGGAGCCTCTTAACTGACTTGGGTATACCTGCTAACCCATCCAACCCTTTTTGTATAAAAAAGGGCGACATTTTACCAATCGGTGTTTCGTTGGTGGAATGCATTATTAAGAACCTTGGGACAGGCCCTGATGGTAGTTCGGTTCGCTGCCGCTTTGTAGCAATAATGCTATCTGCCTCTCCGTCATTATTTTCAGATAGGGACCGGGTTGGGGCCCCTGAAGAAGTTAGTTTATCAGGATTCATGGAGTTTATTAAATTGTTCAGTGCCCAGGCTCCCCACCCACCACGGAGCCCAAAGGGACGCCCACTACCCGGCATGCAATAAATGCGCTCGGGAGTGGAACGCCAGGGCTACCCAGACACTATACCCGCACCGCCGCCAGCCTGAATCCTGTCCCTCGGACCATGAGGGTAGGGGCGTGGCACTGACACGGTTGACCCTCGCAGGCGAGCCTACTAGCCGATTGATCCTAGCCAGGCCTTCCAGGACCACCCATCTTGTCGAAGCAGGGGCCAAAGTGGTGTATTGAAGCTGGGCCCCTCAACCACCAGGATCCCCCTTTCCGAATTTCCACGGGTCGCAGCGCACGGCAAACACGCCGGATTCCATTGATGTAAGCCTGGAACCTGGGCTGTGGGCGTTGGATCCCAGTGATGCTAGTCTGGAAGTCCAGCAGTGTCACTGGGAGGTCCCCTCACGATGTACAGGTACCCACGTCGAGGGGCCCTGATCAACAGTCTCGTAACCTGTTGGTCTGATATCTACTGCAGATAGGTCTGGAGCTAAACATATCTAAATTAGCTCAAATCACATTTACAAAAAAGAGAATAAAAATTGATATCAGAACTTATCACAACGGAGTGCAGATAAGGAAAGTGAAGTCTCACATTGACCTTCGATAGCGGAGATGTGGAGGCTCAGGCCTATGCAGATGACTTGGTCTTGACCTCCCTAGAAATGCAAATAGATCCTCCCTAGAAATGCAAGCAAATGATGCCCTGCAAAAGCTGCTACATTGGACGAAGCTACACTTGCTCAAACTAGCACCCGACAAGACAAAATCGGTGCTGCTGAAAGGTACACTAGACTTAAGGAGACTACCACAAATTAAGATTGAGAACAAAACAGCTAAGCTGTGCAAACAGATCAAATACCTAGGAATAATCCTGGGCAGAAAATTAAATTTCAAGCCACACCTAGAACATATTAAACAAAAGATAAGATATGTGGCCCTCATCGCTAGAGTCATCCGCAGGGACTGGGGACTCAGCCATACTACCCTGTCCCTCTACTACAAAGCTCCCTTCATCCCTGCCATCATGTGGCTCCCCTGTTTGGTGTGTGAGGGCGGGTCTAGAAATGAATAAAAGGATCCTCAAAACCATTCAGAGGACCATTCTTCCTTACCATGACGAGAGCAACTAGAACGACTAGCATGGCTGCCCTCCAGGTCCTGGCAGGGGTTCTTCCCCTGGACCTCGAGGCTACCTGCTGCAGTCTTCTCTATCATCTTGCTATAAACACATCAGCTACAATGTATGACCTCACCACTGACATCACTAATGACTGCAACTGTGAGAAGAGAAGAATCACCGACCACCTCATCCAGATTTGGCAGAGAAGATGGAGCGACACAGAAAAAGGAGCAGTGACTAGAAGATTCCTCCCCACTGTTACCAAGCTTTACCCCAAGGCGCCAGCGTGGTTTCACCCTGGTCGGGATACCACTTTCCTCCTTACAGGACACAGCCCGTTTAAAGCTAAGCTTCACCAACTTGACAAGATGGTGAAGCTTAGATAACATGGACTGTCCCTGCCACATCAATTGTCCCAGAGTCCTGGAGACAATGTTTGACTGCAATCTGTATGACGACCTACGACTACGCCTAATAACAGCAATCCAATAAATACCAGACAACCAATAACCCAGACTGTTAGATACTCGAGAGGACTACAAGGCACTCAGTCAATATGCCCAGGATGGATCTATTTCCCAAAAAGAAAACAATGATAGCAATACACCAAAGGCAATTTGATGTAAGCTTTTTTGTTTCTATCAAGGACTGCAAGAGGTCAAACAAGAATGTGACACACGAATAAAATGTACCATAATGTATGAAGCTATTCCACAGCACCAACTCCGTGATACCCAATTTGAACACCAATCCAAAATTCCCACTCCTGAAAGTAAACAGAAGAAATCTCCAATTCACTGGACGACAAAGACCGGATATTAAAAATTACAGAACCCCAGACGCCAGCTTGACAAGACAAGACCTTGTTCGTTGAGTCAGTGGTGAAACCACTGGACCTGACACCACCATATGGACTACAGCAGAGATACAATAGGTGATATGGTCTATTGGCTCTCCTCTCCCAACAATTTCTCTTGTACAGCGACTGCCCCACGTGTTCAAATTTAAATCGCATCAAATTTTCCCCAACCTTTTAGGCTCTCCAGAAATAGTTCTTTCAGCGTAAAACCTCACGCAGCACTTTCTAAATACAATTTTACCTAAAGAAACTACAATCACTCCAACCTTTATTTTAGGACCTAGCCACCGAAATCCCAGATAAGCAAGTGGCCGGACCTGCCAGAGTATAATTAGTCTCTTGGTACACCTGGTCGGTGTCCCCATTGCTAGATATGGTAATGCCAGGTCCCACTAGGGGCTCAGCGGCCAACAGGCTGGATGAACAATGGGCACAACAAACTACATACCACATGACCCATACATTATTTTTAAACCTCTGGCACAGACAGGATACTGTCACTCGATACACAGAACATACGCGGAGATGAGAGAAATCCCCGAAGACATCTGACTCTCAACATACCTATACCATACCTATACTGAACTCAGCTTGACTTGGGATGAGGGCCTCACTTTTCAGAACCATTTTTCAACCATGAAAATGAAGACTTTCTTGGCGATGTGGACAATTTGACAAGAGCTGATGGGGTTACTCAACATCGATGTAGTCTGAGGATATGTCCAGCGGTGCCTACAACCTCTCGCACTATTAGCATCACCAAACTAGTCTTCTACCCCGACATCATACATAAACAGATTCCTGGGTAATGCGATGGAAGAACAGAGTCATGGGCAACGCATTCACCATCTCCAGAGCGGTTTTATATACTAAATTAAATATCACTCCCTGGAGAGTTCACATAGCATCCAAGAATATTCTTCTTCTGTCTCAGATGCTAACTGGTGTGACTGACACCCCCAGTCTTCATGGAGTTATCTCTACTCCATGTGCTGGACGCAGTAGTGACAACCCCTACTTACCATTGGATTCTACACTGTCCAACCTGTTCTGTCTGTAGAATCAGGTCCCACTAGGGGCCCAGTGGCCAACAGGCTGGATGAACAATGGGCACAACAAACTACATACCACATGACCCATACATTATTTTTAAACCTCTGTTTCCGAACAACGCAATCACCCTTTTCAATTCATTGGCAATAGACCCTGTGAAATACTCTGAAGACAAGCAGTACAGAGTGAAGAGCCTCTCTGAAGTGCACAGCTTGCTTGAACTATAGAAGTATAAAGAAGCTAGAAATTTGAACTTTATAAATAAGATAGAATGACCAACATATAAAATAACTGTTGGACAGCTACTTTTATATGATATTGTGAATAATTTCCACTTTTAATTTTGTTGATAATTACCTTCTTTAAATAATACTGTAAATGGTTTGCACTTTTGCAAGTATTGTAAATAATTGCACTTTTGTAAGTATTGTATTGTAAAAATTCCTGCATTTTTGTACACCCTTCTAGCCAGTCGACTTTGTAAAAGGGGTGAAAGCAATCATTTGCGATAATAATAAATGGATTTAATAATAATGATAGTTGTTCAATTAAAACTTAGAATGCTTTAAAAATAAAATTTATTTTTTAACAGTTGAAAAAAAAAAAAAAGCAACATTTATCATTTAAACATACATCTATTGTTTTATTTATTTATACTATGGAGTTTTGTCCCCTGCTCACTTTGCTCCTCCACCCCGCACATGCTTTTATATGTGTAAAATGTGGAGGCATATGGAGTAACTCAAATCTTTTCTACGTAAAAGACACCTGTCGAAACGCACTGGTCAATATCTATCAGGAAATGATCGATGTAGTTATTTACCTGTGCATTTGTAGTGCGCGGCATTCTCAAGGTCGAATAAATATCACGGTAAACTCTAGAACAGTGTACACCCTCCAACATGGCGGCAAGCAAAGCAGTGAATGACAAGTTGTGACTCGCAATTTCAACAAACAGACAGGAACAAAGCAGTGATTGGTAGATGCTACTGCTTTCCCCGCCCACTGTCCTCCTAGGTTGATATGCCTAGGGTGTTTTCCCCCACATTTGCTGATGTTTTTAATTGGGAACTCTTTTTTCCATTTTAAACAGTGGGATGGAGGGATAAACACCCTACCTAAGCTAAGACCTTTCTCCTCGACCACAGAAAACAATCAGAAAAGAGAGGTGCCTTCACCTGTCAGTTATCGCCGTACCTGCCAGTGTATACTATACTGGACTTCAGCCAATATCACTATGCAATTATTTACCTGCGTTTACATAGGTCACTTAGGAAAAGCGTCTTTTGCTTCGGGTTCCATAATACATCAGGAATATTTTGCATCCAGAGCAGGACTAAATATATTTACAAACTATAACAAATATTTTAAATATCTACAAGATACTAAATTACAGTATTTACAGATATAGAATATTCATTAATATACAAAAAACGTTACAATGCAACATCAAACGTTAGACAGTGAATGACGTGCATGAGGTTGGTGAACGTTATGGAGGCAGTTGTCAATAATTAATTGCATTTGTAGTTGTAATTGCCTCGCTCTCTTCTCCCATTAGCTCAAATAAATATCACTAGGGGAAAACTTTTTTAATGTATAGATAGATATTGCTTCCTCAGATTGCTGACGAACCTATTCATTGATATCAGTTTTGACTTCCAAAATCTGAATTGAAATAACATTCTTTTAAAGTTGCTTTTCAATGGATTAAATATGGGAGAGTCACATGGTGACAAATGCAGATTGCACTCAGAGTGTTTAAGTATCTCTCAGAGATCATATGAAACAAACAATCAGATTGTCAATATATATAAAACAGGATGACTTTTACTATCAACTGTCCTGGTCACTTGTGTTTAATGTGTTATTTTTAAATAATACATAACTAAGGCTTTAAAAAGTTTT
This sequence comes from Mastigoproctus giganteus, assembly GCF_048544385.1. Taxonomy (NCBI): domain Eukaryota; kingdom Metazoa; phylum Arthropoda; class Arachnida; order Uropygi; family Thelyphonidae; genus Mastigoproctus; species Mastigoproctus giganteus. The sequence continues at coordinate 58,436,927 of NC_143578.1, read as the reverse complement.
AACAGCATCTCACATGAGTGGAATGCTGATTTTCTGAATGTGTATCTCAACTTTCTTCGGTATTTAATTTTTATAGAAATAAAATAATAAAAAGAATTAAATATAAAAATTCTCCCCAAAAATGGCTGTTTAATAACTTTACAGTAATTGAAGACTTTTGCTTTTCATTCCTTTTTTGAGTGTAAGGGAATTCAAAATTGAGGCATACTGTTTTGATTTAGTGCTAGCATCATGTTCTTTAAAGTCTAGCCGAAAAAATATCATGGTAGTGAACAAAACTTTACCATAATTTTCTTCCAGAAATCTAGGGTAAACTTTTTTTTTTTGCCCATGGAGACAGGTTGCTTCTACTGCTTTCCATCACTTCCTTGACTATTTTATGACAGCAGTTTTTGAGTAGCAACATTTACCATACACAGTAACTTCTATTATGAATTGCTTGCAGTTCTTGCCCTTCAGTAATTAAAAATCAAATCACAGCATGCTCATCCACTTTGGAAACTATCTTTTTGATGTAAGAAAATTGATATATGCAACTGTAACAAAGGTCTTCTTATGAAGCAATATTGAGGAAAGACAGATGTAGGATAGATGTGTGGAAGTTTGTCAATGGTTGATTGGTGGAAGAGACTTCCATCTTTTGTTGTGGAAGTTGATAGCCTAAATAAATTAAGGCTGAGCTGGACAGGTATTTGGATTGAACGGAGGGGTGAAATGGCAGCGTTTTTTTTTGGGCTGATGCTGCATATGCTTGCTTTCTTGCATCATATGCCTCTACTAATGCTAAGCATGCTCACATATTGGCTTAAGCTAGAGTTTTCAAAAATGAGTGCTGCATCTTATCTGAAAAGGTGTCACCAAATTTTGGCATCATATTAGCATTGTTTTCACTTTAATTTCCTTTCACGGGATATACTGATGCAACTGAGTCATTAAAATATAATGAGTAAGACATTAAAATTTTATGATATTTATTTCTTCATGTGAAAGGTGGCCAGTGAGTTCTGGACACATTCTTTCTTTAAGAACTAAGGCCTTAAAGAAAGAATACACACACTTGTGCATTCTGCTGTAGCATTTAAGTGTAATGTATCTCTCATCAATAGCATCTAAGGTATCTCCCATCAATAGTTTCATACCCAAGATATAAATGCTGCAGTATAAGGTTTTCATTAAAGCCTTTCTTTATTTCACCTTATAAAAAACAAATACTAATTACTTTAATTACAGTACTAGGTTTTAGGGATAGAGGAAATATGTCTTTGGTGGGGGGAAATATTGGTACTGGTTCACTGTAGCCTGGAGTGTTAGTGGTGAATTTTTGAAAATCCAGTTTGTATGTGGAAACTACTTGCCATAAATTTGTAAAAACAAGTGCACACAGGGTGAGCAAGGATTTTTGAACCATTTTATAGTTATGCTTCATTAGGATGATTAAATATAATAATGTTGTGGTGTCATCTGGAGCAGTTTACAGTGCCACCTTTAGCACCAATGGCATTGATTCTTAAACCCTGCTTTAGGATACGGGATGAAGCTTTTATAAAGATGATTTTTTTTATTTTCAAAATAAGGAGTTTATTTAAGAAAGACAAGCAATAGAAAATTAATTCACAGGTTTAAATAATATGATGAGAATAAGGAATTTGAAAAAAATATACCGTTTACGAACCTTGCACATGCATTCTGATTTAAGGGACAAGCAGCACAAGCATTCCTGCAACATCGAAAAAATTCAGCTATCAAAATGAGATCTGAACAAAGCACTTTATCTTCAAATCTTAATATGTGAAGTAGCACTTCATCCAAAATTGTCCAATGGTCTATTCCTAATGATTCCCTGTAAAATTATATTTGCATTTTCAGTTTGGTAATCAAGAGCAAATCAAAGTGCCAACATTAAACATCAATTGCTAACACTCAGATTATAAATCAACATGCTATTACTTATACTGTAATATTGTTACATTGCATGCACGCTATTAATTATAATACATATTAGTAGCATTTAGTATATTTATGCAATATCTATCATTGCTCCATTTTAGGAAGATCAGTAAATCTGAATTATTTGTTAATGTTTATGCCTATCAATGAGCTACTCATGAATCAAGTAAGTTTGAGAATAAAGTTTCTAACTGTTAATTTTAAAAATTTCAATCTAAAAGAGGTATGACTTGAAATTATCTATTTAAGTCTTATCTGATAGTCAAAACTATCTTATTTGAAAATATTCATAATTCAAATTTAGTTGAGATTTATTCTAATTTTAGTGAAATCAGCAATAAGGACGAAAACTAAAAGCAGAAATCAGTGGGTCAGGAGTGGACTAATAAAGGGTTGACAACTTTTCTAAAGTAGTATGTTCAATTCATTTTAATGCAGTACCATGCAAACTTTGTCAACTGTGGGCCCCTTTTGATTTTTAGCTTTACTGGCAGACCCCAAAATTAAAAAAAAAAAAAAAAAGTCTTAAAAACTTGCCTCTCAGAATTAGTATGACTGTGAGCTTGTATCTGCTTGTGAACCTCACATGCTTGTTTGCAGACCTCAAAGAGGCCAAGGACCACAGTTTGCATGCCACTACTCCAATGTAAGGTTTCATGTGCCATTAAATTACGTGAAACTGAATTAAAATTCTAATAAAGTATTATACCTACAATGGTGCTCAAAAAAAATTGCCTCACCTCATTTTTATGTTGTTTGTCTTTATACTGACAACTAATCTTTTAGAAACAGCTGAAAGAACATAAGTAATAACAATACACATACAAAACTATTAACTGCAGAAAAATCTACTTTTATGTCCTATGGGTAAATATACACTCTTCTCCAAAACAACATGTTACTTACGGTTCACATAACAAAAATTCTATGAAAGCAGTGATTTTTTTCATTACTTTGCTCATACTTGGATGACAGGCAATTATATAACCAAAAACTATAACAAAATGCACACCAATATTTCATTGGCCCACCCCTTGCTTAGATGACTGCTACACATCATGGCATTGACTGAATAAGATTCTGAATTTATCCCTGGGAAATCTCATGGTACCAAACACAGATTAATGTCACCTGCAGCTCTCTAAGTGTTTTTGGTTTCTTTTGTGTTACTGGAACACACACACTTTGTTCCAACAATTTTCAATTGGATTGAGATCTGGACTGTTCCCAGACCATGTTATTGTACGAATTGATTTATCCTTCAACCATTTTTTCAGCTGTGGACAGCAAAATAAATTACATTTATTTAAGCAAGTGTGCGATGTTTCATATATTTAAAGCTTTTGCTAATTTTATGAAGTAGTACTTACAGTTTTGGCTCTATAACATGGAGCAGATCCTGAAAAATGCAAGTGGCAATATCCCCATAGTGATCTCTAATTGTGAAGAGTAATTTTATCTGAAGAATGTCCTTATACACTTCAGCATTCACTGTACCCTTCACAAATTCAAAACAACCAAATCCTCTATGTGAAATACAGCCCTATATCATTTGATATTCAGAATGTTTCACTGTGGAAATGACATAGTCAGGATGAAATTCTTCTCTTCTTCGTCCAACAGTCTGCTGGCTGTTCAAATCATGCAAGTTGAATTTTGATTCATCAGAGAAAATAACACATTTCCACTGATCCTCAGACAAACTAATAAGCTCTTCTATCCACTTTAGACACTGGGCTTTCATTTTTTTCATCAAAAGTGGCTTTGTTCTTGGGCAATGTGCTACTAATCCTTAAGAGAAAAGGCATCTACGTACTAGCATTAGCACATGATGCAAGAAAGCAAGCTTATATTGCATCAGCCAAAAAAAAAAAAAAAAAAAACCCTTATTGCACTCATCCCCTCACTCCAAATGTTTGTCAAGTTCTGCCTTGAATCTGTTTAAGCTATCAACTTCTACAATGACAGATGGAAGTTTGTTCCAGCAATTAACCACCTGCTGGCTAAAGGCAAACTTTAGCAAAATAATAAAATCATAAATAAAAAATAACTAAAAGTCAAACAAATATTTATAATTTACTATCCCCGAAACAAGCAACTGCAAATACATATAAGATATATGCTTATATATATAAACACACTAGTACTTATAAAGAGCTTCTACTGATTAATTGAATAATCAATTAACTTTGTTGGCTATTCTGTGCCATGGCACAACTGCCTGTGCTCAATATTCACTAGTCATTTGGCTAACTTTCTTAAGAGGAGGTGAGGTTATGAATAATTTAAGGAACTCCCAAATTATTATCATTAATGGCCCTCAAAAAGTAATATAAATAAGTAGTAGTATAATTTTTTCTGAAAATACTGATTTTCAGAAAGAGTTTGGTTTTATTAAGAAAATACAACTTAAAAATTAATGTGAAACACAACACAATATTTGTGGAAAAATTCTTTAATGTTCATGGTGTTGGTCTGATATTAATGATCAAACAGTTGCTAAACAGCATAATCTCACTAACTAGCAAGAGCACTTTCAAATGTGACTCCATTTCAGTGACTCCACTCTGCTGTATTTAGTCATCTCTTTGAGAGGTCTGGATTCAATTCCTGTCAACAAATGGAGGAATTTCTAAAGTCCTTCCAACTGGGGCTGTAGTTAACTGATCTGAAGTGGAGGGGTTACAATTTTTCCTGATGTTTTCTAATTGCAAAACATGGAAATCAGACCATGAATAGCAAGGATTCAAAGGTTTCTTTTTCTTCTTTAACTTTTTTGTGTATAACTTTTTATAAGGATTTTTGCTTTCAAATTCATATCTGTATTTCATTATAAATCCTGGTTTGGGTTCAGGAAAATCTGGTCACTTCGTCAATACGACCAATAACTACACAGTATATGTTTTTACATTTACTCTTGTTATCATGGTTCAGTCTTCCCTGGATGTTGTCTAGCTAGTATATTTTCATAAGTTAAGCTTCCTAAACACTCATTTCAGCTTGGCTAGAAAAGCAGTACAAAAGTTTCTTTCAAAGATACATAGAAATATGAAAGGATATCATTCCCACTTTCGCTTTAATTATATGCATTGTACACTTCATATTTTAATATACAGTACGTGCTTCTTCATATAATAATATGTAATCCTTTACTTTAGTATTCTATATTCTCGGGATAAAAATACTAATAATATAAAGATCGAGATAACAGAAGAGGAGAAAAAGCAGTATGTACTGCAACTTCTGCAGACTGCTCAGGACCAAGATATCGATGAGGAATATTACAACTTTCTGAAAGTGATGAAGCCCAAGAAACATATAGGTAAAAAGAAATCCAGAGAAGAAAAAACTAGTCAAGAAACACTTGTCATGATGAACCAAAGACGACAAATGAAGAGCAAGGTAAACACCGACAAGGAGAAAATTGAGTACACTGAGTTATGTAAAGCCATTAGAGAGAGACTCGGAGAGGACATAAGAAAATTTAACACAAGAAAAGTAGAACAAGCATTAAGGGAAAACAAAGGATTTAAATCAGCAGCCATGAGCAGTAATACAGAAATACAAATGATACTGAAACTGAAGAATAGCGATGGTGTACTTATAAATAGCAGAGAAGGCATAATTAAAATAGCAGAAGACTACTATAAAGAGTTATACAAGGAGCGAGGGAATGATGCCAGCAGTGGGGAAGATGGATTGCAAATTAGTAACACATACCTCATATCCTTCCTGATGAGGTAGAACATGCATTAAAGAAAATGAAGAATCAGAAAGCCCTGGGGGAAGATGAAGTTACTGTAGAGTTGTTAAAGTTGGGAGGAAGAGACATGACACAAAAACTGACAAGACTCTTCACAAAATGCATTAGAAAAGGTGTGATGCCTTAGGAGTGGAATAATGCATTCATAGTTTTGCTGCATAAGAAAGGAGATAAATCAGAAATTGGAAATTATAGACCAATTAGCTTGTTATCCCACATCTACAAGTTGTTCACAAGGGTCATTACCAACAGATTATAAAGAATACTTGATGAGAATCAACTGAAAGAGCAAGCGGGCTTTAGGACAGGATTCTCAACTATGTATCACCTTCACATAATGTCACAGCTAATGGAGAAAGCAAATGAATATAAAATACCATTATGCCTGGCATTTGTGGATTATGAAAAGGCATTTGACTCCAAATAGCATAAGGCAACGTTTTGGGCACTGGAAAGACAAGGCATAGATACCCCATATATTATGATTTTGAAGAAAATATATGAGAATGGTACCTCCTTTATTAGACTAGACAAAGACAGTAGCAAATTTAAAATTGAGAAAGGAGTTCGACAAGGAGACACAATATCTCCGAAGTTGCTTACTGCTGCCCTTGAGGAAGCTTTCAGAAGATTAGACTGGTCACAGAAAGGAGTCAATGTGAACGGAGAGTACCTAAACCATTTACGATTTTCAGATGATACTGTTGTCAAAAGCCACGATCCCAAAGAATTAGAGGAAAATCTTAAATCAGTTATGCCGAGTTAGCAAGGATTTTGGACTAAATATGAATATGGCTAAGTAATGATGAACAAGTATGCCAAGAAAGGGATATAATGATTGAAGGAGCAGTAATTGAAAAGGTGGAGTCATATACTTATCTGGTACAAGTAATTAGCTGTAATAATGATAAATGGCTGGAAGTCAAGAGAAGAATAAATTTTGGATGGATAGCATTCAGGAAATATAGTCACATACTGAAGAGCAATATCCCAGTTTGTCTGAAACGTAAAATAATGAACCTATGTATACTCCCCACCATGACTTATGGAAGTGAAACTTGGGCACTCACCAAAAGAATGGAAGAGAAGCTGAGAACTACACAGTGAAGAATGGAACAAATTATATTGGGAATCAGACTGTTAGATAAGAAGAGAAACACATGGATTAGGCAGCAATCTCAAGTAAAGGACATTCTTATCAAAACTAAAGAACTAAAATGGTCTTGGGCAGGACACATAGCTCGAAGACATGATGACAGATGGACTAATAAAATAACAGAATGGTACCCACGAGCAGCTAGAAGAAAACCTGGAAGCCAACAACGGAGATGGACAGATGAAATTCATGAGTTTGTGGGTAGTAAATGGATGGCCATTGCACAAAACAGAAGGAACTGGAAAGTTGCTGGAGAGGTCTTCATCCTGCAGTGGATTGAAAATGGCTGATGATGATTCTCAGGATTTCTTGCACATCAGCACCTATCTGTGATTGAACCTGTGATGACCCAAGCATTTTGCTGTTGCAAAAACCTGTGATTCGAAGCTTACGTTACACATGGTGTAACTTGCCGTAGTTTTGGCAATTCAGAAATATTAAAAATATATTTTTTTACTGTATTTAACATTTTCATTTTTAATTTTCTGCACTAACAGCATATATTATCACCATTGTTCTAAAAAAGGTAATAAAACTTTTGGGCTTCATATGAAATGCACACAATTATCCATATGATATTATTATTATTAGCCATATGGTGCAAGGAAGCCTGAGGCCTTCACTGCACCAGCCAAAAATGTTTGTTTGTTTATGGGCTTTATGGCACAAGGGCACCAGCCAAAAAAAAAAAAAAAATTCTGAGTTACCCTGAGAGAGAGAGTCAGAAGTAGAAGGGAATCACCAAGGAAAAGAAGAATGATGATATCCAAGCTCAGGACCCTGGGTGTGTCAAGCCCATACTCACCAGATGTGAGCCCCTGGTGTTATATATCGCTTCTATAAGCGAAGAAAATTAAAAACTATGGTATAAAAACCTACAGCATGTAACGAAATATCGCTGCTAATGAGAGCTGGAACTTAGAAATAAAAAAGTTAATTATGGTATAAAAAAAAAAAAAGCTATTTTTAAAATTGGTTGCGAATTAATGAAAAGACACATTCGTATGGTGTGAAATGTGCCAGAAAGAGGAGAAATAAGTGGTGCTCAAGCTCCAAATCAGATTGAATTACAAGTCGGAGCTAATGAGCAAGGAGGTTACAATGCTAAAGGTTAAACTTTCCTGTAATAAATAATGACAAACAAGTGCATACTGGATAAAGTAACCCAATATTCTGCTGTCAGCATGGCAAGTCCCTTTTTTTTCTTTCTTTTTTCTGTGATCTACCTTTCGTTGCCCCCTCCCCATTTTCCTTTTTCTAAACGTCAGTGGTATGCCTAGACTAATTGCATTAGAAAACAGAAAGGCGAAATTCCAGTGACCAATCACTAAACACATCTATTTCGGAATTTCTTGGTGTTTTTGACAGAACAAAAATATAACCAAATGGAAAATAAGAAATAAATTTAATTAATATTCTTCAAAGTGAAAACACGGATCGTTCTCACATGAAAGGGTCAAAAAATACATAAGCTCAGTTTATACCTATGATGTTCATTTTTCATTAACTCTGTAATTCTTTTAAGACACGGCAACAGTTCCTCATTACGCTGTCGATTGGTGTCATCGGTGGCTAATATTCTTCGCAGATTTGCAAAAGCAGACGACACGCAATCGTCCATTTCCGACAGCAGCAAAAGACAGATAAACACGCATGCGCATCAGCAATACGCACACTCGACTGAATACGAAAGTCCGTATAATAACGTTAATTGGCAATATTTTATATTTCAATAGTTTTTGATCGGTTTTACCGGAATTCGAAATGCGCGACATCTCACAACTTTATTCTATTATAACAATAACTGACTTCATATTGCAAACACGACGATACTATCCACAGATTATTATTATTATTATTATTATTACTATTATTATTATTAGCCATATGGTGCAAGGAAGCCTGAGGATTATGCTGCACCAGCCAAAAAAAAAAAAAAAAAATTTCAGTTATCCTGAGAAAGAGAGAGCAAGAGTCAGAAGTAGATGGGAATCACCAAGAAAGAGAAGAATGATGATATCCAGCTCAGGACTCTGGGTATGCCAAGCCCATACTCACTAGATGTGAGCCCCTGGGGTTATTAGATGGGAATCTGTGCTAGTAACCATCCATTGCACTGGTGGTGGTGCAATGAAGTGGGAAGTGAGAGATGCATTATTTATAAAAATATTATAAGTAACACAATTAGGTAGAATGTAATTGAGCAGTAATCTAAAGTTGGGTAAAAAACAAACTATAGGATGAACTGGAATGTCGAGCGAAAATCAGACCAACACGTCACCTGTACCTCAACTAGTCACTCTTCTACATGAGGAATGGAAGACTGTGTTCACTGCAGTGTCAGTTGTTGATGACAATACCAAAAGGGAGGGGAATTGATATTTGATATTTATTACTTAAAGCGGTCCCAGCCAACCAATGTCAACCCCGCTGTCAGTTACACATAATTTAGCAGTACTTTTATATATTCCCTCTCCTGTTTGCCCAAGTACAGGGAGGGAAAAACCTGCCATGACCAAAAATGATTGATATGAACAAATTGAGAAATAATCAAATTACATAAAAAATAAAATATACATATATTTAAATTTCAGACAAAGTCCAAACTTCATTGGATCTTTCTGCATCTGTTCACAGTCTGTTGGAAAGCCAGCAGTGCTAGAAGCTACCGAGAGCAGAAATGCTAGCACAAGGAGCTCTCAAGAACAGAAATTCCAGCACAAGGAGCTGGAGTTCCAGTGGATACAGCACACTCAAGCCTCCACGATTTAACAGAACTTTAGGTAATTGAGCATAAGGAGCTGGAATTGCAGTAGATATAGCAGACTCAAGCCTCCACGATTTCACAGAATTCTAGGTAATTCGGCATACACCATACCACATTACAAATCCAAGGCTTCCAGATGCAGAAGAGTCTTCCGCCTAAGAAATATTGCAGTTGCAAAGGCTTAGAAAGCCAAGAAGTTCTCCTCTTTATCAACTAGAATTGTCTCGCAGCCTTCTGCCACAAGATTGAGATTACTGACCAGAGATACCAATTCAGTTTGTAGATCGCAGTACTCCTCATAGTTGTACATAATATGTTCCCATGATTCTCTTTCGCCACAATGGCAACTAGATCTTTCATTAATTCCTAAAGGAAGGGGGAGCAACAACCTCTTAGTGAAGTGCAACAACCTGCAATGAAGTTTATAAAGTGAAACTGATGTGTCTGGATACTTTTTTTGGAGAGTAGCTTACCACATATAAATAGATCAAATATTTTAATAAGAAATATTTCAATACATGCTCTTAATAAATAGATGACTCTTTCAAGGCAGCACTACATCACTTGTTGAGGCATCGTTTTGATTCTCGAAGCCAATGGAGATTTATATGTTCACGGCAAAAGAGATTAAAAGTCAGGGAGCGTTAGCATTAATAGTAGCATATGATGCAAGAAGGCAAGCTTATAGAACATCAGCTAAAAAAAAAAAAAAAGAAAACCTTTCCCACTTCACTTATTCATTTCCTCCAAGCATTCGTCCAGTTCTTCCTTGAATTTATTTAAGATATCAATTATTTGTATGTATCTTTATGCTGTACTATAAATGGAAGCTATAACTGTTGCATTAGTTGTCCCGGGGCAAGTTCAGTCTTGTGAGCATGTTTTTTGTACTGTATTGTGGCACGTCTCTATATGATCATACTGGTCCGGCACTTTGTCCAGGATGCCTCTTAGGCAAACCTGCAGCTACTGGCTTGACGGGAGCTGTTGTCTCTTTGCATTGTAGGAACGCGTGACCGAGAGCATATAAACGGACTTTTATTTATTCTACGACAGATACAGATGGAATTTTCTCATTTTCATTCTCGAAGAGTCCAGCAATCAACCACTCGCTCGCTAAGGAAAATTTCAGCACATCTATTCCACAACTGTCGTTCCTCCTTTTCAATTTATGGCCCCTAAAGTGCGTAATCTGAGCAAGAAGCAGAATCCCATTAGCATCGAGCTTGCTCAAACCATTCGAAGCCTTATACAACTCAATAAGATCACCTCGCAGATACTTAGTCTCGATACTCTGAAATTTGCGGAACTTAAGCCTTTTTTGATAAGAGAACCGCTTTGTTCCCCTCACCAGTCTCATTGTCCTTCTCTGTACTCGTTCAGCAGCTCTACATCCTTTCTAAAATGAGGTTCCCATTTTAGTACTCAAGGTGTGGCCTTTCCATTGCCTTATACAAAGAGATAATCACTTCCTTATCCCTGTTAGCAAATTTCTGTATCTCTAGACAAGACAATACCCCAGGAGCTGCTTTGAAAACTTCATATCTGACTTCACAATTATCCCAGGTCTCTTCATTCTCCACTACCCCGAGTGTAGTACCACACAGTTGACACGTTGCTCTGGGGTTCTGGGGTTGCTGCTACCCATATGCAGTACTTTGCATTTATAAATGTTAGACATCAGTTGCCATTTCTCAGCCCACCTGTGCAACTATCAAAAGTTTTCCTGAAATCCGAGTATATGATATCAAAATTATTTTTTGCAGCTAGTAGCACTGTGATCACATTATAGTATATAATAAAATTAGACAGACAAGATTTTTCTATAACAAATCCATGTTGTGTCTACATTTAACTTGTCTATATGATCCTGCATTGCTTCTTTAACCAGTGACTCCAATATTTTCACTGGAACAGAAGGTCAAGTTAAACTAACAGGTCTGTAATCACTTGTTTCACCCTTTGTGAATTGGGATATATTTGCACATCTCCAGTCCGTGCGACTTCACATGAATCCAAGGATGTGTTAATAATTATGTCTGAGGGCAGTAGTGAGCTGTGAATATTTTAACAAGGGCTTCAAATTCAAATTATTATTTTAGGGCCACCCGTAATCTTTTACATATACCCATATATGTATTATGACTGTAAATTGCGTGTGTTCTCTGGTCGATTTGCCTGTTTTGCTGGACGAAAAAACCCCGTTTTCTGGGAGAAAAACCTTGCTATCTACGCCTGAGAACGACTAACTCAGCCACGGAGTGAAAAAAGCCCATTATTATTAAGGGCTTGCAGTTTTGCGGGCTATTGAATGTGAAACATCCTTGGGGGTACCTACGAAGTAAAGCTGATAGGTCACGGAGGTGACGTTATCCGCAGCGTCCGCCAGAGGCGCATTCCACGCTCACACCACTAGTCTGTGCCGAGCGCTCACTAATAAGTGTGATTAGAGCGCGTGAAGAATTTTTCTTGACCGGTACGATATCTTCAGTTCTAACTTTTTAGAATTTTTGCTTAGTATGATGCCACAGTCATACCTCCTGAAGTTACTACTGCAGTAAGTAAGATTGCAACAATACAAGTATTTGTCAACAATTTATTTTTTCGTCTCGCATATTCGTTACATTCCATTGTTAGAATCCCCCAATAGCTGCATATGTTGTTTCAACTACAAGATCAGGCTCAGTCTCTGTGAGATAGGGTACCTCAATCTACTATGTTTTCCAGAGATATGTAGATACGTTGCTGTCGCAAGTAACGTCTCTTACTTTAGTTATCATAAAGCCATTGTATCTTGTCTTCCAGAAATTATGGAAATTTATTAATGATCAATAAAATATTTACAATACAAAATCTCTTTTATATCGTAATCAATATATACAAATCAAAATAGCTAAAAGAAACGCGAAGAATGTTTCTCATTAAACCATCTGTTGCGTGTGCTCGATACATGCGCCACTTTTTTATTCTCCTTTTTTTTTACAACTAGGGAAATATAATGGATACATTTTTTCATGATAAAATTTTACTATTGCGAAAAAAACAAATAACATGAAATATTTCCCATATCACAAATAACATAAAAATCTATCACAAAACATTCTACAATAAAAAAACAAATATAACATAAAAAAACAAATCGTTCTAGAAAAGGTACACAAAAATCACAGTTACATGAAAAAAAAAAAAAAAAAAAATACACAAATATTCAAGAAAAATTTATTCTAAAAATTGCCATATAGAATTTACTTCTTTGTTAATATTTGTCCTCCCCGAAATGTTACCACCTTGTCGCGGTGAGGAGGCTTGAGTATCCCGATGACCGAGAGAGCTATGCTGGCAGTAGCTAGATTACCAGCAGGTTTGCCCTAGCCAGACATGTAGGGATCAGACGAAGAGTACCATACTGGTCCTCCAGGTTGGGGGTTGTGCTGGCGGCTAGTTCCCTCCCCATGTAAAAAAAATAAAAACTCATAAAATGCAAAGAGGAAAACCGGACGGACAAAGGGATACGACTCGGATTGGAAAAGGAAACGAAAAGGAATAACGGACATTTTAAATATTGTAACATGGAACATAAGAGGAGGATTAGGATATAAAGAAGTTGAACTACTTAAACATTTAAAACCTTTAGAAAGTAAATATAGCAGTAATAACAGAAACAAAGAAAAAATTAAAAGGTACGAAAGATTATGATTCTTATACAATGATATACAGTGGAGTAGATCAAAAGGAAAGAGCTAGTGGAGGGGTAGTAATTTTAATAGATCGGAAATGGAAAACCAAAATACAGAGCTACACATTTATAAATAATAGAATAATAACAGTACGATTTAAATTAGACAGAGGTTATTTATGTATAATTGTAATTTATGCTCCAGAAGATGGAAAAAAGGAAGAAATAGATAAATTTTATTTAGAGTTACAAAAAGAATTAGATAAGTATATAAAAAAGGACCATGTAGTTATTTTGGGAGATTATAATGCTCGGGTAGGGAATAAGCCAGTAAAAAATATTATGGGATGTTATGGAGAATATAAAGTAAATGGAAATGGATATAAATTAAGAGATTTTGCAACATTTAATAATTTAAAGATAAATACATTTTTTAGAAAACTTGATATACATAAATATACATGGTCGGCAAGAGGTACACAATCAATAATAGACTATGTAATAGTAAATCAAAAATTAGCAAAACAATGTCAAGATACTAGGGTGTTTAGAGGATATGATATTAATTTAGATAATTTTTTTAGTGGCTTCAAAAGTAGAGTTATGGGCTAAATGGAAGAAGAGAAAAGCTATTAAACAGGGGAAGGAATCGTTGGGTTATAAACTATATCTACTTCAAATTTATATGAAAAAAAGGATTAAAGACGAAATAAGTAAAACATCAGAGAGAGAACAAATAGAAGAAGAATGGAATAATGAAGAAATAGCTAAAGCAGTACAAGATAAATATCTTAAATATGTACAAAACAGTACAAGTGAGAATGAAAAAATATATAAACAAGAATGCAATAAAACTAAAGATATAATAAGGAAAGCTAAAGCAGAGTCATGGGATAGATTTATAAGCACAATAGAACATGATGTTCATGGAAGACAAAATTTGGCATATAAAATGATGAAACACTTGAATAGCACAGAGAAAGACACGTCAAGAATAAATATAATAAAGGAAGAACAATGGAAAAAACATTATGAAGAATTTTGGAAAGGCCCAACATATCAAACAGAAGAGATACAGTTAGACCCAGTTAGTAACATAGATCCGATAACGAAGGAAGAATCGGAAAAGGCATTGAAAGCTACAAAAAACAGGAAAGCAGTAGGAATGGATGGTATAAATGGAGAACTGATCAAGTATGGAGGAAGTTTTTTAAAAGACAGGATACTAAATTTATTTAATAAATGTTGGGAACAATACAAAATACCAGAAGAATGGAAGATAGCAAAAATTATTTCAAAATTAAAAAAAGGAAATAGAAATGATAAAAAGAATTATAGAGGGATTAGCATACTAAAAACAGTATATAAAATGTATAGCAAAATAATAAATAATAGAATTAAAATTATCTCTGATGAAATATTAATAGAAGAACAGGTAGGATTCAGAAAGGGAAGATCAAGTACAGATAATATATTTATATTAAAACAAATAATATAAAAACGAAAAGAGTTTAATTTAGAAACGCAATTATAACTTATGAAAATGCATTTAGCATTTATAGATTATGAAAAAGCATTTAGCATTTGCAAGTGCACATGATGCACTCCAGGGGCTCACATCTGGTGAGTATGGGTTTGGCACACCCAGAGTCCTAAGCTGGATATCATCATTCTTCTCTTTCTTGGTGATTCCTTTTTACTTCTCTCTCTCTCTCTCTCTCTCTCTCTCTCTCTCTCTCTCTCTCTCTCTCTCTCTCTCTCTCTCTCTCTCTCTCTCTCTCAGGGTAACTGGAGAATTTTTTTTTTTTTTTGGCTGGTGCAGCATAAGCTTCAGGCTTCCTTGCACCCTGTAGCTAATAATAATAATAATAATAATAAAAAAGAAAGCAAGATTATATAGCATTAGCCAAAAAAAAAACAAAAAAAAAAAAACAAAAAAAAAAAACCTTATTTCACTCATCTCTTCGCTCCAAATGCTTGTCAAGTTCTGCCTTGAATCTATTTAGGCTATCAACTTCTACAACGACAGATGGAAGTGACCCGACCCACAAATTCCAGTCAATCTCTGGGAAATTAAAATTCCCCATTATAAGACACTCTGATTTACTGACCCGCTCTATTTCTCTGCACAATTGCTCATTATACTCATCAGATTCATTTGGCCTATAACACACACCTCTTCTCATTTTTCCTTTCCCAGTGCTCATGTCACACCAAACCGACTCAACATTGCATTGTCCACCAACATCAATTGAATGCACTTCCTTAGATTTTGTGTGTTTCTGAACTAACAGCATAACCCCACTTCCCTTTCTGTCCTGTCTATCCTTCTGTTTGATCGAGTAAACAGACGAAAACTATGGGACATATTGAGTAATAAAGGATACCCAAAGCATCTTACAAAAACAATACAGAGTTTATATCAAAAATAGTAATAGCTACAAATAATAAATTAACAGAAGAAAGTATAATAAATCAAGGAGTTAGACAGGGATGTAGCTTGTCACCAACGCTGTTTAACGTATATAGTATTAGTATTAGTATTATTATTATTAGTATTAGTAACGGCCGTATGGTGCAAGAAAGCCTATGGCTTATGCAGCACCAGCCAAAAAAAAAAAAAAAAAAAAAAATCCGAACAAAACAATGATAAAAACAAAAATTAAATAAATAAATAAATAATAATAATTAATAAATAAATAAAATAAATAAAATAAATATATCGAGGATATGATATATAAATGGAAAGAAGAAATTAATACAGGTATAAATTTAAATACAAAGAATAGGATTAATACACTGTTATTTGCAGATGATCAAGTAATTATTTAAGATAGTGAAGATAATTTACAAAGAGCAGTATTTAAATTAAACCAAATAACAGAAGAATATAAAGTTAAAATATCAACGATGAAATCTAGAACAATGGCTTTTAAAGGGAAAAATACGGGGAGAACAAAAATAGTTATAGACATTAAAATATTAGAACAAGTATGATATGAACCAGAAATTGGCAAAATTTCAAAATATACGTGGAACAATAAAAAGAATTCTGGCTAAGAAAACAAGGAAAGAAACACAACTGAAACTTTACAAAGCAATGCCAATACCAACACTTCTTTATGGTTCTCAAACATGGATATTGAAACAAAGAGACATTAATAGAATACAATCTGCAGAAATGAAATTTTTAAGATATGTTAAATGATGTACAAAATTAGATAAAATACCAAACGTAATTAATAGAAAGCAATTAAAGATTTACTCAATTAATGGCAAAATTATAGAATATAGACAAAGATGGAACGAACATGTAGAAAGCATGGAAGATAATAGATTTCCTAAATTAGCTTATACATGCATTAGCATTAGCATTAGTAGAGGCAAATCATGCAAGAAAGCAAACTTCTGCAGCATCAGCCAAAAAAAAAAAAAAAAATACACTTACATTTCACCCCTCCATTCGTTCGAAATACCTGTCCAGCTGAGCTTTAAATTTATTAAGGCTATCAACTTCCACAACAAGGGATGGAAGTCTGTTCCAATATCCAACTACCCGCTGGCTAAAGGCAAATTTCCGCACATCTATCCTACATCTGTCTTTCCTCAATCGGAATTTATGCCCTCTCAGGTTCAAATCTGAATTTATGCCCTCTTCCTCAAGAGGAAGAATCCCATCGGCATTGAGCATGCTCAAACCATTCTAGGCTTTATACACCTCTATAAGATCACCTCGCCGGTGCCTAGTCTCCAGACAGTGTAATTTGCAAAATTTAAGCCTTTCCTCGTAAGAGCAACCCTTTGTTCCATTCACCAATCTTGTTGCCCTTCTCTGTACTCGTTCCAGCAGCTCTACATCCGTCTTGAAATGAGGCCTCCAGACCTATATACAGTACTCAAGGTGCCGACCGGGCTAGCCGAGTGGGTAAAGTGCCTGCCTACCTGGCAACCCAAAGGATGCGGGATCGAATCCCGCCTCGGTCTTGGATCAAAGTACCTTGGGAGGTGCATTATGGCCACATAAGCAGATGGGCCAACAACTACCAAAAAAAAAAAGTACTCAAGGTGTGGCCCGACCATTGCCTTATACAAGAGAACAATCACCTCCTTATTCCTGCTAGAAAACTTCCTGTATATCATTGATAAGGCACCATGAGCCACTCTTGCAGCCCGTCTGCACTGCTCAGAGAACTCCATATCTGATTGCACAATTACCCCCAGCTCCTTTTCATTCTCTACCACTATCAGTGTAGTACCACAGAGTTGATACGTTGCTCTGGGGTTGCTGTTTCCCATATGTAGTACTTTACATTAGTCAAGGTTAAACTGTATTTGCCACCTCTCAGCCCATATGCTCAACCTTTCCAGATCCTGTTGCAGCAGCATAGCGTCAGTAGTGTCCTTAACAACCCTCCAACCTTTGTACCATCTGCAAACTCGGATATTAAGCTTGATATATACACCATAATCAGTATCATTTATAATAACAGAAAATAATAATGGACCCAACACTGAACCCTGAGGGACTCCATTAATGACATTAGTCCACAATGAGTAGTGTCCATTGATTACCACTCTCTGTCTTTTCCCCCTCAACCATCCCTTTATCCATAGCAGCAATTTGCCTCTAATGCCACACTGCTCCGATTTGTGCATCAGTCTTCCATGTGCAACAGTATCAAAAGCCTTTCTAAGATCCAAATATATAATATCAAAGTTAATCCCTGCATCCAGTTCTTTTGTGACTGCATCATAGTATCCAATCAAATTGATCAGGCAAGACTTTCCCTTAACAAAACTATGCTGTGTCCCAGCTATAACTGAAGTGTTATCTAGATAATCCTGCAGCGCTTCTTTAACCAGTGCCTCCATTAATTTTCCTGGAACAGAAGTTAAACTCACAGGTCTATAATTACTTGAGTCAGACTTTGATCCTCCTTTGTGAATTGGGGTCACATTTGTACATCTCGAGTCTAAGGGTACCTCCCTTGAGTCCAAGGAAGCTCTGATAATTATGGCTATCGGTGTGTTTACTTCCTTTGCTGCCTCCTTTAATATAACTCGATAGATCCCATCCTCCCCAGGTGCCTTTCTTGTGTTTATCTTCAACAATTTCTCCTCCATTTTTACTCAAGTTATTACAAGATTATCTAGCTTACTGCCAGAGTTGAATACACCTCTAGTATTCCCCTCGCTGAATAACTCCTCATTTGTGAATGTCGATGCAAAATATTCATTTAGTTTGTTAGCTACCTGAGCAGAATCATAAACAGTTGAACCACCGATATCAAGTGGACCAATCTGATTCATCGACTTCCTTCTAGAGTTTACATAAGTAAAGAATTCTTTGCTGTTTTTTTTGCATCCTTTGCCAAAGATTTTTCGTAATCTGCCTTCGCCTGCCTAACCTCCTTTGTAACTTGGTTATAGACCAGCTTATATCTATCATAAGCTTCTGTGTCACATGTTAATTTATATGTATGCTATCTATTTTTCTTCTCTGCCATGTCTCATTAGTTCATCTGACATCCATTTAGGCCTAAACCTTGAACAATATTTCTTAGTTGGTATGTAAAGCTTAGTAGCTTCCAAGATAAGTTCTTTGAATGCTTCCCATTTTGAATTTGCTGTTGGTAACAGCATCAGTTAGTCCCACTGTATAGAATTTAAATACTGTCTCAGACCATCGTAGTCGCCTTTACGAAAGCAAAAACCCTTCCCTTTACCCCTGATGGTAGTTACCTCTTTGAATAAATCCCACTTCAGCACACTGTGATCACTGCCACCTAGTGGTTCCTTTATCTGCAGATTCTTAATGCATGAAGGATCACTACTGATAATCAGATCAAGTGTACTACTCCCTCTAGTTGCCTCCCGAACATGCTGATGCAGAAAACAATCATCCAATAAATCCACAAAAGCCTTGCTAGTATGTGAGTGACCAACCCACAAATTCGAGTCAATATCTGGGAAATTAAAATGCCTCATTATAAGACTCTCTGATTTACTGGCCCACTCTATTTTCCTGTACAGTTTCTTATTATACTCATCAGAGTCATTAGGCCTATAGCACACTCCTACTCTCAATTTTGATCTCCCAATGCTTATGTCACACCAAACTGACTCGACACTGCACTGTCAAGCGATGTCGACGGGCTTCAGTTCCTTCAATTTTATGTTTC
This sequence comes from Mastigoproctus giganteus, assembly GCF_048544385.1. Lineage (NCBI taxonomy): Eukaryota > Metazoa > Arthropoda > Arachnida > Uropygi > Thelyphonidae > Mastigoproctus > Mastigoproctus giganteus. The sequence goes on along the minus strand of NC_143578.1, from coordinate 58,417,436 downwards.
TTAACTAAAAGCATAACCCCTCCTCCCTTCCTATCCTGTCTATCCCTTCTGTACACATTGTACTCCCCAAATTCCAGTTCTGCATTCCTTATATCTGTGTGACACCACGTCTCTGATATCACGACAATATCTGCCTTTGATGTTTTAAGCAATACCTCAAATTCATCAAATTTATTTACCAAACTCCTAGCATTGGTGTACACGCAAGTATACATGCATCTGTTCCTATTCTTAGCTACCCTAATACAACCCATATGTTTACTTGTACCGTAATGACTCCCAGCACTCTCTGAAATATTTTGCATCTTGTTTTCCAGGCTGCTGCTCATTCCAATATCAGTGCAAGAATCACTTTCACCTCTGCCAGTGGCTACTGTTAATCTATTAGTCCTTGTATCCTCCCGAGCTAGCAGTTTTCCGACTCACTTAACACTGCCTCGATAGCATCAGCAAATATTCTTGCTCCCTTTCTGTTTAAGTGTATTCCATCCTTTTAGAAGCTGTCTCTCCTGTTAACAAGTACAGACCAGGCTGATAAAAATTCTACCCCTTGAGCCTTGCACAATATTTCCAGGGCTGAATTGATCGACAAGGCTCTGATCATATACTCCCCCCCTCCCTATCGTGTCTGGGCAGAATTGCAGACACTTTCAAATTCAGCCCTAATTCAAGGCTTTTTTTGAACAGTGACCTGTACTTGTTAAGTAATTGTGCCAGTCTCCTACACTTAATATCATTAGTGCCAACGTGTACAACTATATCACCTTTTGTGCCCTTAAAAGATGATATCCGCTCTAAAACGTCATCAACCTTTGCCCCTGGCAGACATACCCTTGTCCTGTTCCACCTATCCTTTTTACGAAAAAAAAAAAAAAAAAAAAATCAAATTACTATATTAGGGTTACCCGTAAATGATTACATTAAGCCGTATTCGTGTCTGTAAATTGCGTGTGTCCTCTGGTCGATTTGCCTGTTTTGCTGGACGAAAAAACTCCAGTTTCTGAGGGAAAAAACCTTGCTATCTACGCCTGAGACCGACTAACTCAACCACGGAGTGAAAAAAGCCCACTAAAGTTCCTCGCGTCATCGACGGAATTCAAACCCGGGCCTTTTCCACCCGGTGTGGGGAGGACGGTGACGACAGCACTGTTCTACCCACGCAGACATCCTTTTTACAAAGCATGTTTCCCATTTCCCTGACAATAGAGTCACCAACAACTACTAGTTCCTGTGGGACCAGCGCATTCTGCCTTGGCGGTTGCCGCTGTGTTGCGTGATGACCAAGTGCAAGCTCTGGCGTTGATGTGGGCAGCTGAGAGCTTGATGGGCCCCTCAACTTAGATACTTCGAGGGCATCCAACGTCCTTCAAGCTCTCATATAGGCCCATAACAACGCTGAGTTGTCGCCTGATTTCGTTACACTCTTTACATCGCGCGCACACACACAAAGACATTCCCCATGGCAATATCATGTCCCGTACCCAATTGCCCCACAAACATAATGCAAGCAGTGCATTTTAAAAGTTTGTGATTCAGAGGGCAACTTCCCCCCTCAATTCTCTCCTGAGCCACAGCACTCCCATTAGCGTGAGCCTTTTGCTTTGCTGCTCTGGTCTGAGTCATGATTTCGACTTAATTTCAATAAAATTTCAATTTCAGTACAAAATTATAACCCTAAACTTGTATCCCAACACAGTTATAACGCTATATATATTTTTTTCAGTATCGAGTATTATCTACAAGTTCCGTTTATATAACTTCTGTATCAAGTTATGCATTTATTAGTTATGTTACGTTTGTAATCTTAGTCGTTATATGTATTTAGTTAAAATTACAATTTAATTGACAAGGAAGTTTAACAAGATTAATAGATTTTACTGATTAATTGACAATATTATATTTTATACTATATTATAGAGCAAAAGGAAAAAGAGACAGAGGAAGACCAAAGAAAAGATGGGCAGACCTCTTCGAGATCGGAACAGGCGGATCGCCTAATGATTAGGCCCTAATCCATGAAGGAAGATAAGATTAATATTTGTTGTCGATCTTCTGCTTTGCACAATAGCTGAGTGATGATTACGGAGGAAAGATTTGCCATAACGATCAGGATCAAATTGAAGCATGGTTTTCCATTTAGATGTATGGTTATCATATCTACAACGTGTCAAACATGTTCTTTTTATTGTTGCGATATTATTCATTACGCTGAAAGCTCGCTCAGCTTTAGTACGGTTAATCTGAATGGCTTAAAGGATATTTCTGCTTTTTTAATTGAAAAGGGAATTTCATTCGATTTTAAAGATAACCTGTCTTCGACAAAATCGCTAAACTAATTTTACTGATTCGTAAAATACGAAATTTTTATTTCATATTTTATTAAAAAACTTAAATTTGTTATTCGTTTTTCACGCTCTTGCCATGAAGACGAAGGTTCTTTCATATTCTACGATTCCATGTAGCATATATTTAAAATTTCTTACAATTCCTCATCATCAATGATATCATTATTTTATTTAAAATTACTCTGTTGCATTAATCACCGATCCTTTAAGGATAAAACAATGCAGTTTATTAACTTGTCACAAGGTAATTTTTGAAATGTGTTCTTACTTTCGATTTTGATTCCTTCAAGTTCTTTCGATTTCAACATGCTATCAATTTTAGCTTCATAATTTCCTTCAGAATTTTTCGAATTAGCAATAGCACCGATAGTTAAAATTATTAATTTTTCTGTTTTTACTATAGTGATGCTGCAACTTTGTGAAACTTCTGAAAGGTAAGAGGGTCCCTGCAGGATGTCGATCATTAGTGCCAAATAGTTTAAGAAATTCTAGATTTCAAAGTCGGTATAATAATCCCAAATATTTAACTTCTGATTCAAAATGTTTGCACAAAGCAGGATAATAAATCCAAACCACAATTGCCGCCTGCAAGCAACCCATCGTGGCCAGAACACATGACCGACCTTTGTAATTTCCACTTCAAATTCTTTAGCAATCATCCTTAAATCGCACTGGATTTTTGAAGATTGGTGATATTATTTTATTATTATTATTATTAGCTATATGGTATAAGTCTGAGGCTTATACTGCACCAGCCAAAAAAAAATTCTCAATTACCCAGAGAGAGAGTGAGTCCAAAGTAAAAGGGAATTACCAAGAAAGAGAAGAATGATGATATCCAGCTCATGACCTTGGGTGTATCAAGCCCATTCTCACCAGATGTGAGCCCCTGGTGTTGTATATAATACATAGTTTTTTAATATTATTGTCTATATTATCATTATTAGCCATATGGTGCAAGGAAGCCTGAGGCTTATGCTGCACGAGTCAAAAAAAAAAAAAAAAAAAAATTCCTGCATTACCCTGAGAGAGAGAGAGAGAGAGGGGAGGGATCACCAAGAAAGCAAGAAAGAAAAAAATGGTGATATGCCATTATATTTTGGAACATTTTCTTCACAGTGAAGGCTCAACGCAGTTTCAAAATCTGCCAACATTTCATCTTCGGAAAGTTTAATATTTTAGTTGCCCTCATTCCCTCTCGACGCTGCTATTGTCACTAGTTCTTTGAATACTGTCCAAACTGTCGGAATCATCAGATATTCAGCTGCTGTGACCACGTAAACTTAGACAGGAGAAATTTACTGAAAGCCGTGGATCACTCACTTCTCCGAAAAACAGATGACTGCTTTCTGGAGTAAAGTGTAACCACAACACAGGTTGATAATCCATGTTATTATCCATGTCGGGAATATGCCTTAATCGTCTGAGCAGCTATGAAAAGCATATTGACTAGCGTGACTTCTCGATATGTGAGATAGGTGGCTGCATAGGCTTTACGGATGCCACAAACATTGCAGAGCAGTAATCCCATTAAAACTTAAGTCGCCCTTTTCGCCTAAACGTGGAAATAATCCGTACGAAGTTAAGTCTCTCGTAATCTGTTCGCTATACCAAGGGGAATTCAAAGAGTTCGTTAAACAGAGGTCCAACTATAATTAAATAAAAAATAAATCAATTTTAAAAAAATAACTGGTCGATTGCATCATTAAAATTCTGGGGGTGGGGCCCCAATCGGCCCACAGTAGTTCCGGCTCTGTATGCTCAAAAATTGAATCCAGGAATTCATTTGTACTGCAAATTTGCAAATTTTCAAAAAAAAAACCAAAAAACAATGGGGTCTCGTGAGCCCACTATAGCTCACCAGTGGCTAAGGGTTTACTTACTTCCTTTTCTGCCTTACTTAATATAACTAGATAGATCCCATCTACTCCAGGCCCTTGTAGGTAGCTCAGTTGGAAGAATAATCGTGCATCTCACAACGGGTGGAAAAGACCTGGGTTCGAATGACTTTGATAACAAGATGAATTTTTATAGGGCCTTTTTCACGTGGTTGAGTTAATTGGTCTCAGATGAGGGTAGCATTGTTTTTTATCCCGGAAACTTCCGTTTTTTGTCCAGGAAACAGAAAATCAACCACAGAACACACATTTACAGACAGTATATATTATTACTATTATTATTAGTCATATGGTGCAAGGAAGCTTGAGGCTTATGCTGCACCAGCCAAAAAAAAATTTGAGTACCCAGAGAGAGAGAGAGAGAGAGAAGTAGGAGGGGAATCACCAAAAGAGAGAAGAATGATGATATCCAGCTCAGGACCATAGGTGTGCCAAGTCCTCACCAGATGTGAGCCCCTGTGATAAAATATGGAGCAATATGGCCTTAGTTGCTAATGCTCCTAAAATGCAATAACATCCACCCCAGGTGCCTTCTTTATGTTAAACTTCAACAATTTCTCCTCTATTTTCCTCTCGCTTATTACAAAATCATTTAGCTCCCTGGTAGAGTGGGATAAACTTCTGGCCTCCACTTCCCTACAGAATTCCTCATGGGTGAATGTAGATAAAAAATACTCATTCAGTTTGTCAGCTACCTGAGCAGGATTATCAACAGTCATACCATCGATATCAAGTGCACAAAAAATCTAATTCGTTCCCTTTCTTCTTAAAGAAGTCTTTGCTGTTTTTCTTTGTATCCTATTCCAAAGATGTCTCATAATCTGCCTTCATTTGCCTAACCGCCTTTGTGATTGATTATAGACTAGCTTATATCTACCATAAGCTTCTGTATCCCCCTGATTTTTGCATCCCATATTTATGGGATGCAATGGGATGCAATTATATGCATCCCATGTATTTTTCTTCCCTAGCACTAGTCTCATTAGTTCATCTGACATCGATTTAAGCCTAAACCTCTAATAGTATTTCTTAGTTAACATTAGCATGGCAGGGCAGGGTGTCACAGTATATACTTGCCACACCCAGGGTCCAGAGCTGGATATCATTATTCTTGTCTTCCTTGGTGATTCCCCTCTATTTCTGACTCTTGTTCTCTCTCTATATATATCTCAGGGTAACTCAAATTTTTTTTGGCTGGTGCAGCAAAAGGCTCAGGCTTCCTTGCACCGTATGGTTAATAACAATAATCATGTCAACCACCAGTATGGTGCCAAAGACTCTACATAACAGCCTAGCAGCAATATGTCTCCCAGATAACACCTAAAAGTAACACCAGACATTACAACCACCCTGTGTACTTGGTAGCAGTACCCGTCACGGAATGGAATCCCCCAATCAGGGAGAAATAATATAAGAGCAACAATAATAATAATATGATGCAATGCAAGGAAGCAAGCCATACAGCATTAGCCAAAAAAAAAGCCCTTCCCATTCCAACCATCCATTCACTCCAAAAGTTTGTCCACTTCTTCCTTGAATTTATTTAAGCTATCAACTTCCATAACGACAGATGGAAGTTTGTTCCAGTAATCAACTACTTGCTGACTAAAGGCAAATTTCTACACATCTATTCTACAACCGTGCTTCCTCAATTTGAATTTATGCCCATGGTCTGTAATCTGAGCAAGAGGAAAAACTCCATCAGCAGTGAGAAATTAGGTGATCAATCAGATCACCTAATTTCTGCAAATTGCAGCATCTGGAGATGCTGCAATTTGCAGAACTTAAGACTTTCTTAGTAAGAGCACCTCTTTGTTCTCCTCACCAGTCTTGTTGTCCTTCTCTGCACCTATTCTAGCAACTCTACATCCTTCCTAAACTCTCCAGACCTGTACACCATACCCATGGTGTGGCCTGACCATTATCTTATATACTGAGTGATCACTGAATGCGACCCATTGAGCACGTGAGTGCGCAGTTAGTTGACCTACGTAGCATAGATAAGGTGTCAGTGGTTCAGTAGGTAGTAAAATCTCGAACGTGATGGGCAAAAGGAAGGATATTGATAAAGGACAGATTGTGGGAGTTCGAGCTGTTCCCTCGATTTTCCAAACGGCTGAACTGGTGAGGCGTTCGAGAGATGTCATTGTTAAAGTGTACCAGGACTGGCATCAAAATGATAAAACAACCCGTCGGCAAAAGTGCAAAGGTTAGCGAAAGGTTGATGTTAGAGGTGAGTGCCAGGTCCGACGACTCGAACAGGTGCAGCACTGTTGAAGAGTTGACTTGACTACCCAACACATGGGCCAACCCAGAACAATTTGCATTACAAGAATGCAAAATGGGATGACCTGCGAGACTTCTTTTCTTCTTTTCCTTGGTCGGATTACTGTTTCAAAACTTCTGATGTCAACGTTTGCTCAGATCGTGTAAGTGAAATTATTCTTGCAGGAATGGAATCCCTTATCCCACACTCCACTTTAAAATCTCGTCCTTTATCTAAACCTTGGGTTTCCAATAAATGTGCTAAGGCTGTCCAAGAGAAGAATGTTGCATATCGTAATTGGCTTGTTTCTAATTCTTCAGTTTCATTTTCTGCCTCCACCAAAGCTCGCAACAGTTGTAAAGCAGTTATTAATCAGTCCAAACTAGAGTTTGAACAGGCTAAGAGTAGAAAACTTGCTTCTTGCCCTAATGGTAGCCGAGCATTCTGGTCTCTTGCCAAAGCTATTGGCCGCAACTTTTGCCCATCTCTGCTCCCACCTCTGTCCAAACCAGATGGTTCTGCTGTCACTTCAGCCAGGGATAAAGCTGACCTGCTAGCATCCCATTTTTCTTCCAGCTCATGTATCATTAATCTTGGTAAAACACCTCCCACCATTCCCAACACGCTCCATTCAATGCCTCCTGTGGTCTTCCGTCAAAAGGATATCAGAAGGATTTTGATGAAACTTGATGCTAAGAAAGCTCCAGGTCCTGATGGTATTTCTCCACTGTTCTCAAAACCTGTGCTCCTGAACTTACTCCTATTCTTTGCCGCCTTTTTTCACTTTCTTATTCCAAAGGTGTTTTTCCTTCTGCTTCGAAATTTGCTCATATCCAGCCAGTTCCTAAAAAGGGTGACAAATCCCTCCCATCCAATTATCGTCCCATTGCAATTACTTCTACTCTTTCTAAAGTAATGGAGAAATCAATTAACCGCCAACTCTTAAACTACCTAGAAACCTTCCGTCTGATCAACGATCACCAGTATGGATTCCGTCAGTGTCCATCCACTGGAGATATTCTGGCCTATGTTACCCATTTATGGACTAATTCAATGGAAACGTTCGGTGAAACACAAGTAGTTGCTCTTGACATCTCAAAGGCTTTTGATCGTGTTTGGCATAAAGGTCTTCTAAACAAGCTTCCATTTTATGGTTTGCCAACTGTTTTTAGTAATTGGTTATCCAGTTTTCTCTCTGATCGCTCACTGAGGGTGATGGTAAATGGCTCTCTGTCTTCTAACTTCTCCACTAATGTCGGTGTCCCCCAAGGTTCAGTTCTTTCCCCCACTCTTTTCCTCTTGTATATCAATGACCTTCTTCCATTGACTGGAAATCCAATCCATAGTTTTGCCGATGATAGCATATTGCATTCAACTTTCCATTTTGAGGAACCTTGCCCTGCTCAATCAGCTTCAACTTCTCGAAAATCTGCTACCAATTCCTTAAATGCTGGTCTTCTGGTAATTCTCCAGTGGGGCAAAGACAACTTAGTTGATTTTAACTGTTCTAAAACTCAATCTTGTCTTATATCTCACAAAAAGGATTCTTCTGCTCCTATGCTTATCTTTAGTGACACTCCGATTTCTAGGCAAAATGATATATCTCTTTTGGGGATTACCCTGACTTCTAATCTCTCTTGGCACAAGCACATTACAAATATTCCTTCCTCAGCATGTAAAAAACTTGGTTTTCTCTTTCACTCTCGGCGTTACTTTTCTTCCAAACAGTTGCTCACTCTGTATAAATCGCAAATCCGCCCTGCCATGGAATATTGTTCCCACATCTGGGGTGGTGCTCCCAAAACCTCTCTCAGGCTTCTTGATTCCATTCAGAAGAGGGCAGTTAGGTTAATTAATGATTCCTCTCTAACAGAGTCTCTCCACTTGCTTTCTCATAGATGCAGTTTCTGCTGCATGCCTCTTCTACAGATACTTCCATGGGCAATGTTCTTCTGAATTGGCTTCTATAATTCCTGCTCTCTCTTTCAAAACACTCCGAACACGTGCTGCCGCCAGCCAACATCCATTTACTGTCCAACTTCAAACCCACAGAACCAACTTTTCATCTTCCTCATTTATTCATTCAACTTCCGTTTTCTGGAACAACCTTCCTTCATACGTATTTCCTGAAAATTACAATCTACAGAAGTTCAAGTCCAATGTCAACAAATATCTTCTTTCATCTTCTTAACCTCAAACCCAAGCACGGTACTAAGTACTATAGGTTCTAATACCTCTCGTGTTCGGGGTTCACATAAAAAAAAAATATATATATCTGTCATGACATGCGTCGCATACTCACATATCAGAAATTCTCGCACGTATGGGTTATACCAGCAGACAATCCCTACAGCATCCTCTCCTAACCAAGGTTCATTGGCGTAAAAGACTTGCCTGGTGCAAAGAGCATGCAAGTTGGACATTAGAAGACTGGAAGAAGGTGTACTGGTCGGATAAGTCATGTTATTTACTCCACACTGTGGATGTTCGTGTACGGATTTGCGTCAACATGAGGCTCTTCATCCATCATGCATGGTATCAAAAGTGCAGCCATTGGAGGCAGTTGCATGGTGTGGGGCATGTTTCACTGGCAGGAACTTGGACCCCTGGTGCATGTGGAACAACGTATCAGTCACCTCTGCTATCGTCAACTGCTTGCTGACTGTGTACACCCCACTATATTACACATTTTCCCGAATGGCGATGACAATGTGCTGAGCCATCGGGCACTTGATATGCAGGAATGGTTTGAGGAACACAGTTCTGTCTTCCAGCATATCGATTGGCCTCTGAACTCCCCCAATATCAATCCCATAGAGCACTTGTGGGACACTATGGAAAGGCATATCAGGCATCTGGATACAGCAATAACCTTCATACCTGCACTGCTAGCCGCATTACACACAGCTTGGTTGGCCATACCTCCTGAACGCTTCCGACATCTTATTGAATCAATGCCACATCGAATAGTTGGTGTACTGAGGGAAAAAGGAGGACCTACGAAGTATTAGGTGGTCATAATTCAGTGATCACTTAGTGTACAAGGGGATAATGCTAGCAAAATTCCTGTATATCATCGACAAGACCCCACAACCTGCTCTGGAAACCTGTCTGCCCTGCTCAGTAAACTTCATATCTGACTGCACAATTACTCCAGGTCCTTTTCATTCTCCACTACCCTGGGCATAGTACCACACAATTGGTACATTTCTCTGGGGTTACTGCTACTGATATGCAATACTTTGCATTAGTCAACGTTAAATTTCAGTTGCCACTTCACAGCCCATCTGCCCAAATTTTCTAGATCATGTTACAGTAACACACTGCCGTTACTGTCATTAACCACCTTTATAGATGATACCAACCTTTGTATCATCTGCAAACTTTGCCATTAAGCTTGATTTTCCTTCATCAATATCATTAAATAAAGAAAACAGCAATGGCCCAACACTGAACCCTGGGGGACTCCACTAGTAATATTAGTCCACGAAGAGCAGTGTCCATTGATTTCCGCTCTGTCTTCTCCAACTCAACCCATCTTTTTTTTTGGTGCACTATCGTCATAAAAAAATTGCAATGCAGTTACTTGCTCATTGCTGACAAGGAGCTGAAAAGTTTTTAAATGATGAAACATGGACACATGAAGTTTATGGTTGTCGTAGGGGTTTTTAGATACATTAGCAACTTATGCAAAATAAGTTGCAAAAATAAGCAAATTAACCACAGAATACATGCAGTATTCTGTTGTTGATTTGCTGTTTGCAGGATGAAAAACCAGGTTTCCAGCAGAAAAACTATTCTATCCTTGCCTAAGACTGACTAACTCAGCCATGTTGTGAAACACACAGTCTGTACAGCTTATTTTCACTGATTATGGGGAGGAAGTGAGAAGCACTACTTCACTCCTTCATAGTCCTGATATGAGTTCTTATGATTACAATCTACTCTCCAAATTCAAGAAGCTATTGCATGGACAAAGATTTCTGTTTAGGAGCATTGAGGGTTGCCGTGATCCAATGCATCAGATAGTTTGATGAAACTTCAAAGACAGTTAAACATTCAAAAATTACCCAAATATTGGGATGCAGTCAAAAGGCATGAAGGAAGACTACACTGAATTTTTTTAATATAAATTATGATATAAAATAAATTTCATTTAAATTGACCACTTTTGTACATTTTTTTTTGTGATAATCATTTTATGTTAAGTATTGCATAATAATTTTGCAGATGATACAAAGGTTGGTAGGTTTATGACAGAAATGAGAGCATGCTAGCAACATGATCTAGAAAAGTTGGGCAGATGGGCTGAGAGGTGGCAACTGAAGTTAAACATTGATAAATACAAAGTACTGCATATGAGTAGCAGTAACCCCAGAGTAACGTATCAACCGTGTGTTACTACACTCAGGGTGGTAGAGAATGAAAAGGACTTGGGGGTAACTGCGCAGTCAGATATGAAGTTTTCTTATCTCAAGGCCATACCTTGAGTACTGTGTACAGGTCGGGAGGATTCATTTTAGGAAGGATATAGTATTACTAGAACAAGTATAGAGAAGGGCAACAAGACTGGTGAGGGGAACGAAGGGGGGGGGTCCCTCTTACCAAGAAAGTCTTAAGTTCTGCAAATTGCAGCATCTGGAGACTAGGCACCTGCAAGGTGATCTGATTGAGGTGTATAAAGCCTTGAATGGATTGAGCAGGCTCAATGCTGATGAGATTCTTCCTCTTGCTGCAATTGGAAACCTGAGGGTGCATAAACTGAAATTGAGGAAAGACAGTTGTCGAATAGATGTGTGGAAATTTGCCTTTAGCCAGTGGGTGATCGACTGCTGGAGCAAACTTCCATCTGCCATTGTGGAAGTTGATAGTTTAAATAAATTCAAGGAAGAACTGATCAAACTTTTGGATTGAATGGATAGGTGAAATGGGAAGGTTTTTTTTGTTTTTTTTTTGCTGATGCTGTATAAGCTTGCTTTCTTGTATCATATTCCTCTACTAATTCTAATGTTAATGCTAATACGTAGTAAATTCCCAGCATATAGGCCGGTAGATACAGTGAGCATGGGGCATGCTCCATGACAATAGCAGGTTTAGTACATAGAAAATTCCATCCTAAAATTTGAAAATAGCTGCACATGCTCAGTCAAGTCGGAGCTGATGGAGACTTTAGATATATGTTTTGAAGGATGATTCAAACAACATGTGCATTAAAGTACAAATTATCTTGAAGTTTTCCTGCAGATCTATGTTTTTAAAGTATAGAGTACACACATAGATCTATATTTTGAAGGATGATTCAAACAACATGTCCATTAAAGTACAAATAGTCTTGAATTTTTTTTGTACATGCTATGATCTCTAGTGTTTCCAACTAAAAGAGAGTTTATAACAGACAGCAGTACAAAAATAGAGCACATTATGGCAAACAAAGCAGCTTATGTGTCATCAGACCCCCATATCAACATAAATAGATTGCCCCTTTCAACTCCGTTGTCAGATTTTGGCTTACAAAAAGTTGATATTGAAGAACGTCTATGGAATTCAGATTGAGAAGTCGAATACATAATGTGAATACATAATTTTATACTTGTAATTTTACAAAACAAACAGATATTGTACAAGTAAATGAAAAAAAAAAAAAAAATGAGAACATTAGCATTAGTAGAGGCATTTGATGCAAGAAAGCAAGCTTATGCAGCATCAGCCAAAAAAAAAAAAAAAAAACACTTCCACTTCACCCCTCTGTTCGTTCAAAATACCTGTCCAGCTGAGCCTTAAACTGATTTAGGCTATCAACTTCCACGACAAGGGATGGAAGTCTGTTCCACCAACCAACCACCCGCTGGCTAAAGGCAAATTTCCGCACGTCTATCCTACATCTGTTTCCTCAATTTGAATTTATGCCCTCTCAAGTGATTGCTCTGAGCGAGAGGAAGAATAATCCCAACAGCATTGGACATGCTCAAACCATTCAAGGCGTTGTACACCTCTATCAGATCACCTCGCCAGTGCCTAGTCTCCAGACACTGTAATTTGCAAAACTTAAGCCTTTCTTCGTAAGAGCACCCCTTTGTTCCAATCACTAATCTTGTTGCCCTTCTCTGTACTTGTTCCAGCAGCTCTACATCCTTCTTGAAATGAGACCTCCAGACCTGTATACAGTACTCTAGGTGTGGCCTGACCATTGCCTTATACAAGGGAATAATCACCTCCTTATAGGGATAAGGAAATTCGCCTTTAGAAAAATTCGCTAGAAAAATTCCTATATATCATTGAGAATACACCATGAGCTACTCTTGCAGCCCGTCTGCACTGCTCAGAGAACTTCATATCTGCCTGCACAACCACCCCCAGGTCCCTTTCATTCTCTACCACTGTCAGTGTAGTACCACAGAGTTGATACGTTGCTCTGGGGTTGATTTTTAAGAATATAAGAAATTCTTACATTTTTAAGAATATAAGAAAACAAACATATCATAAAAGGTTCAGCAAACAAGGCTGTGAAGGAATGTGTTAGGTATTTAATATAAAGTTTTGTATTGAGGCATGGGATAAAAATAGAATTTTTACAGTTTTTTTTATTTATTTATTTTTTAAAATTAAAATCCAAGAATATATGTAATTTAGAAATATTGATTAAAAATTTCTTGAAGCATCAAACACATCTCCTTATATATCATTATACAAAATTTTTTTAATAATAATAAGTCATTCAATGGAAAAGCTTACAGAACTGAATTGAGATTAATTTTAGGTAAATAAAATTTAGAAATAAAAATGTATTAACATCTATGTGCATATGTGATCACATGAAGTAAATTACTATTATATTTTTTAAGCAACAAAAAAAATAACATAACAAAAAGGGAATGTAAAACATCTTTGCAGAAATTAGAGATAAGAAATTAAATTATGCTCTCTAACTCTATTTTTGCGGTTATATTTGAAATATACAGTGAAGTATCAGATTTTGTCATAACTAATTTAATTTGGAAGAGGGAGTCTAGTTGATTGTTCATTGTTATGTTAATGAATTGAGAGATACTACACTATTATATCACATGGTCGATTACTATTGAAATGATATAATTTTAAAGGATTGAACAACCTCAATGCCAAACATTTAAACAATTTATGGCCACGTTTTGGTAATTCACTGTTTCCCATCTTCAGGCCTAATGGATAATTTGATTATTTACAATAAAATGTATTCTAATTACATCTATAATGTTATTATACATCTACAATTTCCATCTAATTAAAAGTGGGAATCTCATAAAGTTATAACTAGTGATATTGCTAAAAATATTTATGAATATCCAAACAAACTCTACCATCAGATAGCCTATATATTTCTATTCAGTGCAATTAATGCAATTTAATTAATAGTCAATAAGTTTAAATTCAGTATTAAAATACTAATAATAAAATATATTTTAAACTAAAATATCTTGAAAGCCCAATACCTTACCCTCATAACTGGCAAGGTCCTAGATGCTGAAACATATAAAAAGACACTCAACAAAAGGATACCCCGGGGGCTCACATTTGGTGAGTATGGGCTTGGCAAACCCAGGGTCCTGAGCTGGATATCATCATTCTCTTTTTTGGTGATGCCTTTCTCTCTCTCTCTCACACACACACACACACATACACAGGGGATAACTCGTGAATTTTTTTTTTTTTTTTTTGGCTGGTGCAGCATAAGCCTCAGGCTTCCTTGTACCATATTGCTAATAATAATAATAATAATAATACAAGAACATAAGACAATCAATATGGCAGAATCATAAAGTCTGAGACAGCTGCACATTCCTTTTCCTGCAGAGGCTCATGAGACTTCTAGAAAACACCATTGTTCTGATGACAGATTCATTGTACTCCAGAAGAACCTTCAGAAACTCTGCAATCAATAAGAGGCAAGAAGTTAACTTCAACAATGCTTACTACAACCTATTCCATGCAAATATCCTGAAGGATTTCTCAGCAAAAAGAAGATCCCAAAGCCCAAAAAGAAAGATCCCAATAAGATATTGGAAAAAAAGTCTCCATGGAGTCCCAATCAAAATATAATTATAATTTAAAATTTAAACTTAAACTTGAATTTAAATAAGCAATTAATCAAAAAAATTATTATTATCATTATTATTATTGTAATAATCATAACAATTTAGCAACTGTATGGTAATTTTACCGGGATTTTGTAATTTAATTTAATTTTAATCAATTATTCACAATAGATCATGTCAATCAGTCAGATCATGTTTAATAATCCATAAAAAGTTAAAAAGTTTAGATGGATCCATAGACATACTCTCAATCCATTCCTCACCCTTCCTTTCTTCCTCCCTTAACCTCAAAATCAACCTAATCTTCCCTCCATAATATATCACTGTCCCCAAAATCTGCCAGGTTTAAGCAATGTAACAATTGTCTATTGGCTATACCCAAGCAACCCCAACCATTATGAACATTCAATTCTATCCTAGTGTTCCCCAACCTGACGACGAAACTCCACTCTAGAGTCACATTAACAGGTAAGCCCTTCCAACCTAATTTAGAGAGTACTTCTAGGGATTTTTCATAAAATATATTTATTAAAAATTAATGAATTAAATAACAAGCAACAGTATAATAATTTGATGCCAATTGTATATATTAATAACATTTTAGGTGTAATTAGAATACATTGTATTATAAATAATCGAATTATCCTCAATTTTAACTTAGTTTCAATCAATGTATATATCATTATCAGCTTGAAAACTTGTAGTATAACGTTCTAATCCCACAGGCCTGAAGACGGGAAAAAGTGAGTTCCCAAAAAGTAGCCATAAATTGTTTAAGTGTTTGGCATTGAGGTAGTTCAATACTTTTAAACTGTATCATTTCAATAATAAATTACTTAATATATCATGTGATATAATAGTGTAGGATCTATTAATTCTTAACATAACTCATTCTGTTGACTTATTTCAAGGACATACCTCCAATTGGAATATTATAATTATTACACATTATTTCTATTATCAGACAATAACAATAATAATAGTCAAATTATTGGTACAGTCAGGACATTGATGTATACTAAAAAAAAAAATAAATGTTTCAGATAGAAATTTTATTAATACATATTATATGATTAAATAGTATAAATTTAGAAAGATTCTTTATTATGATACATAATGCATACAGAAAATCTGCCATCAAATTAAAGATAGTATATTTTGTGTATTTATTTCTTTTTCTTTCCTTTTTGATCTTTGCCTTCCTCTTCACCCCCTTTCTCTGCTTCTAACATCTTTACACGTTTCTTTCCAAGTGGCATTTTACAAAACCATACCTGTAGAATACAAAAATATTTTCTCTACAAAATATAAAAAAACATATGTGTAGAATAACTAACTATTAAATATCTTAATTGTGATAAATATTTAATTAAAAGAAATTATATAAAAATATTTTAATATACATAATAAAATACCGTTCACTATACGATATGTAGTAAGCACTGGTCATTGTAATCACATTTGTGAATTGAATTTTAATTCTATTAAACAGTGATTCTAATAAGCGATAATAGGATGTATATTATCTACAGGCTATAAAAGTAAAGATATAAAGCACGAATTTACTTTATTACCTTACCAAATAACAAAATTAAATGATACATGAAAATCGGAAGAATATTTTCCAAAGGTTAGCAAAATAAAAATAAATTTATGCTTAATTAATTTTACTGTAATATGTATATACTAACTAAAAGATATTTCTGTTCACAAACATTGTTTTTTGGGCAGGTTGTAAAATTTAAAACAGTAAAAAAGATAAGCAATCAATAACAAAGAACACAGCATGCACAAATTGCAACTAACAAGATATGTGCAATTGAAATACAGAGTAACAAGTTTATGAAGTTTAAAAATTAAGAATGAAGATAAGATTCTGAAAATTTATTTATGTTTTTTATATGATTGAAGATTTCAGTGAAGGGGAAACACATTTCACCATAATAACGTAAAAACCCACAGAATTCCAGTTATCAGTATTATCGCAAATGCAATAAGATCAAGTTTACCACCCGTTTATAAAAGATTACTCTACCAGAACAGCCCAATAAATCAGAAACTGCAAATTATTTTTATTGTTTTACGGTAGTGACCTCCAGAAATGTGCTTTAGAAAAATATTATTTATTTATTTTTTAAAATTTATATTCTGTTGCAGATAAAAGTGTAGTGCATTTTAGTGATTTCAATTGGTTTTTTGAAATTTGATTCTATAAAGCAGCAGATTCTACTAACCAGTTAACTTGAGCCTACTTATTTCACTTTACAATTGTCTCCAATTCGTAATTATCATTTTAAACAACATTTGGGGGGGGGAATAAGTAAAAATATGGCACCATCAGCATTTATCTTTTTCTTTATAAATTTGTATCATGTTTTAATGTTTATCCCGGTGTATAAGATGCACCACAATTGTATGGTGATTTTTTTTCAGATAAAAGATGAGTGATATACACTCACCTTTTATCTGAATTCTATATAAATACCTTTTATCAGTATTCTATATAAAATACCATTTATCAGTATTCTATATAAATACCTTTTATCAGTATCAGTATTCTATATAAAATACCATTTATCAGTATTCTATATAAAATACCTTTTATCAGGTAAAACTAATACAATTCCATTATAAAAATCACATTTTAGACAGATTTAGGCTTAGTTTTAAACAGACTAAGGCTTAGTTATATAGCGAAAATTTCAACTTCCGAGGTCTTGAAACAGATTACAAACAATGTGTTATTGGGTTCACATTACAATATTTTCATGATACAATGGTGTCTCCTGAATGGATTAGTATCATAAAGCGAGGTTCTGCTGTATATATAAAAAACTTTAATGTATCCCTAATCATGACTAAAAGAATCATTTACTTCATGAATTTTTTCCATTAGGAGTTAACTACAAATTATTACAAATTATAAGATAATTATTACTTCTGTTATCAGCATTATGTCCCAGAACCTCTGCAGTTCATTGGTAACATGCACAGCTAATCTCAATGTTAGGATATTCAGGAAAGTAAGAGAAAGACATGACATGAGAGAGAGAGAGAGAGAGAGAGATTGATCCCTTATTGATCAATCAGTTATGCATATAAATTCCTAACCCTAATTTCCAAACTTCTATCCATGTTCTAAAACATCATTTAGATGTTTATCAAACATCTAAATGATGCAAAAATTATAAAAATAATTTTATAATTTTTAATAATTTTTATAATTTTGTTCTTTTGTAATTTTATACACTGATTATAATCATTTCCAAAATAAAAAAAAAATGCAATTATTATTATTATTATTTATTATTTTTTTTTAAATTTATATTCTGTTGCAGAATAAATTCATCTATAGTGCATCTACCTTCCTCATATTTCTATTTATCATCTTGTCATTAAATTTTCTTATATACAGTTGAATCTCCAAACTAGCACTTTTGGGACTTGAATCTTGCTGGATCTTGGAATTTTTCTGATCTAAGGTGATAATATCATAGTCATATAAAAACTGTATAGTCATATATAAAATTTGCAGCATATAAACACTGAATTTATATGCTGCAACTTATTTACAAAGTACTGTACAAGTGTAGCTTATTCTTGAGAAAAAGGTAACATACAGCACATTGTATAGAACAGCAAAAAAAAATTAGTTACTGTATTTGCACTTTCAAATTACACCATATTTTGTACAGTATATTCTGGTAGGGGAGAAAGACAGCTGTTCCGGTATCAAGCATCTTTGACAAACAATCTTTTTTTTTTTTTGCAATTTGATAAGGACCTTTGTATGCATTTTGAAAGGCTATAATTTTCTGGGCTACTTAATTTTCTTTTAGGTGGCATATGGATAAATATAAATGGATGAGAAATGTTATGTTGATGTTGTTTACAAATGGAAAAATATTCTAAATACATTCACTAAACAGTAAATTTGTAAAGTGAATCCTTACTTCAGTTTAACGTTTCCTGCATGAATTGCGAAACTCAAAGTGAGCAGTCCATCGCTTCTTATTGATGAGCTGCTCATCTTGTTCTTAGTACATGGACAATTCCATGAACTTATAATGTCTTGATGTTGTTTTTGCACAAAAAATACTTGAGGTGAAATATCTATCCTGCACAATCAGCTCAAACATTTTGTCAAGCGATAAATCTGAGAACTAAATTTGCTGATCCTTGCCAGATTTTAGAAGTTCAGCTGTTCATAGTTCTTTAACTTTTCTTTTGATGATTTCCCCTTCCTGCAATTATTTTGAAATATTATTTAAATTGAAAGCATAAATGCATTCACAGTTATTCAGCTAACTACAATTTCCTCATATTTCCCTTTACAACATGGTTGGCACCTCCGCAGCCAGGTGGGAAGGAGCAGCAGTGCGTAGCACACGCTTCTTGATTAGACCGGGGTTCAAGCCTGTCACCACCAAATATGGAGGATGCGGAAAGGTCAGGGAATGACCACCGTATTTCCAGGAGCAATATGGCCTTAGTTGCTAATGCTCCAAAAAACAAACAAAAACAAACAACATGGTCTCCACTGTTAGTATTAGTATTATAATGGCTAAATGATGCAAAGAAGCCAGTTTTCACTCATCCGAAAAAAAGATGAGAAAAGATGAAAACAAAAAGAAAAAAATTTGCAATCGCCCATACTGTCCCCATTGCTGGTAAAGTGGCTATCAAGTTCTGTTCAATGAAGGGGAAATCAAACTCTCTGCCACAACCACTATGACGGGCAATTTATTCTGATCATATACAACACACTGCTAAAGGTAAATTTCACGAAATCCAGCCATGTGTTATTCACCAAAATCTTATATTCATGACCTCCATTTCTTGTTTCTCCTACCACTGAAAATATACTACTCTTGTTTATTTTACTGATTTCCTTCAGGACCTTATGTACTTCAATGAGGTCCTCCCTGCCTCTGAGATATCTTGTTCAACTCTGATGATTACACCTTCTAAGTCATTCTTCACATGGATATTTATTAGCACTCTCCACCAATCTGGTTTCCCTTTGAAGACCCTATAGAAGGGTCCTTCTTTGAGTGTAACTTCCAGGCCTGAACACAACATTCTAAATGCAGTCTTACTGCCTTAGATAAAGGGACAATGACATCCTTTTCCCTACTTGCAAAGGTTCTGTATATCACAGAGGATACCATTTGCCTTCCTAGCCACTTGTTTATGTTGTATGGAAAATTTTACATCTGACTAAATTGCAACCCTTAGTCTTTTTTATCCTGAACCACTTTTAACTCCATTTTGAAGCATTAAACTTCAGTTGCCATTTTTTAGACTATTTGTGGAACTGATCTGACTCATTTTGCAGCAAAATGGCTTGGTCATGCAGTTTTGCCAATGATATATAGGAATTTTGATAGCAGAGACAAGGAGGTGATTATCTCTTTGTATAAGGCAATGGTCAGGAAACACCTTCAGCACTTCATACAGATCTGGAGGCTTCATTTTAGGAAGGATGTAGAGTTGCTAGAATGAGTACAGAGAAGGGCAACAAGACTGGTGAGAGGAACAAAGGGGTTCTCTTAACAAGAGAGGCTTAAATTCTGCAAGTTGCAGCATCTGAAGACTAGGCACCTGCGAGGTGATCTGATTGATGTGTATAAGGCCTTGAATGGTTTGATCAGGCTCAATGCTGATGGGATACTTCCACTTGCTCAGATTAAGAACCTGTGGGGGCATAGATTCAAACTGAGGAAAGACAGTTGTAGAATAGATGTGCAGAAGTTTGCCTTTAGCCAGGGGGTAATGGATCGCTGGAACAGACAATCTGTTGTTGTGGAAGTTGATAGCTTAAATAAATTTAAGGCTGAACTCGGTAGACATTTGAAGTGACTGGATGGATGAAATGGGAAGGTTTTTTTTTTGGCTGATGCTCTATAAGCTTGCTTTCTTGTATCATATGCCTCAACTAATGCTAATTCAACAAAGGATGTTACTAGTAACTCCAATTTTCTCCCATTTATAATCTCATTAACATCCTTAATGGGATGATTACACCAAGTTGAACTGACATTCAGGTATCTCTGTACTTGCCCCCCCCCCCCCCCGCATAAGATACTATGCACTCACATGCAGTCTTTTTTAATATAAGAAGGTATGCCATCCATTCTTTGAGCCTTACCTTCACTCAGCGTTCTCATATTCTGGTTTCCAACATCCTACCTATCTTGTTAACATACGTTATCCTGCAATCAGACGTTTTTTTATCAAAATACTTCTCCTGAATAGGGGAAAATATATCATACATGAGAAGATGGGGCTCACATCTGGTGAGTATGGGACTGGCACACCCAGGGTCCTGAGCTGGATATCATCATTTTTCTCTTTTTTGGTGATTCCTTTCTACTTTGACTTTCTTTCTCTCTCTCTCAGGGTAACCCGGGAATGTTTTTTTGGCTGGTGCAGCATAAACCTCAAGGTTGCTTGCACCATATAGCTAATAATAATAATATGAGTTAGCTGATTCTAATATACATGGGGGGCGGCAATTCAGAGATAATGAGGCACAATATAATAGCGTAGCTTAATTTAATTTATTATGGTACTCACCTTTTTATAATCTACATTGATGTTAGAATGAAATGGATGATAATTTTAAATTTAAGTTAGCGTGAATAAGTTAGGATTTAAAAACAGAATTAAAATTGCGCAAGGAAACAGAAGTGCACATCTTCGTCCTTGGTTGTCAATGTTGAAATTGGAACAATTGAAGTTATATGGTTGAAAACAGAAGGCCAATAGCCATAACAAGTGGCTTTTGTTTTACCCGTCTTCAGTTGGCAATGGTAGAATGAGAGTGAACGCGTGTATTTAAGAAGGCTAAGTTCCTGTGATGCTCCTGGATACACGTGGGAATCTCAGGTGCATGAGATTCCAGACTGGTGCTATGTTATAGGGTAGTTTGGAATTCAATACATGGAGAGTGGAATGGCGGTGAAACCATTCTATAACTAGGGCTTCATATTGGAAAATTTTAAAACTGGATTTTAATTTGATAATAGGAATGGCTGAATCTACTAAGGGGGTGTGGTTGTGGGATTGAACATGTGTTGCTAATTCGGTATTGGACTGTCCCGTCCTAAAGCTATTGTAGTGGTAGTACGCACGTGTGTTTGATGTTTTGATGGAACTGTATTTTGTGGTGGTGCTACCAATGTAGCAGGCATTACAGTTATGTTGACATTTTATTAAATAGACAATACTATTCATGTCACTAATGTGGTAATTGTGTGTGTCTTTATATGAGTTGAATAATGAACCTAGTTTATTATAAGATGAGAATGTAAGGGTGATAAAGATTGAATAAACGGCGGAATTGATTGGCAAAATTACTATGGTAAGGAAGGATAATACGTGAATTATTATCGGAAATCTGTTTGGGTGGGTTGTTAATATTATTTTGGACTGTGATAATAGCTTGTGGTAATTGTGTGTGTCTTTATACGAGTTGAATAATGAACCTAGTTTATTATAAGATGAGAATGTAAGGGTGATAAAGATTGAATAAACGACGGAATTGATTGGCAAAATTACTATGGTAAGGAAGGATAATACGTGAATTATTATCAGAAATCTGTTTGGGTGGGATGTTAATATTATTTTGGACTGTAATAATAGCTTGTTTGATTAATTGAATAGGATATTTCCTAGATATGAATTTACTTGTAAGATATTGAAGTTCATTATTAAGGTTGTAATGTGCGGAACTGTATTTTATAGCATTGTAAATTTGATTATAAAGGACTGCTTTTTTTGTGTTAAGGGGATGATGCGATTGAAAGTGTAAGTGTGAGTATTTTTTCTAAAAATTCTTGTTCCTAGTTTTGTATCGCTTCTGTATATAGTGAGGTTTAGAAAAATGATTTGCCCATTTTCTTCTAATTGGAGGATATATTTTAATCTTTTATGCATGGAATTAAATTTAATGCAAAGATCATTTATTGTGGATTTGTGCCCTATTAAGAGGATATCGTCAATGTATCTTATAAATAATTTAATATCTGGGGGGTATGGTTGTAATATATGATTTTCTACGGAGGCTAGGTAAATTTCAGATGGTGGGGGGCTGAGATCCCTAATTCCATGGTAGGCCATAGGTTTGCTGGTAAATCTGATTAAGAAATCGGAAGTATCTGGCATCTCATAGAAAGGTTGTGAGCTCTAGTATGCTATTAACTGAGAGGGAAGTGCGATTGGATAAGGTTTTGTCATTTGTTAAGAAATTACGTAACGTTTGTAATGTTGATGGCAAATGTACATTAGTGTACAATGAGACTATGTAAAAAGAGGCTAGGATGTTATCATTAGTTATTGTAATAGAATTTATGTTTTCAAAGGTTTGGGAGGTATTGTTTACTTTGAATTTTGAAAATCTGGTGAGGGGGGAGATAATTTTGACCAGGAAGGAAGATAAATTAATGAAAGCTGATTTGCTGAAGGATATTATGGGTCTTAGTTGGTGGTTGCGTTTATGGAGTTTGGTAATACCAAACAAATGCGGTAGAATATTGTTTCGGATGCCAATCTGTTGAAGGGTGAATAAATTAATTTCATCGTTGGACCTTAATTTCCTTAAAATAATGTCAAGCTTATTTTTATGTTTGGAAATAGTATTAGCATTAGTAGAGGCATATGATGCAAGAAAGCAAATTTATACAGCATCAGCCACAAAAAAAAAAAAAAAAAAAACTTCCACTTCTCCCCTCCATTTGTTCGAAATATCTGTCCTTAAATTTATTTAGGCTATCAACTTCCACAACAAGGGATGGAAGTCTGTTCCACCAACCAACTACCCGCTGGCTAAAGGCAAATTTCCGCACATATATACTACATCTGTCTTTCCTCAATCGGAATTTATGCCCTCTTCCTAAAGAGGAAGAATACCATCGGCATTGAGCATGCTCAAACCATTCAAAGCTTTATACACCTCTATCAGATCACCTCCCCGGTGTCTAATCTCCAGACACTGTAATTTGCAAAACTTAAGCCTTTCTTCGTAAGAGCAACCCTTTGTTCCCTTCACTAATTTTGTTGCCCTTCTCTGTATTCGTTCTAGCAGCTCTACACCCTTCTTGAAATGAGACCTCCAGACCTGTATACAGTACTCAAGGTTTGGCCTGACCATTGCCTTATACAAGGGAATAATCACCTCCTTATCCCTACCAGAAAAATTCCTGTATATCATTGACAAGACACATTAGCTACTCTTGCAGCCCGTCTGCACCGTTCAGAGAACTTCATATCTGCCTGCACAATTACCCCCAGGTCCTTTTCATTTTCTACCACTGTCAGTGTAGTACCACAGAGTTGATACGTTGCTCTGGGATTGCTGTTTCCCATATGTAGTACTTTACATTTGTCAATGTTAAACTGTATTTGTGACCTCTCAGCCAATCTGCTCAACCTTTCCAGATCCTGTTGCAGCAGCATAGCATCAGTAGTGTCCTTAACAACCCTGCCAACCTTTGTATCGTCTGCAAACTTGGACATTAAGCTTGATATACCATCATCAATATCATTTATAAATACAGAAAACAACAATGGACCAAACACTGAACCCTGAGGGACTCCAATAATATCACTAGTCCACGATGAGCGGTGTCCATTGATTACCACTCTCTATCTTCTCCTCCTCAACCACCGCTTTATTCATAGCAGCAATTTGCCTCCAATGCCACACTGCTCCAATTTGTGCAGCAGTCTTCCACGTGAAACATTATCAAAATCCTTTCTAAGTATCCAGGTATATAATATCAAAGTTATTCCCTGCATCTAGCTCATTTGTGACTGCACCATAGTATCCAATCAAATTGGTCAGGCGAGACTTCCCCTTAACAAAACCATGCTGTGTCCGAGCTATAACTGAAGTCTTGTCTAGATGATCCTGCAGTGCTTCTTTAACCAGTGCCTCCATTAATTTTCCTGGAACAGAAGTTAAACTCACAGGTCTATAATTATTTGTGTCAACCTTTGATCCTCCCTTGTGAATTGGGGTCACATTTGCACATCTCCAGTCTATGGGTACCTCCCCTGAGTCCAAGGAAGCTCTCATAATTATGGCTAAGGGTTTGCTTACTTCCTTTGCTGCCTCCTTTAATATAACTGGATAGATCCCATCCACCCCAGGTGCCTTTCTTGTGTTTATCTTCAACAATTTCTCCTCCACTTTACTCTCAGTTATTACAAAATCATCTAGCTCATTGCCAGAGTTTACTTCACCTCTGGCATTCCCCTTCCTGAATAACTCCTCATGGGTGAATGTAGATGCAAAATACTCATTTAGTTTGTTAGCCACCTGAGCAGGATCATCAACAGTTGAACCACCGATATCAAGTGGACCAATCTGATTCATCCCCTTCCTTCTAGAGTTTACATAAGTAAAGGACTCTTTGCTGTTTTTCTTTGCATCCTTTGCCAAAGATTTCTCATAATCTGCCTTTGCCTGCCTAACCTCCTTTGTGACTTGGTTATAGACCAGCTTATATTTATCATAGGCTTCTGTGTCACGTGTTAATTTATATGTATCCCATGCATTTTACTTCTCTGCCATGTGTCTCATTAGTATATCTGACATTTAGGCCTAAACCTTGAACAATATTTCTTAGTTGCTATGTAAAGCCTAGTAGCTTCCAAGATAAGTTCTTTGAATGCTTCCCATTTTGAATTTGCTGTTGGTAACATCATCAGTTGGTCCCACTGTATAGAAGTTAAATACTGTCTCAGACCATCATAGTCGCCTTTACAAAAGTAATAACCCTTCAATTTATCCCTGATGGTAGTTACGTCTTTGAGTAAATCCCACTTCAGGACACTGTGATCACTGCCACCTGGTGGTTCCTTTATCTGCAGATTCTTAATGCATGAAGCATCACTACTGATAATCAAATTAAGTATATTACTCCTTCTAGTTGCCTCCCGAACATGCTGATGTAGAAAACAATCATCCAATAAATCCCCAAAATCCTCGCTAGTGTGTGAGTGACCAACCCACAAATTCCAGTCAATATCTGGGAAATTAAAATCCCCCATTATAAGACTCTCTGATTTACTAGCCCACTCTATTTCCCTGTACATTTTCTTATTATACTCATCAGAGTCATTAGGCCTATAGCACACTCCTACTCTCAATTTTGATCTCCCAATGCCTATGTCACAGCAAACTGACTCGACACTGCACTGTCCAGTAATGTCGACTGGCTTCACTTCCTTGGATTTTATGTGTTTCTTAATTAATAGCATAACCCCTCCTCCTTTCCTATCCTGTGTATCTTTTCTGTACTCATTGTACTCCCCAAATTCCATTTCTGCATTCCTTATATCTGTGTGACACCACGTCTCTGATATCCCAATAATATTTGCCTTTGATGCTTTGAGCAATACCTCAAATTCAACAAATTTATTTACCAAACTCCTAGCATTGGTGTACACGCAAGTATACATGCACCTGTTCCTATTCTTAGCTATGCTAATACAACCCATGTGTTTACTTGTACCGCAATGGCTCCCAGCAGTCTCTGAAAATCCTGCATCTTGTTTTCAAGGCTTCTGCTCATTCCAATAGAAGCAGTGCAAGAATCACCTTCACCTCTGCCTACTGGTACTGTTAAACTATTAGTCCTTGTATCCCCCAAGCTAGTTTTCCGACCCACCTAACACTGCCTCGATAGCATCAGCAAATATTCTTGCACCCTTTCTATTTAAGTGTATCCCATAATGCATGAAGCATCACTACTGATAATCAAATTAAATATATTACTCCCTCTAGTTGCCTCCCGAACATGCTGATGTAGAAAACAATCACCCAATAAATCCCCAAAATCCTCGCTAGTGTGTGAGTGACCAACCCACAAATTCCAGTCAATATCTGGGAAATTAAAATCCCCCATTATAAGACTCTCTGATTTACTAGCCCACTCTATTTCCCTGTACATTTTCTTATTATACTCATCAGAGTCATTAGGCCTATAGCACACTCCTACTCTCAATTTTGATCTCCCAATGCCTATGTCACAGCAAACTGACTCGACACTGCACTGTCCAGCGACGTCAACTGGCTTCACTTCCTTGGATTTTATGTGTTTCTTTGACCCTGGCAAACATACCCTGTAGAAGCAGTCTCTCCTTTTAACAAGTACAGACCAGGCTGAAAAAAATTCTACTCCTTGAGCCTTGCACAATCTTTCCAGAGCCAAAATGATCGACAAGGCTCTCATCATATACTCTCTCCTATCTTGTCTGGGCAGGATTGCAGAGACTTTCAAATTCAGCCCTAATTCACGGCTTTTTTTCAACAGTGACTTGTACTTGTTAAGTAATTGTGTCAGTTTCCTACTCTTAATATCATTAGTGCCAACGTGTACAACTATATCACCTTTTGTGCCCTTAAAAGATGATATCCGCTCTACAACGTCATCAACCTTTGCCCCTGGTCCTGTTCCACCTATCCTTTTTACAAAGCATGTTCCCCGTTTCCCCTGACAACAGAGTCACCAACAACTACTAGTTCCTGTGGGACCAGTGCATTCTGTCTTGGGGGTTGCTGCTGTGTTGTGTGATGACCAAGTGCAAGCTCTGGTGTTAATGTGGGCAGCTGAGAGTTTGATGGGCCCCTCAATTTAGATCCTTTGAGGACATCCACCCTGTTCTTCAAGCTCTCATATAGGCCCATAACAACGCTGAGTTGTCTCCTGATTTCGTTACACTCCTTGCATCGCGCACACACAAAGACATCCCCCATGGCAATATCATGTCCCGTACTTGATTGCTGCGGAAACATCATGCAAGCAGTGCATTTTAAAAGGCTGTGATTCAGAGGGCAACTGCGCCCCTCAGTTCTCCTCTGAGCCACAGCACTCCCATTAGCTTGAGCCTTTTGCTTTGCTGCTCTGGTCTGAGTCATGATTTTGATTTAATTTTAATAAAATTTCAAGTTCAGTACAAAAGTATAATCCTAACCTTGTATCCCAACATAGTTATAATGCTATACAGCAGGCCCCCATTATAACGCGGTTCGCTTTATGCTGATTCACTATAACGCTGTTCTTAGATTATAACCCGTATCTGACTATAACGTTGTCACAGATCACTATAACGCTCTTTTACAGATTGCATTTTTGGCATATTTAACGAAATCGTTTCATTTATTGGAGTCGATAGCTTGAAAATGAATACCAAAATAGCATTAAAACGTTTCCCACGCCGACTTGAGAATTTTACCACGCTCAGTGAAATTTTCTCGCATGCTAATTTAATTGTAGTACAGTGACTTGTTACGTAGTTCCGAGATCAACATTTTAAAAAAATGACCAAGTATATTGCTTGTAACATTTGCGTTATATGCATTTATCCGAAGTCTAGTTCATTTTAGATGTAAAGTACATCACTCAGTACCATATTAGACATCATGCGAAACGGACAGTTTACTTGAACATTGTATCATAATTAATGCAACCAACGTAGTTACATTTTCGAAGAGTTAATAATGGCCGATAAGAATGAAAAAGCAACGTCTGAGCACAGTAAGAAGACAATAAATGTAAGAAAAAGACTGAATTTGAAAATTAAATTAGATGTTTTGAAGCGAACGAATTCTGGTCAAAGACAAGTGGATGTGTGCCATTATTTAGGACTTGCAAGTTTAACTGTAAGAACAATTATATAAAAAAATAAATAATTAATTTTAGCAGCAGGAAAGATAGCTGTTCCACTGCAATCAACTAGGGCTAGTCCGGCTATTAGGATTGAAATGGAAAGACTTCAACTAATTTTATTGAAGATAATATCCAATGCAGAATTCAATTAAGTTAAATATTATTAAAAAAAAAAAAAAAAAGAGAGAGAGAGAGAGAGATTAGCCAGTATGATGATCTGAAGAAAACTCACCTAAAAAAAAAAAATGTGGAACCATTTAAAACTAGTAAGGGCTAGTTGAATAGATTTAAAATTCAGGGAGAAGCTTCAAGTGCACATTAAGGAGCTGAAACTTTCATAAAAGAACTTGTTAAAATTATTGAAGAGGGGTATTATGTGTTATACTTCTCAACAAGTTTTTAACATAGATGAAGCAGCACTTTTGTGGAAACGAATGCCTAAAAGAAGTTTCATATTGAAAGAAGAAAAAAACATGCCAAGTTTCAAAGCGGCGAAGGATCGGTTGACTTTATTGTTGGGTGGTAACGCTGCTGGGGATTTAAAATTAATACCCCTTTTAGTTTATTTGGAAGAGGGCCAAAGTTCAACCAAAAATCAACACATTTTTCTTGATTAAATTCATCAATTAAATTAAATCAATTTAGATCAATTAAATTCATGATTTTAATTGGAATTTTAAGTTTAATTTTGATATGTAAGTAGTTACCACATAATTATATACGTATGTAATGCGGAATATTTTATATGTACAAATATTTGAATATTAAATATTTTGACTGACATTTGTGCATCTTTTCACTACCGTTTATTATTGATTAGGAAATATCCTATGGCACCGACCGCAACTCACAAATACATATGTTACCTTATGGGAATGCGGCGTTCGCTTATCGCGGATTCACTTAGCGCTCTGTTTTTACGGAACGAATTATCAGTATTGAGTGGGGATCACCTGTATATATTTTTCAGTATCAAGTATTTGCTATGAGTTCCGTTTATATAACTTCCGTATCAAGTTATGTATTAATGAATTATGTTACGTTTGTAATCTAAGTCGTTATATGTATTTAGTTAAAAGTACAATTTAATTGACAACGAAGTTTAACAAAATTAATAGATTTTACTGATTAATTGACAATATTATATTATATACTATATTATACTTACTAACGCTATCTAGTTCGGGATATAATGTATCATAAAACAAAGGTGGCAAGTTATGAACAGTAAATCTACGGACAGTTAAGTATTAATTAACTTCCGAATCTCGCTGTCTCAATTCAGAATAAACTAACAATCCTGACTAGGTCTATAAGCTACTTATAGAAAATAATTTGATGTAACAATTGGTCAATAAAGCGACTAAATATGGCTAAAAAACTTCTCGTTCCATGGAGCTGCAACTTGTAACACGTGGATTTGATACCCTTACCGATACCTTTATGCAATTACAAGGCCGAGTAAAGAATAAATACACCAGATTAATCAGAAAATCACAAAATAATGCTATACTACTAAATTTGAATCAAAAGTTTTAGAAAAACAATAATTTCAAATCAATAAATAAGAAAATCCACTTAGCGGCTTTGAACACGTCTGGCTCCCACTAGCCTCATCAGCAGATTCAGGATATATGTGTTATCCAGTTTGTATGTATCTGAATCGGAGAGTATAGATTCCATTTTTTCTATATATGTGCTTTTGTTTATAATTACTGTGGAATCACCTTTGTCGGCTTTCTGGACTATAATATTTGGGTTATTACGTATTTTTTGTAAGTTAATTAACCATTGTTTGTTTATGTTTGGTTGGGGTTTGAATCTGGAGTTAAGAATTGAATTACTTTGGCGTATTATTCGCTATTTATCTGGATGGTTATATAATTTGGTTTGTATTTCTATTATACATTCTTTGTAGGGATATTTATTATCTTTAATAGCAAAGTTAAAACCGTAATCGAGGCTAGCGAGTTCAGTGGGGTAAAAAGGGTATGAAGAAATGTTTATAGTGGAAGATTTTGTGGGGGTGTGAGGTTTCTGTGTAAGGGTTCTCCATTTTCTGTTGTCTGAGTTCAATGTCTTTAATGGCAGCTGCTATACGTATTTCATTAAATGTCGTAAGGTCCATCCAAGATTGCGGTGTCATATTTCTTTTTAGGCTGAATCTTAATCGGTGTATTTGGGATAGTAGGTTATATTTTTTATTGTATCTCTTCTATAATTCTTTTTGTACAATTTTAATACAGGTTTGATGGATAATATATGGATATTTTTTACATGTATTTCTAGGGAATACACGGGCAAATTTCGGGATAATATTATGAAAAAGGCATTTTTTAAAAAAAGAAATATGAATTTTATTGGAAAAATATTTAATTAAAATTTTTGATGTTCAGGGCCATCAAGGAAGGTAGGTTGAAAGGCGGAGCAGATGAAGGTGCGTTTAAAATAGTTAAAAATTGTTGCATTGTCAAACCTGTATTAAATTGTATTAAATTGTACAAAAAGAATTACAGAAGAGATACAATAAAAAATATAACCTACTATCCCAAATACACCGATTAAGATTCAGCCTAAAAAGAAATATGACACTGCAATCTTGGATGGACCTTATGACATTTAATGAAATACGTATAGCAGCTGCCATTAAAGACATTGAACTCAGACACAATGGAAAATGGAGGACCCTTACACAGAAACCTCACACCCCCACAAAATCTTCCACTATAAACATTTCATACCCTTTTTCCCCCACTGAACTTGCTAGCTTCGATTACGGTTTTAACTTTGCTATTAAAGATAATAAATATCCCTACAAAGAATGTATAATAGAACTACAAACCAAATTAGATAACAATCCAGATAAATGGCGAATAATACACCAAAGTAATTCAATTCTTGATTTTTTAAGGAGTCCTTATGTGCTGTAATGTAATAACTAGATCGTATGTATAGCTTAGCTTAATTTTCAGCACTCACCTCATAGTAATCCGCTTAGCTGGTGGAGGGTTTTACCACATACATAGTGGTTATAGGATTCTAATACTTTACAGGGATTATGGGTTTAAAATTAAGTTATGGGCTATAAAAAAATTTTTAAGAAAGGAAAGTGCACCTTCCATGGTTGCCTAATTAATTTGTCATTTAATTTAATTTAATTAGGCAACCATGGAAGGTGCACTTTCCTTTCTTAAAAATTTTTTTATAGCCCATAATTTAATTTTAAACCCATAATCCCTGTAAAGTATTAGAATCCTATAACCACTATGTATGTGGTAAAACCCTACACCAGCTAAGCAGATTACTATGAGGTGAGTGCTGAAAATTAAGCTAAGCTATACATACGATCTAGTAATTCAATTCTTAACTCCAGATTCAAACCCCAACCCAACATAAACAAACAACAGTTAATTAACTTACAAAAAATACGTAACAACCCAAATAGTATAGTCCGGAAAGCCGACAAAGGTGATTTTGGGTTTATGGAGTTTGGTATTACCAAACTCCATAAACCCAACCACCCACTAAGACCCATAATATCCTTCAGCAAATCAGCTTTCACTAATTTATCTTCCTTCCTGGTCAAAATTATCTCCCCCCTCACCAGATTTTCGAAATTCAAAGTAAATAATACCTCCTAAACCTTTGAAAACATAAATTCTATTACAATAACCAATGATGACATCCTAGCTTCTTTTGACGTAGTCTCATTGTACACTAATGTAAATTTGCCATCAACACTACAAACCTTACGTAATTTCTTAACAGATGAAAAAATCTTATCCAATCGCACTTCCTTCTCAATTAATAGCATACTAGAGCTCACAACCTTTCTATTAGATTCCAGATACTTCCGGTTTCTTAATCAGATTTACCAGCAAACCTATGGCCTACCTATGGGATTGGGGATCTCAGTCCCCCTATCTGAAATTTACCTAGCCTCCGTAGAAAATCATATATTACAACCATACACCCCCAGATATTAAATTATTTATAAGATACGTTGACGATATCCTCTTAATAGGGCACAAATCCACAATAAATGATCTTTGCATTAAATTTAATTCCATGCATAAAAGATTAAAATATACCCTGGAATTAGAAGAAAATGGACAAATTAATTTTCTAAACCTCACTATATACAGAAGCGATACAAAACTAGGAACAAGAATTTTTAGAAAAAATACTCACACTTACACTTTGAATCACATCATCCCCTTAACACATAAAAAACAGTCCTTTATAATCAAATTTACAATGCTATAAAATACAGTTCCACACATTACGACCTTAATAATGATCTTCAATATCTTACAAGTAAATTCATATCTAGGAAATATCCTATTCAATTAATCAAACAAACTATTATCACAGTCCAAAATAATATTAACAACCCACCCAAACAGATTTCCGATAATAATTCACGTATTATCCTCCCTTACCATAGTAATTTTGCCAATCAATTCCGCCGTTTATTCAAAGGTACCGATATCACCCTTGTTGGCATTCGAGGTGAGCGGACGCGCTTAGACAGGGCTCCTCAGTTAAGTGGTTTACTTTTGGATAGTGCTTTTAAATATTTGATTTATTTAGATATTGTTGGATTATTTTGTTATAGGTTTTCCTGTAACTGTTTGATTTTAATAATATTATAGATATAATTTTTTAAAGTTACTTTCATTGATATTTATTTAATTTTATAATGGTAGTTACAAGATCTGCCTTAAACAAGTCACAGGGTATCGTGACTCACATGGAAATAGCCGATGGCGATTTACGGGTGAGTAATGATTTAATCCGTTGTGGAACCTGTGGAATGTTTTCCAAGGTCGACCTGGTGACTAATCCTACCTCACCTGGGGATTCTTTTCTTTGTGATCGATGTAAGGAGTGCACCGATCTTTAATTACAATTTGGTGCACTGATGGAACAATTTGAGTCCCTGAAAAAACGAGTGCTTGCCCTCGAAAATAATGCATCTGGGAGCTCGTCAGGGACTCAAAACTCCAGCAATCTACCAAGTGATGCACACCCGATTCGAGCCTCGAAACAGAAAAACCAAGTGCAAACTACTCTGGTTAAAAAGGACATTGTTTTATTAGGAGACTCCATTGTCAGGGAAACGGGGAATATTTTTTGTAATAAGGATAGGTGGAGCAGAACCAGGGTATGTCTGCCGGGAGCAACTATTGATGATGTCACCAACAGATTGTCAGATTTTAAAGGGGGTAAAGAAAATATTATTATTCATGTGGGGACAAATGATATTAAACATACACGATCTGACAATTTGTTGGAAAAATATAGGACCATGCTGAGGAAATGTCGCGAGCTAGGCCATAATGTCTATGTGTCTGCAATTCTGACCAGACACGATAGGAGGAATTATATGTTAAGAGTCTTATGGATTAACTCAAGACTTGAAGGAATCTGCAAGGCTTTAGGGGGTAAATTTCTGCCAGCATGGCCCACACTTGTAGGTAGAAGGAATTTGTTTTGTAGAGACAGGATACACTTAAACAAAGGTGGTGCAAAAGTTTTTGCCAGTATTATTGAGGATACCTTAAAGGTTCAGGGAAACTGCTAGTTAGGGGGGGATGTGGGTAATACTGACACGCGTTTATCTGATAATATTGGTCAAAGTAACTCTTGCACATACCTTAAGAGTTCTTATCTGTTACCCCAACTGGACGTATTATCTAGATGTTCTGGGGGCAGAAACGTTTCACGTGAGCAGGTAGCTAATATCAGGGAAGAGAGCCTAAAAAACTTCAAGGGTTGTGTTAGGGTTGTTAAATATACAAGAACAGTAAATCTTAATTGTTTGTACAGTAAAGTTAGAAGTGTCGTCAATAAAATGAGCGAATTCGAACTGCTGGTTAAAACAAGTAATGCGGACATAATAGGGCTTACAGAGACGTGGTGCCACCCGGAAATTGGGGATGATGAGTTTCAGTACGGCTTGTATAATGTATTTAGTAAGGATAGAGTAGATAGAAGGGGTTGTGGGGTAATGCTTCTTATCAGAAGCAGCCTGAGTGCGACGATAGCTTTCCAGGATTCAGACATTTCACATGCTAGTATAGAGTCTGTATGGTGTGAGATAGTTGGAAACAAAGGTATAATGCGAGTAGGAGTAATCTACAGACCAGGTGATTGTGACGATTATGACAAAAGCCTCTACATGCAAATGGAATGGGCAAGTAAGTGTCAATGCCTTATTATGGGTGATTTCAATTTGCCTCTAATTGATTGGAGTAAATGGGAAGGAAACTCGACATGGGGAACAAAATTTTTAAATCAACTAGATGACTGTTATTTGTATCAACATGTCAGGGAAAATACTAGAGAAAAAAATATCCTAGACCTCATCATCACACATGAATCAGATGACATAACAGGGCTGACAGCAGAGGAACCAGTAGCAGGAAGTGATCACGGAGTTCTACGGTGGATGATGACGAGAGAGGTAGCAGAAGTAAAAGGCAAAGGAATGGGTTTTAATTTCAGAAAAGGAAATTACGATGCCTTAAGGTACTACATGGCCTCTATTAACTGGGTAGATATCGCGCAGAGAATGAATACAATTAAACTGTGGTACGCTTTTAAAACATTAATCACAGATGCCTTGAATGCGAATATACCATTAAAAAATACTCCACGAGAAGGGTTCCAAGTTGGATGAATAGTGAAGTTGCCACATTACTTGAGCAGAAAAAGGTGGCATGGAAAGGTTACAGAGCAATAAAAAGTACTGAAGCCTATAACAGCTACAAGGTGATGTGTAATAGAGCCACAGAAAAGGTTCGACAGGCAAAGGCAGTTTATGAGAAATCACTAGCAAACAGAGCAAAGAGGGGGGATAAAGAATTCTTCACATATATAAATGCCAAGAAGAGCAGGACAAACCAGATCGGACCTTTACGTAAGGGAAAGGGGATAGTAATAAATACACCAGCTGCCATTGCAGATGAACTCAACAGTTATTTTGCATCGATATTTACAAATGAAAAGCCTTTTGTGGCAATGGGAAATTGTGGGAGTGAAGTTAAAAAATATGTAATTAATGATATTGAAATTTCGCAAGATTATTTAATGAAAAAACTTTCGAGCCTACAGACCAGTAAGGCTCCTGGAGTTGATGGAATATACCCTATAATCTTAAGGGAGGCGGCAAGCGAGTGCACTGAACCATTGAGGCTAATTATGCGAGCATCACTAGACTCTGGGGAGATTCCTTTGGATTGGAAAAGTGCAAATGTATCTCCCATACATTAGGGTGGCTCTAAAAGTGAAGTTGGAAATTATCGACCTGTCAGTCTGACTTCAGTAGTAGGGAAAATCATGGAGGCAATGATCAAGTGTGGAATTCAGGATCATTTGGATCGAATTGAAATTCTTAAGGATACTCAGCATGGTTTTGTAAAGGGAAAATCATGTTTAACAAATCTGGTTCGCTATTTCGAAAGGGTCACTCACAAGCTGGATTTAGGGAATAATTTCAACATTGTTTATTTAGATTTTAGCAAAGCTTTTGACTCAGTCCCACATGAGCGGTTGCTTTATAAGCTGGAACAGGTTGGAATCACTGGGAAAATCCTAAGATGGATAGAAGGATGGCTTCAGGGCAGGAGGCAGAGGGTTGTGATAAATGGCTATTCCTCAGATTGGGTTGATGTAAGAAGTGGGGTTCCCCAAGGATCAGTATTAGGACCAGTTGTTTTTAATTTTCAAGAACGACATTGATGAAGGGATAGAGGGCGTGATGTCTAAATTTGCAGATGATGTTAAAACTGGTAGAGTAATTAATGATCACTGTCAAGCTGAGCTTCTTCAAAGAGACCTAGATAGACTTCAGGGATGGTCAGAAAAATGGCAGCTATGCTTTAATCCCACAAAGTGTAAGGTATTACACTTGGGAAACAGTAATCCCAAAATAACTTATTCACTTGGTGGAGTTCAACTAAACCCAGTACTGGAGGAAAGGGACTTGGGTGTTACGATACGATCAGACATGAAAATCTCTGAGCATTGTAAACAGGTTGCAAGGAAGGCCCATGGTGTCCTATCGATGATCTATCGAACTTTAGCAAGTAGAGATAGGGACGTGATAATCCCATTATATAAGGCTTATGTTAGACCACACTTGGAATACTGTGTTCAAGTATGGAGACCACACCTAAAGAAAGACATCGAGCTTCTTGAAAGGGTGTAAAGACAGGTAACTCGCCTGGTGAGATCGGCAAAAGGGCGTCCTTATGAAGAAAGACTTCGAATATGTAGGTTGCAGAGTTTGGAAACTAGACACCTTAGAGGAGATTTGATTGAGGTGTTTAAGGCTCTGAGAGGCATCAGTAAAATGAATGAGGACGAAATTTTCAAGATTATAAATGATGCTAGAACTAGGGTACATAAATTCAAGTTACGGGGGGAAATGTTTAGATTGGAATGCAGGAAGTTTTATTTTAGCCAGCGAGTTATAAATTACTGGAATAGGTGGTAGCCTTCATGGGTGGTAGAGGCCGACAGTTTGGGGAAATTCAAAGGTCATCTGGATAGTACTTTCGGGTAAGGGAAGTGCATAGGATGATAGGTTTAATTTCCTTTTTTTTAATTAATTATTATTATTTATTTATTTTTTTTTTAATTTATTTTTTTTTATCTTTTTTTTTTTTTTTTTTTTTTTTTTGGCTGGTGCAGCATAAGCCATAGGCTTTCTTGCACCAGGCGGCCGTTACTAATACTAATACTAAACTAGGTTCATTATTCAACTCATATAAAGACACACACAATCACCACATTAGCGACATGAATAATACTGTCTACTTAATAAAATGTATGTCAACATAACTGTAATGCCTGCTACATTGGTAGCACCACCACAAAATACAGTTCCATCAAAACATCAAACACACGTGCGTACTACAACTACAATAGCTTTAGGACGGGACAGTCCAATACCGAATTAGCAACACATGTTCAATCCCACAACCACACCCCCTTAGTAGATTCAGCCATTCCTATTATCAAATTAAAATCCAGTTTTAAAATTTTCCAATATGAAGCCCTAGTTATAGAATGGTTTCGCCGCCATTCCACTCTCCATGTATTGAATTCCAAACTACCCTATAACATAGCACCAGTCTGGAATCTCATGCACCTGAGATTCCCACGTGTATCCAGGAGCATCACAGGAACTTAGTCTTCTTAAATACACGTGTTCACTCTCATTCTACCATTGCCAACTGAAGACGTGTAAAACGAAAGCCACTTGTTATGGCTACTGGCCTTCTGTTTTCAACCATATAACTTCAATTGTTCCAATTTCAACATTGACAACCAAGGATGAAGATGTGCACTTCTACTTCCTTGCGCATATTAACTTATTCATGCTAATTTAAATTTAAAATTATCATCCATTTCATTCTAACATCAATGTAGATTATAAAAAGGTGAGTACCATAATAAATTAAATTAAGCTACGCTATTATATTGTGTTAGTTATAAATGGTACTTTAAGAGATCTACAATTTTCGAATTGAGATAATGAGGTTATGAAAGGGGTATGTGAATGTTAAGTTTGGGAAGCACTGCCTTAGAATGGTCATTTCTTCTTGTTGATAAGGAAATGTAGTGCTCTTTCTACAGATATATTCACACAGCAAGTTGAATATCAATAGGATATCTGACGAAAGAAAACTTTATTAGGACACTTCTAAATATTTCCATCAATAGGTTGAAAGTTATAAATATTAACCTTTAATAGACCACTTAAATTCTAACCAAATTTTAATTATAAAGACATCTGTGATATTTATCATTAAGTAGTGAAAATTAAAGCTATTTGTTATTGTTGTGTTGCATATGAGAGATCAATAACATTAAAAAAAGTTTCTTTTTTTTTTTTGCTGCTACAGTTTTAGTTTATATGCCAAGTATAGCAAAAGGATGTAATGTTCTTTTATTCTTAATGTATTTATGTTTTTATACTTTTCTTAGGTATGAAATTTTTTCAGCTCTTGCATTTTATTGTTATATAGGTAGACTATTAGTTCTTTTTATTAACTTTATCCTATCATTATTCCAAGCATGTATAATTTTGACTCATTCTTAAAAACGAGTGGTTGAATTTTTAAGAGCAAAACTATGAAAAAACTTTTTGAAATGTGTTAGAAGTTATGGTTTAGTGGATAGTGTAGTTTAGAGCAGAAAAGAGTGCCCTGCAGCTTCTAGCAGGCTATGTTTTCTTGTATTAAAATAAAATTTTTCTAGATAAAAATTGTATTCAAGTTTTTTACATACAGAAAAAGAATTCATCTGTTATGAATAAATTTTTTGAGACAATAACAGTTAAGCTCCATACTCACTTCCTGAAAATGAATAATAAGTTTCTGTTAAAAAATAAAGTAGAAAGTTATTTTAGATTTGTAATTGTCATTAAAATATACTAGTGTTTTTGTTGTGTTATTATTTACCTTGTATGCTTCTTCCTCTTCTCTATAAACAGGAATGTACTCACTTAAATGAACTACAAAGTCCATGATTACTAGGGGATGTTTATGCTGCTGAATAACTCTTCGTTCTGTTAGTATCTGTAAAGCAACAGTTCCTATTATAAAATACTGCACATATAGCCACAAGCATAAAATAATATAATTAAGAAATCCCATTTTATAAAGCTCTGCATCAGTGTTATGTAAACATTTTCAGCTCCAGATCCATTTTGTTTGCTAGCTTTATTGGCAGATCTCTAAAATAAAATATCATTTTGCTTTATTGTCAACAATAATAAAACATTTGCTCAGCAAACAAAAAAATCTCTAAACCACCTTCAAAATTTGCAGATTTAAAAAATAAACTTAAAAATTTCTATATTATTAAACAGACCAGCCATAACTATGTTTTCAGGATTTTTAACCAGAATAGAGTAAAATTCACAGAGTAAGATTCTACATGAACAAGGTGTTTAGCAGTACAGGAAATGTCAAAAATCACTACATATAAAAATGTTTTAAGAGTAAATAACAATAAACTGTATAGAAAATTTTATTTGGGAAATCATCTCTTTTTGCTAATTAAATAGCATTTTTATGTTTTATATCAAATGATCATTATCAATTCAAGAAATGATTTCAATCAGATTGCAATTAAATTTCCTTTTAATCCCCAGGTTCCTTGCATCTTTTATTTTGCAAGGCAGTAAATTCGACATACGTTCTTTTATTTTTAATTAATTGCCAACTTGTGCAGGAACAGGACATGGAGAGGAAACAACAGAGAACTGGGTGGAAAGGTAAACTACCCAAATCTGTTCCTTCTAATAAAGGAACACATTTGATCAAATTACACAAATATTTTAAGACTGTCTTTACAGAAGTATAGAAAGTTTTTTTTTTTTTTTTTTACAGAAGAATTTCCTTAACAGAATTTTTTTTTTCAACAGCTACAGATAACTTTAAGGAAACTACATTAGACTTCTTAAGGAAAGTCAACTATCGCTACTCATTCTACAGAAATAAAGCATTTATTTTACATATTAATAAAAGACAAATATTAATTATATATTAATATCATATATTCACTGAGTATGGAAAAACAAAATCCGATAGGACAAATTGTGGCAGAAATTCGAAGCTGACCGAAAGAGACCTCCAGATACTAGATTGTAGCATGAAAAAACATAAAACGTCTGGCTCAAAAATAACTGCGGAATTTAATGTAGTCTCAGCAATCCAGTTTCTAGTGAAATAGTTTGCCAAGAACTTCATAAAGTTGAAATTTTTGGTAGGGCCACTACTGCCAAGCCACTTGTTACTGATGGTAATGCTTGAAATAGGATACATTGGTGTAAGAGCACAAAAACTAGAAACTTCATATTTGGAAATGTGTCATTTTCAGATGAATCATCATTCACACTTTTTTCAACATCACATAGAGTTTACGTTTGGCGAATTGCCAGAGGAAGTTGTTGTTGTTATTTAGTTTTTAGGAGCATTAGCAACTAAGGCCATATTGCTCCAGGGATATGCGGTGGTCATTCCCTGACCTTTCCGCATCCTCCGTATTTGGTGGTCACGGGCTCGAACCTCCGGTCTAATCAAGAAGCGTGTGCTACACACTGCTGCTCCTGCCCACCTGGCTACGCAGGCGCCGCCAGATGAAGTGCATCATCCTGAATGTCTTGTGCCAACATCAAACATGGAGGAGGATTAACAATGATTTTGGCAGCAATATCTTGCTATTCTTTAGGTCCTATCATCACCCTGAATGGGTGAATTACTGCCAATAAATTATTGTGATATTCTGAGTGACCAAGTTCGTTTCATGGTGCAAACATTGTTTCCCACAAATGATTCTATGTTTCAAGATGAGAATGCTCCAATAAGCACAGCCAGATGTGTTCAATCTTGATTTGAGGAGCATGAAACTGAGCTAAGCATCTCCCATGGTCTGCACAATCAGACTTAAACATTACTGAGCTATTGCATATTTGGAAAGGAGCGTGAGAAGCAGATTTCCTTTATCTTCACTCAAGGGGCTTGAAATGTACCTCCATGAAGAATGGTCCAATATTCTTCTTAATACAGTTCAAGATTTATTTGAATCTATTCCACAAAGAAGACAAGCTGTTTTAAAAGCAAAGGATGGCCCATAACCATATTAGTGCATACTGTAATGCTTATCACGTGTTTCCATTATTTTGTCCACTCCCTGTACGTGTAATTTAAGTAATTCAAAAAATTTTACAATAAATGTTAGCTTTTCTTCTGTAAGAAAATAATTCCTTCAGTATTTTTAAAATTTTTAATACTCAACTGACTGCTTGGTATAAACTTAAACTAGCAATTTCTAAAATTTGTCAGCATTTTGTTATATGTTACATCTTCTAAAGAACAAAATTCTCTCAATTATTCAGTGCACGTTGCATGGTTTGCAAAGTATGATTTACCATAGTCACTTCCACATTTCAAGACAATTTCTCCGAACCCAGATGTATTACATTATGCAGAGAAATGCAAATACCATTTATGATGTCTTATTCATTAGATCAAGTTTGAGATTTAAAATATTTCAAATAAATTCATGCAAACAGAAATGAAAAACTGCTGGGTAAACTTATATATAAAAATTTTGGAAACCAGAACACTTATGCATTCTGAAAAAAAAATTTGGGATATTGAAACAAGACATTGAAAACCAGGATGTCTTCTAGTCACTCCATATTAGTATTAGTAATAGTAGTGGCATATGACACAAGAAAACAAGCTTATAAAGCATCAGCTGAAAAAAAAATCCCACATCACCTACTCTTCCTCTCCAATAATTTGTCTAGTTCTTCCTTTAATTTATTCAAACTATCCACTTCCACAACAACAGATGGAAGTTTTCCAACCATCAACCACCTGCTGGTTGAAGGCAAACCTCTGCACAATCTATCATGCAACTATCCCTCCTCAATTTGAATTTATGCCCTCTCGTGTTTAGTCTTACAAGAGGAAGAATACCATCAGAACTGAGCTTGCTCAATCCATTCAAAACCTTAAACACCATATAAGAGCATCCTTTTGTTCACTTCACCAATCTTGTTGTCTTTCTCTGCACCTGTTTCAGCAGATTTACATCCTTCCTAAAATGAGGCTTCCAGATCTGTGCTGTACTCAAGGTCTGTCCCAAATATTTCTTTATACAATAGGATAATCACTTCCTTACCCCTGCTGGCAAGATTACTGTATAATATTGACAAAAACCCCCATGAAGTGTCTTGGCAGCTGGTCTGCATTGCTCAGAGAATTTCATATTTTGACTGCACGATTACCTCCAGGTCTTTTTCTTATTAAATGTATGGGAAAAATTACTCTCAATTTATGAATTACTTCTGAGGAATGCATGGTGCTCATAAATCAGGAGATTACCTTACACATTCACAATACTGTGTAATGTGCGGTTTTCCTGTAATTTAGTAAATTAAATAAGTTAGTGCAGAATAAAGGCTCTATATCAGTAGCCATGCTATCATTAATATGTAACCTCTATAGGAGGATTAGTGATTCTCATGAAGATCAATAAGCCTTTAAAAACACAATTAGGCACAAAAAAATTCTAATTTTTTTTCCCTAATACAAATTTTGGCTTGTAAGCCAGTGGGGAAAGGAAACTATATATAGCAGACTCTCGATTAACTGGGGTCGGATTAACCAGGACACTTCAAGACTCCAAATTTAAAAAAAAAAAATCAACCAGAAATCAAAAAATTCAAGTAATAACTAGAATAGGTATAAACAGATATTTTGCAAGTCGTAAATAAACGACAAGCAGAATTATATGTCGTCATTGGGAGATTAGTGTACCTATTATCTTGTAATCCCCACTGTCTTCACACCCACCGTGCAAAAAAAGAAAAAAAAAAAGAAAGAGATCAAATGTTTAGTTTGTTTTAGTGCGTCGCATCGATTGTTGTGTTCTGTTGCAGCGCAAAAGGACAAATTTTGTTTCGTTATTTATATCAGGAATGTTGGATTTTTTTTTTTTTTTTTTGTTTAAAAATCACGAAAATGATGGGTAAACGCAAAAGGGCTGCATTTTCAGTTAAACAAAAACTTGAAATTATTCAAATGTTTGAAAATGGTGCATCTGTTAAATCTCTAAGGAATCATTATAATAAGGATGTATCAAATTGGCCAAACATTAACCAGTATCGCGCGGAATTCAGATTTGTCAATAATAATATAGTAGCAATATGTTACTATTCATTCCTGAGTTACGTAAAACTCGACGAAATAAGAACTGGAACATATCTCTTACGTATGTTGGGGACTTTTGTATTTTTGGATTAACCGGGAAAGCGATTATCTGGGATTTGTTTTATACCATCTATCCCGGAAAATCGAGAGTCTACTGTATCCAAGAATGACATTTTTCAAGTTTCTTTATTTTCAAGTAGGGGTCAAACTGGCAGTCTGCAAGCCATATATTCCCATGAGTGTTTTCACTCATGGGAATATATGGCTATAAATGCATAATAAACACTCATGTATTCCCATGAGTGTTTATTATGCATCCCTATTGTTATCAACTTTTTAGAGGCATCACAGTGCTAAATCTGTATAAAAATATTCATAAATGGTGATACTTAATGGAGATACAAAATTTTATAAAATTTCAAAGTAAATCATAAATTATATGGACCTTCGTAAATGCTATCTATCAGAACATGTTTATGTGCAAGGATCAATATTACCATCAATATTTGAGCTTTTATTACCATAAAAGGCCAAATATCTATATGTCCCATGCTTGGCATTGTGCCAGTTCTTTGAAACCTTATCAACAATTGTACTGTATTATCTTTGGCCTGTCACAGTATAAACATGATGACTTCTCATTTATTATCATTCGCCATTACTATTAACTAATAATAATAATAAATGAGAAGTCATTCTGTGATGTCATAGTGTGCAACATTTGAAGAGTGGTTTATGTGAAGCTTGTTTGTTACATTCAGCCTTAGTCAATATAATTCCATATACATTTTATTGCAAGTATAATGCAAATGGCATTTTTTTTAGTTCTTTCAAAGGATTAGCGATTATACTCAGATATTCTTAAGCATATTCTTATATTTTGTTTATTAAATTTTTTTTTCCAGTACAATTTATGATTTACATCTCAAAGCATAGTTGAGATGTCAGAGTCATATGAAAGGTTTGTAAGGTGATTGGTATTTTAAAATATTAATATGGAAGAGGGTAACGAATCCCCTAAGGAAAGCAAAAAAACAACTAGTCAAGAATGAAAACATCATTGACTTGAACAGCTAACAA
Source organism: Mastigoproctus giganteus (assembly GCF_048544385.1). Lineage (NCBI taxonomy): Eukaryota > Metazoa > Arthropoda > Arachnida > Uropygi > Thelyphonidae > Mastigoproctus > Mastigoproctus giganteus. Next base: position 58,373,355 of record NC_143578.1, on the reverse strand, counting down.
TTGAGAGTAGGAGTGTGCTATAGGCCTAATGACTCTGATGAGTATAATAAGAAACTGTACAGGGAAACAGAGTGGGCCAGTAAATCAGAGAGTCTTATAATGGGAGATTTTAATTTCACAGATATTGACTGGAATTTGGGGGCTGGTCACTCACACACTAGCAAGGTTTTTGTGGATTTATTGGATGATTGTTTTCTGCATCAGCATGTTCGGGAGGCAACTAGAGGGAGGAATACTCTTGATTTGATTATCAGCAGTGATTCTTCATGCATTAAGAATCTGCAGATAAATGAACCACTAGGTGGCAGTGATCACAGTGTGCTGAAGTGGGATTTACTCAAAGAGGTAACTACCATTAGGGGTAAAGGGAAGGGTTATTGCTTTCGTAAAGGCGACTACGATGGACTGAGACAGTATTTAAATTCTATACAGTGGGACCAACTGATGATGTTACCGACAGCAAATGCAAAATGGGAAGCATTCAAAGAACTTATCTTGGAAGCTACTAGGCTTTACATACCAACTAAGAAATATTGTTCAAGGTTTAGGCCTAAATGGATGTCAGATGAACTGATGAGACATAAGGCAGAGAAGAAACATGCATGGGATACATACAAATTAACAATTGACACAGAAGCCTATGATAGATACAAGTTGATCTGTAACCAAGTTACAAAGGAGATTAGGCAGGTGAAGGCAGATTATGAGAAATCTTTGGCAAGGGATGCAAAGAAAAACAGCAAAGAGTTCTTTACTTATGTAAACTCTAGAAGGAAGGGGATGAATCAGATTGGTCCACTTGATATCGATGGGTCAACTGTTGATGATCCTGCTCAGGTAGCTAACAAACTAAATGAATATTTTGCATCGACATTCACACATGAGGAGTTATTTAGCGAGCGGAAAGCCAGAGGTGTATTCAACTCTAGCAGTAAGCTAGAGAATCTTGTAATAACTGAGAGTAAAGTGGAGGAGAAATTGTTGAAGATAAACACAAGAAAGGCACCCGGGGTGGATGGGATCTATCCAGTTATATTAAAGGAGGCAGCAGAGGAAGTAAGCAAACCCTTAGCCATAATTATGAGAGCTTCCTTGGACTCAGGGGAGGTACCCACAGACTGGAGATGTGCAAATGTGACCCCAATTCACAAAGGAGGATCAAAGGCTGACACAAGCAATTATAGACCTGTGAGTTTAACTTCTGTTCCAGGAAAATTAATGGAGGCACTAGTTAAAGAAGCACTGCAGGATCATTTAGACAAGACTTCAGTTATAGCTTGGACACAGCATGGTTTTGTTAAGGGGAAGTCTTGCCTGACCAATTTGATTGGATACTATGATGCAGTCACAAAGGAACTGGATGAAGGGAATAACTTTGATATCATATACTTGGATCTTAGAAAGGCTTTTGATACTGTTGCACATGGAAGACTGCTGCACAAATTGGAGCAGTGTGACATTGGAGGCAAATTGCTGCTGTGGATAAAGGGGTGGCTGAGGGGGAGAAAACAGAGAGTGGTAATCAATAGACACTGCTTGTCGTGGACTAATGTTATTAGTGGAGTACCTCAGGGCTCAGTGTTGGGTCCATTATTGTTTTCTGTATTCATAAATGATATTGATGATGGTATATCAAGCTTAATTTCGAAGTTTGCAGACGATACAAAGGTAGGCAGGGTTGTCAAGGACACTACTGACACTATGCTGCTGCAACAGGATCTGGAAAGGTTGAGCAGATGGGCTGAGAGGTGGCAAATGAAGTTTAACATTGACAAATGTAAAGTACTACACATGGGAAACAGCAACCCCAGAGCAACGTATCAACTCTGTGGTACTACACTGACAGTGGTAGAGAATGAAAGGGACCTGGGGGTGGTTGTGCAGGCAGATATGAAGTTCTCTGAGCAGTGCAGACGGGCTGCAAAAGTAGCTCATGGTGTATTGTCAATGATATATAGGAATTTTTCTAGCAGGGATAAGGAGGTGATTATTCCCTTGTATAAGGCAATGGTCAGGCCACACCTAGAGTACTGTATACAGGTCTGGAGGCCTCATTTCAAGAAGGATGTAGAGCTGCTGGAACGAGTACAGAGAAGGGCAACAAGATTAGTGAATGGAACAAAGGGGTGCTCTTACGAAGAAAGGCTTAAGTTTTGCAAAATACAGTGTCTGGAGACTAGGCACCAGCGAGGTGATCTGATAGAGGTGTATAAAGTATTGAATGGTTTGAGCATGCTCAATGCTGATGGGATTCTTCCTCTCGCTCAGAATAATCACCTGAGAGGGCATAAATTCAAATTGAGGGAAGACAGATGTAGGATAGACGTCCGGAAATTTGCCTTTAGCTAGCGAGTGGTTGGTTGGTGGAACTGACTTCCATCCCTTGTCGTGGAAGTTGATAGTCTAAATAAGTTTAAGGCTCAGCTGGACAGGTATTTTGAACGAACAGAGGGGTGAAGTGGAAGTGGTTTTTTTTTTTTTTTTTGGCTGATGCTGCATAAGCTTGCTTTCTTGCATCAAATGCCTCTACTAATGCTAATGCTAATGCTAATATCATACTGCTCCAATTTGTACAGTAGTCTTCCATGCACAACAGTGACAAATGCTTTCCTGAAATCCAAGTATATGATCCAAGTATTAAATATTTTTTGCATTCAGTTCCTTTGTAACCACATCATAGTATCCAAAAATTTTGTCAGACAAGACTTTCCCTTAACAAAACTATGCTGTGTCTGAATTATTACTGCAGTCTTGTATAGATGATCCTGCAAAGTATCCTTTCTTTTGTCTAATGTGACACAAACAAGAGAATAATGAATACAGACCATGTGTAAGGAAATTTGCTTTTAACCAAAGAATAATTAGTTACAGTAACCTAATTTCTGTAGTTGGAAAACTTACATAAATTTAAAGAGGGTTATAAAAAATACTCAAGATAAAATAGGAAAAAGGATTCAAGGTTTACAATTAGCACAATTTTTAAGGCTTTCCTACTTGCATTGCTTGGTCAGTGCTCAGCAAATAGAAATTAAAATATAAGGATTGATGTTTTTATAAAAAAAAAAAAAAAAAAAAAAAAAAAAAATCAAACTGCAAAAATTTAATCTCAGTTATGTTACCAAAAAATTTTACTGTAAAATTAAAAATAAAATTACCTTTTTTATAATTGAAATCATATGTCCAGGAGTATATCCATCTGAAACTTTAGATAATGTACTGATATCAAGTTTTGGTGTGACAATTCCTTTACATTTTTCAATTAGTTTTTTCCAGAGAACTACAACAAAATAACTTATTTTAATGAATAATTAATCAACATAAATAATTCAACATCAACTACATCTATGACAGCTAAAAATAAATAGGTATTTATTTGTATTAATATCACCTATAAATAGGTGATATTAATCCTTAAGGATAACTTCAGAATTTACCTGCTCTATATTAAGTAAAGCAGTAAAATCTAAAGCCCACCACCACCAAGGTCATATTTTGGTAGTTGTTCTTTTTTTTTTTCTTTTCTCTTTCCTTTTCTTGAAACTACTCCAATGTAATATCCTCAGGATATTAAGGTTCGTATAGTGCTCCATTTCTTTCTCCCTTTAGCTTGGTGGTCAGCAACCTATGACACTGGCACCAGAAACTGCCCAAGTGGAACCACAAAACAATTATATTTAACTCATTATATTTTAGCTGTGCCTTATTAAGATTAATAAGGCACAGCCAAAAAATTCACCACAAAAACTGACAGATAGAGCTCAGTTCTAATTTAGATTTTAAAGTGAAGCTCCCAACTTCATTTTAAAAATTCCCTTACTACATGTGCACCTGTTTTTTGCAAATTACAGTGCTGTAGTTTCTGCACACAGGCTCCCCAATTTCAAAAATTCTCTCTGGTATGATAGGTTGCAAGTCACAGTGATTCACACTATTCCTACAAGGTTTCTGATATCTATTCTAGCTGCTTCTGCAATGGCTTCCATTCATTTTACACTCTCTCTCTCTCTCTCTCTCTCTCTCTCTCAAAATATCTCATTGTGTTTAGTTTAACTATTAACCACCTGAAATCTGTCACTTGGCCATTTCCTTAAAATGAAAAAAGGTTACTCAGAGCAAGAATCTCTGTTTATATTTTCATTATAATGTTCAGATGCAGCTCATCATTTTTGAGCAGGGAGAATGTGTATTTTTTGATATGTCTAACAAAAGACACTCTGATAATGATGGTCTCTACATGATTAAATATATTCTAATTCAAAAATATCTTGCTTAGTCTCTTGCTTCTTACTCTATCTCTTAGAGTTTTACATGTGGTCTCCTTTTATTTTTTTTTGCACTAACACCTATGTCAATTCTATCTATCAAGATGTTTTCACTGTGTAGTAGTACTAAATTGCAAAGGATATAAGAAAGCATTATATAGCATCACACACACACACACACACACACACACACACACACACACACACACACACACACACACACACACACACACACACACACACACACACACACACACACACACACACACACACACACACACACACACACACACACACACACACACACACACACACACACACACACACAGGTTTCACCAATCTGGTTGCCTTTCTCTGCATCTATTTCAGCAGATCTACATCCTCCCTAAAGTAAGGTCTCTGGAACTGCATACAGTACTCTAGATGCTGCCTAACCATGGTCTTGTAGAAAGGGATCACTTCCTTATGCCTACTAGCAAGGTTTCTGTATATCACTGACAAAATCCCATGAACTGTGGCAGCACGTCTGCACTGCTCAGAGAATTTCATATATAATTGCACAATTACCCCTGGGTCTTCTTAATTTTCTACCATATCGAGCAGTTCCACACAGTTGATAAATTAGTCTGAGATAATTACTACTCATATGCTGTACATTGCATTTGTCAATGTTAAACTTCAACTGCCATTTCTCAGCCCATCGACCTAATTTTTCCAAATCTTGTTGAGGTAACATACAACCATTACTCTCGTTAACCAGCTGTCAAACATTGTTACCGTAATCATTATTGTCATTTGCAAAAGATAAAAAGGTTGGGAGTAATGCCAAACTTTGTATCATCTGCAAACTTTGACATAGAGACCTGATGTAGCAGAGTGGTCAAGAGCAGGGCTCCCACTCCTGGGTTTTTCGACCCAGATCTGGGTTTTTTGATTGTCATCTGGGTTGATAGGTTTTTTTCACAAAAATATCTCATTATCTGGGTTTTTTCTGTAATTTTTAATTTTAAGTCAAAATTTATTTTATTTGTTGTAAATACAATAAAATTTAACACATTTAATAACAGTTTACAATTTTCTTAATTTTATATTCTAACAATACTGATCATAATTTGTAATATCTCAAGTGCTTGTACAAAATATAAATGTAAAAGGATTTCAAAGTTTTCGCAGGTTCTACACTATGAAATTACGCTTACATGTTCATACAGGTAAGCATACATTATCGTGTTACTAACATGTATGAACAGCCTATTGAGCAGGCAGAAGGCGGTCTTTACTGCACAGTCTTTCGTGATCGTTCGTGGTATTATTGCATTATTTGGTGTGATTTTTAAATTTATGCGTGTACTACATACAATGATATAATAAATTTAAATTGTAGTGACTATTTCTATTTTATGTTAATGGATTAGTGCTTTATTTTTTTTATTTTATAGAACATTTTTAAATAAGATAACTGCTAACTAGCCATACCCACAAATTGCCCACAATGTCTGAAACTTGTTCCCCACAGAGAAAGATGAGTAAACGGTGGTATACTCAAAATTTTAGAAATGAATGGTTAGAAGATCCGGAATTAAAGGATTGGTTGAAAGAAGACAGTAATGAAAAAGGTGCGTCTTACTGTATTTGTTGTGAAATGAAATTAAAAATGCCAATAAATCGATGTTACTAGCGCATAAAAATACAGTTAAACATAAAAAAAGTGCAAATATTGCTAAGACAAGTTCAACGTTAGACACGTTCTTGACGAAACGTAAACCTACGGAGAATGAAGAAGTAGCAAAGGCAGAGTTAACAATTGCTGCACTCATTTCTGAGCATAATATTCCATTTGTGCAATGTGATCACCTTATAGAAGCATGTAAGAAAGAATTTCATGATAGCAATATTGCAAAACAAGTTCAGATGAAGGCGACTAAAGTCTCTTATCTTATACAAGATGGCATAGCCTATCATGAAAAAATATACATTTCTAACATATGCAGAAACAAGTTTTCAATGATAATAGATGAAAGTACAGATTTATCTTTAATACGAAGAATTTTATCGCAAGTTCTAGCTGTTGTTGTTAGATATTTTGATATTCAAAAACTTGATGTTGTAGATGTGTTACTTGACACTGTTTGTGTCGAAAATGATACTTCAGAAGGGCTTTATCAAGCTGTAAAAGATCTTTTCATATTAAAAAAAAACATTCAAATAAGTAATAGTGATAATTGTGCCACTATGATGGGTACTAAGAGTGGGTTCCAGTCATTGCTAAAAAATGTACCATCAGTATTTATAATGGGATGTGTTTGACATTCTTTTGAATTTGTTTATGTGCTAGTCATTCAGTAAAGGTACTACCATCATATCTAGAAATATTTATAAAAGATATCTCTTGTTATAAAGAGTTCTTATTTTTCCCGTAGTAGTAAAATATTAAATGAGTTCAAAATGATTCAAGATGTTGTAGATACTGCTAAGCATAGAATCCTAAAATTAGCACAAACACGTTGGTTATCCCGTGGCAATGTAATAAAAATTATTATTGAGCAGTGGGATGCGTTAGTTCTTTATTTTTAGTCTCAATCAAAAATTGACAAAATCGATGGTGCAGGGAATATTTATAATACTATGGTCACCAAAGGAACTAAGCATATGTTGTTGTTTTTAGGATATGTACTGGAGAAAATAAACTGCCTGAATATTGAATTTCAATCTGAGCATTTCAGATTGCACTTACTTCATTCAGTGGTTTCAATTGAGTATAAAAATATTCTTAGTTTTTTCATAAAAGAAGTCATTACTTCGTGCAAGCTGGTTGAAATTGATCCAAGCAATGAATAAATCATAAGCCTCTGAATAAAATATATTTGGGAGGCCTTTGTATGGCCTTATTAAATTCAACACCGCTTGGTGACAGTGAAAGCAGGTTTAAAAATGATTGTTTAAAATTTCTTGTTGAATTTTGTATGGAAATCAGAAAAAGATTTCCTCTAAATGATGGTGGAATTATCGCCAGTCTCAATGTTCTTGACCCAGCAGTGATACATGATCGTGCCAATTCACCATCCATAATTTTCCATTTAGCAATGCAGTTCCCTCACCTTGTTTCTGAAGACAAACTAGATCTTCTAGATGATGAATGGAGATCATTTCATTTAAATCAAGATTTAGATTTCCCTTACAAAACCATCCCTGAGTTTTGGTATCTGTTACGTAATGTAAAAGATGGCTTTAATAATTCTAAATATGAGATTTTATCTAACTTTATGACCAGTTTAACTATTTTGTCTCATTCTTCAGCAAGCGTAGAAAGAATCTTCTCCCAAGTAAACCATATAAAAACAAAAACCACAAACTCCCTTAAACTAGTTTAAGGGAGTTTGTGGTTTTTGCAAACTGTGAAAAATCGACTAATGGCAAAACAGGCGATAAATAGATCTAATCAAAATTGCTATACATGGAAACCTAAATCAGAATTGGTAAAAGAAGTCATACAAGGAACTTGTCCTAAAAGATACGAAGAACGTTTGAAAAAATGAAAGAACTTCAAAAAATGAATGTGGAGGGAACTGAATGGGATGAAAATTCTGATTACAATTAAATAAAAGATATTTTTGCATGGTAAGTTTCATCTTATTTGTGTTGCTATACTATATGATGAAAACTAGGTTTTTTTTGGGTTTATTTAAGTTGCAATCTAAGTTTTTTTTAAATTTGTGAGTGGGAGCCCTGGTCAAGAGCACAAGTGCAGTAGCACATGCTCTTTGAGTGGACCGGTGTTCAAGCCCATGACTGCACATATTTAAACATTTGTATTGATTGATTTATTGTAAACTCCACTAACCTGGTGGTCGTGCCAGAGTATAAACAAGAAAAATTTATTTATAATTATTTATTAAGCCTGATATACCTTCATCAATATCATTAATAAACACTGAAAACAACAATGGGCCCAGCACCGAAACCTGGGGAACTTCACTGAAACATTATTCCACGAAGAGCAGTGCCTATTGATAACCACTCTCTGTCTTCTTCCACTTAACCATCCCTTCATCCATAACAGTAACTTGCCCTTAATACCGCAATTCTCCAGTTTACACAGCAGTATCAAAAGACTTTACGAAATCCAAGTACTGTATATAATATCAAAATTATATTTTTTCCATCCAGTTCCTTGGTCACTGCATCATAGTAACCTATCATATTGGTTAGACAAGACCACCCCTTAACAAATCCATGCTGTGACTGTAATATAATTGAATGCCTGTCAAGATGGTCCTGCATTACTTCTTTAACCAGTGACTCCATTGTTTGCCCTGGAACAGATGTTAAGCTGACAGGTCTGTAATTACTCATACCACCTTTTGATCTCCTTTATGAACTGCAGATGCATTCGCACATCTCCAGTCCATAGGGACCTCCCCTGAATCCAAGGATGCACTCATAATTATGGCTAAGGGTTTGTTTGTTCACCTGCTTTGCTGCCTCCTTAATATGATTAGATAGATACCATCCACCCAAGGTGCCTTTTATATGATCAACTTCAGCAATTTCTCATCCATTTTCCATTCAGTTATCACAGAGTTATTTAGCTCCCTGTTGGAGTTTGTTAAACTTCTGACTTCCCCTCACATAAAGAATTCCTCATGTGTGAATGTAGATGCAAAATATCTTACTAAATTTGTCAGCAACCTGAGCAGTGTTATCAATAGTTAACCCAATTTAAACACCTTAATCAGATCTCCCTTTAGGTGTTTAGTCTAGAAACACTCCAGAACTGAAGCCTTTCTAGGTAAGAGCACAATTTTGTCCCCTTCACCAGTCTAGTTGCTCTTCTCTGCACCCATTCCAGCAGATCTATATCCTTCCCAAAGTGATGCTTCCAGACCTATATATACAGTACTCACAATGCAGCCTAACCATGGTGCCTTATACAAAGGGATAATCACCTCCTTCTCCCTGCTAGCAAAGTTTATGAATATCATTGACAAACTCCATGAGTTGTCCTGGCAGCATTAGCATTAGCAAAGGAACATGATGCAAGAAGTGAAACTTATATAGCATCAGCCAAAAAAAAACAAAAAAAAAAAAAAAACGCCCTTCTCATTTCATCCATCCACTTGCTCCAAATGTTTGTCTAGTTCAGACTTCAATCAATTTAAGCTATCAACTTCTATGAGAGATGGAAGTTTGTTCCAGAAATCAACGACCCGCTGGCAAAAGACAAACTTCCGTACATCTGTCCTACAACTGCTTTTCCTCAATTTGTTCCATTCACTAATCTTGTTGCCCTTCTCTGTACTTGTTCCAACAGCTCTATATCCGTCTTAAAATGAGGTCTCCAGACCTGTATACAGTACTGAAGGTGTGACCTAACCATTGCTTTATACAAGGGGATAATCACCTCCTTATTCCTGTTAGAAAAATTCCTGTATATCATTGACAAGACACCATGAGCTACTCTTGCAGACTGTCTGCACTGCTCAGAAAACTCAATATCATTAATAAATACAGAAAACAACAATGGACTCAACACTGAACCCTGGGGACTCCAATAATAACATTAGTCCATGAAGAGCAGTGTCCATTGATTACCACTCTCTGTCTTCTCCAACTGAATCATCCATTTTTCCATACCAGCAATTTGCCTCCAATGCGACATGCTCCAATCTGTGCATAAGTCTTCCATGTGCAACAGTAACAAAAACCTTTCTAAGATCCAAATATATGATATCAAAATTATTCTTTGCATCCAATTCCTTTGTGACCACATAGTATCCAATCAAATTGGTTGGACAAGACTTTCCCTTAACAAACCCATGTTGTGACTGAATTCTTGTCTAGATGATCCTGAAATGTTTCTTTAACCAGTGCCTCCAATAATTTCCCTGGAAAAGAAGTGAAACTAACAGGTCTGTAATTACCTGTGTCTCCTCCTCCTTTGTGGATTGGGGTAACATTTGCACATCTCCAGTCCATGGGTACCTCCCCTGAGTCCAAGGAAGCTCTCATAATTATCACTAAGGGTGTGCTTACTTCCTTTGCTGCCTCCTTTAATATAACTAGATAGACTCCATCCACATCAGGTGCCTTTCTTATGTTTATCTTCAACAATTTCTCCTCCACTTTTCTCTCAGTTATTACAAGATTATCTAGCTTAATGCCAGAGTTTAATACACCTTTCACATTGCCTTCCATGAATAACTCCTTGTGTGAATGTCGATGCAAAATATTCATTTAGTTTGTTAGCTACCTACCTGACCAGGATCATCAACAGTTGAACCATCAATATCAAGTGAACCAAGCTGATTCATCCCCTTCCTTCTAGAGTTTACATAAGTAAAGAACTCTTTACTGTTTTCTTTGCATCCTTTAACAAAGATTTCTCGTAATCTGCCTTTGCCTGCTTAACCTCCTTTGTGATTTGGTTACAGACCAGCTTATATCTATTATAGGCTTCTGTGTCACCTGTTAATTTATATGTATCCATGCATTTTTCTTCTCTGTTACATGTCTAATTAGTTCATTTGACATACATTTAGGCCTAAATCTTGAACAATATTTCTTAGTTGATATGAAAAGCCTAGTAGCTTCCAAGATTAATTATTTGAATGCTTCCCATTTTGAATTTGCTGTTGGTAACATCATTAGTTCGTCCCACTGTATAGAATTTAAATACTGTCTCAGACCACCGTAGTCATCATTACGAAAGCAAAAAACCTTCCCTTTACCTCTGGTGGTAGTTACCTCTTTGAGTAAATCCCACTTCAACACAATGTGATCACTGCCACCTAGTGGTTCCTTTATCTGCAGATTCTTAATGCATGAAGAATTGCTACTGATAATCAGATCAAGAGTATTACTCCCTGTAGTTGCCTCCCGAACATGCTGATGTAGAAAACAATCATCCAACAAATCCACAAAAGCTTTGCTAGTTGAGTGACCAACCTACAAATTCCAGTTAATATCTGGGAAATTAAAATCCCCCATTATAAGACACTCTGATTTACTGGCCCACTCTATTTCTCTGTACAGTTGTTTATTATACTCATCAGAGTCATTAGGCCTATAACATACTCCTACTCTCAATTTTGCTCTCCCAGTGCTTATGTCACACCAAACTGACTCGACACTGCACTGTCCAGCCATGTCGACTGGCTGTACTTGCTTGGATTTTATGTTTCTTAACCAATAGCATAACCCCTGCTCCCTTCCTATCCTTCCTGTACACATTGTATTTCCCAAATTCCAGTTCTGCATTCCTTATATATGTGTGACACCATGTCTCCGACATCCCAACAATATCTGCTTTTGACGTTTTGACCAACACCTCAAATTCATCAAATTTTTTTTTACCAAACTCCTGGCATTGGTGTACACACAAGTACACATGCCTGTTTCTATTCTTAGCTACCCTAACACAGCCCATGTATTTACTTGTTCCGCAATGGCTCCCAGCAGTCTCTGGAATCCACTGCACCTTGTTTTCCAGTTTGTTGCTCATTTCAATAGAAGCAGTGCAAGAATCACTTTCACCTCTGCCAGTGGATACTGTTAATATATTAGTCCGTGTACTCCCCCTCAATCATGGAAGCTACTAGACTTTTCATACCGGTTAAGAAATATTGTTTAAGGTTTAAGCATAAATGGATGTCAGATGAACTAATGAGACCCTTGGCAGAGAAGAAAAATGCATGGGATGCATATAAATTATCAGGCAACACAGAAGCCTACGGCGGATATAAGCTAGTCTGTAATCATGTTTCAAAGGAGATTAGGCCTTGGTCCTTGAGGTTTATCAGACATTCTCTCAGATATGCCAGACAAGCTGTACTTGCTACCTGGGAGTCTAAAACACTGATGGAACTGATATTTGGGTGACACTCAAGTCAAGTGAACCCAATTTTGAACCCAAGTCCTGATGGTCTGTGCAGCCAAATCCTTTGCTTGCACCTTCATGATGGTAGGACTGTTAGTAATCCTGGGTATAACCCTCATGCACAAGCACACTGTGGGTGATCACCCAGGTGTCAACCAACATAAGCAGGGGTCGAGGTGTGGCGCCCACACCACAGGGAGGAATGCCGCCCCTCTGTGTTACCAGGCAATACCAGGTGGTAGATGACTCTCATCAACCGGCGCAATACCACCACTTTGCTTATTGGAGGCTTGAAGTGGTGGAACTCATGTTTAGTCTCCAGAGCTAAGTTCTGATCAACCCTTCCCCATCTGTTCCATCATGCAGCATGACTGACGACTTTTGAGGTTATGATGAACATCATGGTGAAATCCAATCTTTCTTACATTTCAAGGGTACAGCTCTAAAACAGTGTTCGCAGGCCAGCCGCTAGTTAGTATACTGAACCAAACATATTGCTAACTCTTTAGGAGGCTTACAGATCAGCTAGTATATAATCTTGCTACCTCTACTCTGCCAGATTGTGACTGGAGGGAGTTCGAGTAATGTGTATGTGGGGGACATTGTCGAGGCCACGTTATGTCAAGGATCTGTGTATATTCTTACCATGTGTACACTATATCGAAAAATTTCATTACTTCATAGAGCATTCCCCCCCCCCCACATTTTCTTACTATTGAATACACCATGAATTGCCAAACTGATAGCGTAAGCTTATCTGTGAAAAATCTAAACTTCCCAAACATTTCCTAGTTCATTTCACAAATATATGTGGTCTCAATTCTAATCTCAACGATGTCCATTTCCACTTGCAGTCTGCCAAACCCCATGTACTTTTTCTGACAGAATCTCAGTTATCGGTTGATTCAACTACTGCTCATCTCAGTTGCCCAAATTATTTGCTGTATGATTCCTTTTGCCTCAAAGGTGGTACTTCTGCATATGTACGTTCTGATATTCCCTATCAGAGACATTAATTTGGAATCTCCCCTTTTCAACCTTCTCTGACTTAAACTCTCTCAACCTCATTCTGTCAAATTCATCTGTTGTGTCTACCGTTCTCCCAGCTCCACTAATCACTTGGAGCTCTTCGACTTCCTCTCTTTGCAACTTGAATTTCTCCAGTCCAACTTTCCTAACAGTGAGGTAATTTTCCTTGGTGTTTTGAATGTCCACAACTCCAGCTGGCTTCCGTTTTCTAGTCACACCGACGCAGCGGTCGAGATGCTGAGTGTAAAGATGTGAATAAATAGTAGTATTAATATCATTTGTAAAAAGGAATAAAACTGAACATTATTCTTTGGTTTACTTATTACTAAATAATGTTTATTACTAAATAAAACATACCTCTTCGACACCCATAGTCAGGATTTGGAACTACTATGATTTTTTGATAACAATTACCAAGTCCTTTCAGGTCACAATCAAATGGAGTTTTTGTTATCCCACATATCATAATTCTTTCTTCTGGTGTGATACCTTTCATCAACTTTGGAAGATCTTTTTTCAGGCGTTTGGGATCTGTCTAAATTACAAATTAAAAGATCTATATGAAAAAAAAAATTATATTTGATATAAAAATTAAATCCTATTAAAATTAAAAAATTATATTTGATATAAAAATTAAATATAAAAATTAAAATTAAATGAACGTAACTCTCGCTATTCGCGGGGGTTACGTTCCTGAGAAATGTCGCGAATACCGAAAACGCGAATACTGAGTTATGGCTCCCATAGTAATAAAGGGGTTCCATTCCAAAGTAAGAAATATATAAGAAAAACTAGTCTAAAATTTTGTCTATGTATGTATTATATGTACCTTCATAATATGACTATGTACATAGACAGTACATAGTGAAATGCAAGCATATGGCATCGAAATGAAAATAAGAAACAATTTAATATTAAATGTAATATTTATTAGAAATTTCAAACAAATCTTTCAAACCAGCGCCTTTGCTTGCTAGCAAAAAAAACATCCTGCCAGTGCTATCACCAGTTTCGCTAAAGTGTTGATAAAGGAGTTTTGCCTTTTCGCGAATGATGAGTGAACTTAACGGAATTTTATTTTGAGTTCGGTCTTCTATCCACAGATTTAAAGCTTTTTCCATTTTTTCTAATTTAACATCACGAGTTACAGAGCAAATTTTTGAAACAATTAGCGTGTTTTCACAGACACTACGGCGGATTTTTTCTTCCGATTTTTTGATTGATCGTACCGTTGACTCATTGATTTTATAATGTTTTGCCATTATAAAATCAAGATCAAGAGTATTCCTCCCTCTAGTTGCCTCCTGAACATGCTGATATAGAAAACAATCATCCAATAAATCCACAAAAGCCTTGCTAGTGTGTGAGCGACCAGCCCCCAAATTCCAGTCAATATCTGGGAAATTAAAATCTCCCATTATAAGACTCTCTGATTTACTGGCCCACTCTATTTCCCTGTACAGTTTCTTATTATACTCATCAGAGTCATTAGGCCTATAGCACACTCCTACTCTCAATTTTGATCTCCCAATGCTTATGTCACACCAAACTGACTCGACACTGCACTGTCCAGCGATGTCCACTGGCTTCACTTCCTTGGATTTTATGTATTTCTTAACTAATAGCAGAACCCCTCCTCCCTTCCTATCCAAGTCTATCCTTTCTGTAGACGTTGTACTCCCCAAATTCCAGTTCTGCATTCTTTATATCTGTGTGACACCACGTCTCTGATATCCCAACAATATCTGCCTTTGATGTTTTGAGCAATACCTCAAATTCATCAAATTTATTTACTAAACTCCTAGCATTGGTGTACACACAAGTATACATGCACCTATTTCTATTCTTAGCTACCCTAACACAACCCATGTGTTTACTTGTACCGCAATGACTCCCAGAAGTCTCTGAAATATCCTGCATCTTGTTTTTCAGGCTTCTGCTCATTCCAATAGAAGAGTGCAAGAATCTCTTTCACCTCTGCCAGTGGCTACTGTCAATCTATTCGTCTTTGTCTCCCCCCAAGCTAGCAGTTTTCCGACCCACCTAACACTGCCTCGATAGCATCAGCAAATATTCTTGCACCCTTTCTATTTAAGTGTATCCCATCCCTGTAGAAGCAGTCTCTCCTGTTAACAAGTACAGTCCAGGCTGAAAAAAATTCTACCCAGTTCTACTTAGATTACAACTTCGCTGTTGAAGTATTGTTTTTTTGCAACATTCATGCCTTTGAGATGTGGAAGAACTGCTTTCTTTCCAGCCATTAAAAGCCTTTGAGATGGATGCTTTTGAGAAACAAGTAATGTCTTTCATTTCTTGAATTGTGGCTCCTGTTAAATGTGCATCAATGATAAGACCTTTTTCAAAGTTTCATAGATCGCACCTATTCCCCATTCTGGCTTCAGGTTACTGCAGTTGAAAAGCCTATGCAGTCTTTATACTCAACAAGGCAACATATCCACTCTACATCCCAGTTTTCTTTGCATTAATTTGCATTTATTCACATTTATTCTGACTAAGGCTTGTATTTTTTTGGCCAGTGTGTGTGTGTGTGTATAATCAGTAGTGTAGGAACGCCTTGGCATTGGGGCAGGTGCCAAGGGCACTGGTATCAGAGGGATGCCACTGACAGATCATATCAGTTCCATGTCAAGCTATTTCGACACCCGAGGCCAGCTGATGAAATGGCACCCCTAGATGTCGCATCAGGATGAGAGCAAAGGGTGGGTTGAAAATTAATTTTTGCCAAATAGCGTGTTTTCAGACTGTGATTCAAGCCTGCATGCATCCTTAAATCTGACATGGTGCATAGCAACACTATGCACTATGTCAATTTTGCCATCCAAAACGCAACTTTTAAGGGACCAATCAGGCAACCGCTTCATCGGTACATGCTTGAATGCACAGCAGTTTGCAATTCAAGCACTGTGTATGTTCTGAAATACTGAATAAGTTTGAAGTTATAAAGTTAAAAATGTTGTTATAAAATTTGAAGTTATAAATAATGTGTGTATATTGTTTTTGTGCTTACTATATAAACAGATGATCGTGAATATTGTGATTTTTAATTTAGGTGATACAGAAGCCTATGATAGATATACACTGGTCTGTAATCAAGTCAAAAAGGAGGTTAGGCAGGCAAAGGCAGATTACGAGAAATCTTTGGCAAAAGATGCAAAGAATAACTTATGTAAACTCTAGAAGGAAGGGGATGAATCAGATTGGTCCACTTGATGTTGATGATCCTGCTCAGGTAGCTTAAAAACTGAATCAGTATTTTGCATCTACATTTACATATGAGGAGTTATTCTGGAAGGGGAATGCTAGATGTGTATTAAACCCCGGCAGTGAGCTAAATGATTTCGTAATAACTATGAGCAAAATGGAGCAGAAATTGTTGAAGATAAACATAAGAAAGGCACTTCGGGTGGATGGGATCTATCCAGTTATATTGAAGAAGGCAGCAAAGGAAGGAAGCAAACTCTTAGCCATAATTATGAGAGCTTCCTTGGACTCAGAGGAGGTACCCATGGACTGGAGATGTGCAAATGTGTCCCCAATTTACAAAGAAGGATCAAAGGGTAAAACAAGTAATTACAGATCTGTTAGTTTAACTTCTGTTCCAGGGAAATTAATGGAGGCACTGGTTAAAGAAGCATTGCAGGATCATCTAGACAAGATTTCAGTTATAGCTCAGACACAGCATGGTTTTGTTAAGGGGAAGTCTTGTCTGACCAATCTGATTGGATACTATGATGCAGTCACAAAAGAACTGGATGCAGGGAATAACTTTGATATTATATATTTGGATCTTAGGAAGGCTTTTGATACTGTTGCACATGGAAGACAGCTGCACAAATTGGAGCATTGTGGCATTGGAGGCAAATTGCTGCTATGGATAAAGGGATGGTTAAATGGAAGAAGATTCTGGCATTACTTCTATTGGAATGAGCAGCAGCCTGGAAAACAACTTGCAGGGTATTTCAGAGACTGCTGGGAGTCATTGCAGTACAAGTAAACACATGGGTTGTGTTAGGGTAGCTAGGAATAGGAACAGGTGCATGTATACTTGCATGCACACCAATGCTAGGAGTTTGGTAAATAAATTTGATGAATTTGAGGTATTGCTCAGAACATCTGAGGCAGATAGTGTTGGGATATCAGAGACGTGGTGTCACAAAGATATAAGGAATGCAGAACTGGAATTTGGGGAGTACAATGTGTACAGGAAGGATAACACAAGATAGGAAGGGAGGAGGGGTTATACTATTAGTTAAGAAACACATAAAATCCAAGGAAGTGAAGCCAGTCGACATCGCTGTACAGTGCAGCGTCGAGTCAGTTGGTTTTAACATAGGCATTGGGAGATAAAAATTGAGAGTAGGAGTGTGTTATAGGCCTAATGACTCTGATGAGTATAATAAGGAACTGTACAGGGAAATAGAGTGGGCCAGTAAATCAGAGAGTATTATAATGAGGCATTTTAATTTCCCAGATATTGACTGGAATTTGTGGGTTGGTCACTCACATACTAGCAAGGCTTTTGTGGATTTATTGGATGATTGTTTTCTACATCAGCATGTTCGGGAGGCAACTAGAGGAAGTAATACTCTTGATCTGATTATCAGTAGTGATTCTTCATGCATTAAGAATCTGCAGATAAAAGAACCACTAGGTGGCAGTGATCACAGTGTGCTGAACTGGGATTTACTCAAAGAGGTAACAACCATCAGGGGTAAAGGGAAGGGTTTTTGCTTTCGTAAAGGTGACTACAGTTGTCTGAGACATTATTTAAACTCTATACGGTGGGATCAACTGATGATGTTACCAACAGCAAATTCAAAATGGGAAGCATTCAAAGAATTTATCTTGGAAGCTACTAGGCTTTTCATACCAACTAAGAAATATTGTTCAAGGTTTAGGCCTAAATGGATGTCAGATGAAATTTGAGACATATGTCAGAGAAGAAAAATGCATGGGATAAATATAAATTAATGGGTGACATGGAAGCCTATGATAGATATAAGCTGGTCTGTAACCAAGTCACAAAGGAGATACGGCAGGCAAAGGCAGATTATGAGAAATCCTTGGCAAAGGATGCAAAGAAAAACAACAAAGAGTTCTTTACCTGTGTAAACTCTAGAAGGAAAGGGATGAATCAGATTGGTTCACTGGACGTTGATGATCCTGCTCAGGTGGCTAACAAACTAAATCAGTATTTTGCATCTACATTCACCCATGAGGAGTTATTCAGGGAGGGGAATGGCAGAGGTCAGTTAAACTCTGCCAGTGAGCTGGATGATTTTGTAATAACTGAGAGGAAAGTGGAGGAGAAATTGTTGAAGATAAACATAAAAAAGGCACCCGGCGTAGATGGGATCTATCTAGTTATATTTAAGGAGTCAGCAAAGGAAGTAAGCAAAACCTTAGCCATAATTATGAGAGCTTCTTTGGACTCAGGGGAGGTACCCATGGACTGGAGATGTGCAAATATGACCTCCAATTCACAAAGGAGGATCAAAGAGCAACACAAGTAATTATAGACCTGTTAGTTTAACTTCTGTTCCAGGAAAATTAATGGAGGCACTGGTTAAAGAAGCACTGCAGGATTATCTAGATAACACTTCAGTTATAGCTCGGACACAGCATGGTTTTGTTAAGGGGAAGTCTTGCCTGATCAATTTGATTGGATACTATGATGTGGTCACAAAGGAACTGGATGCAGGGAATAACTTTGATATCATATATTTGGATCTTAGAAAAGCTTTTGGTACTGTTGCACATGGAAGACTGCTGCACAAATTGAAGCAGTGTGGCATTGGAGGCAAATTGCTGCTATGGATAAAGGGATGGTTGAGTGGGAGAAGACAGAGAGTGGTAATCAATGGACACTGTTCATCATGGACTAGTGTTATTAGTGGAGTCCCTCAGGGGTCAGTATTGGGTCCATTGTTGTTTTCTGTATTTATAAATGATATTGATGATGGTATATCAAGCTTAATGTCCAAGTTTGCAGACGATACAAAGGTTGGCAGGGTTTTTAAGGACACTACTGACAGTATGCTGTTGTAACAGGATCTGGAAAGGTTGAGCAGATGGGCTGAGAGGTGGCAAATGAAGTTTAACATTGACAAATGTAAAATACTACATATGGGAAACAGTAACCCCAGAGCAACGTATCAACTCTGTGGTACTACACGGACAGCGGTAGAAAATGAAAAGGACCTGGGGGTATATGTGCAGGCAAATATGAAGTTCTCTGAGCAGTGCAGACGGACTGCAAGAGTAGCTCATGGTGTCTTGTCAATGATATACAGGAATTTTTCTAGCAGGGATAAGGAAGTGATTATCCCCTTATATAAGGCAATGGTCAGGCCACACCTTGAGTACTGTATACAGATCTGGAGGCCTCATTTTAAGAAGGATGTAGAGCTGTTGGAACGAGTTCAGAGAAGGGCAACAAGATTATTGAATGGAACAAAGGGTTGCTCTTATGAAGAAAGGCTTAAATTTTGCAAATTACAGTGTCTGGAGACTAGGCACCTGCGAGGTGATCTGATTGAGGTGTATAAATCCTTGAATGGTTTGAGCATGCTCAATGCTGATGGAATTGTTCCTCTTGCTCAGAATAATCATTTGAGAGGACATAAATTCAAAATGAGGAAAGACAGATGTAGGATAGATGTGCGAAAGTTTGCCTTTAGCCAGCGGGTGGTTGGTTGGTGGAACAGACTTCCATCCTTTGTTGTGGAAGTTGATAGCTTAAATAAATTTAAGGCTGAACTGGACAGGTACTTGGAACGAATGGAGGGGTGAAATGGGAGCATTTTTTTTTTTTTTTTTGGCTGATGCTGCATAAGCTTGCTTTCTCGCATCATATGCCTGTACTAATGCTAATCTATGGACAGCAGGTTGTGTAGCATTGGAATAAGTTGCCTCCCAAAATGGCAGAGGCAGTGCATCTAGTTAAATTTAAAGCAGAACTGGGTGGTTACCTTTTGGAAATGGGAATAATAAGAATATTTTGTTTTTTATTTTATTTTTTGGCTGATGTAAAATGAATGATGCAAAAAAATTTTAGAGGAGTTGAGGTCTGAATACATCCATAGGGAATGCTCTACCCAGAGGGGCATGGACATCATTGTGAAAATGTGAAGGTGCATCCTCTTACTGAAAGTACATCAGTGTGTCCAAAAACCTGTTTCTTATTGTGGAAATTGCATCATTCAATAAAAAGTCAAAATACGTGTGCAGTACCACTGAATCTGCAAAGCCTGATTATCCCATGAGAGGAGAGTCCCATCCTCACACCAAGCTCTGGCAGGTTAACATCATTCTGTAGAATGAAGTGAAGATTTTCATTGGCCCAGTAAACACAGTTATGATGTTCTCACATAATGAACCTCTTAAAACATTTTCATACTTCTAGTACCATTTCAGAATTCAAAAAGCACTTCTCCAAGGAATGTACATTTCTATTTACTTAAAGTGTCTGGCATTAATAGTGATATACTTTTCCTTTGGAGCAGTGCTTCTTATTTAAAGTACTGCAACTGAAGCAACTCATCCTGAAGTGCCTCGACAACGAGATTAATTCATTCAGTAACAAAACTAGTTTGCTCATTGCTAATGAAATGAAGCTTTTCCTACCTGTATGTTTTATAGATCTTGTACAATGGAGGCCCTTGCCCAAAATTTATTTGAGTCATATGAAAAATGAAATTTGTTTTATTTACTGATTAAACATTTCCATGCAGTGTAAAGAGGCAGCTAGGAAGGCACATAGTAACCTGTCCATGATTTATGGGACTTTGTCAGTAGGGAAAAGTATATCATTACTGATATACTTTTCATAATGGTTAGACTGCATTTAAATAATAATGGTGGTTAGACTGCATTTTAATAATAATGGTTAGACTGCATTTCAATATTTAAGCTTAATTGCTACAATACTGTAAAAGTAAAAATAAAATAAGAACAAAATAATTTAAGTTTTTAATTTGAAGAGTGTTTCAGGTGTAATCTTCAAATTTCATTAAACTAATTAGTTAAGCATAATTTATATGAGTTTGTGTTCATGTCTGCATTAAGAACTTTACTTTTTTTTTTTTTTTTAAATGTAAACTCCAAACACGAGAGGTATTAGAACCTATAGTACTTAGTACCGTGCTTGGGTTGGAGGTTGAGAAGATGAAAGGAGATATTTGTTAACACTGGACTTGAACTTCTGTAGACTGTAATGTTCAGGAAATACGTATGAAGGAAGGTTGTTCCAGAAAACGGCAGTTGAATGAATAAATGAGGAAGATGAAAAGTTGGTTCTGCAAGTTTGAAGTTGGACAGTAAATGGATGTTTGCTGGTGGCAGCACGGGTTTGGACTGTTTTGAAAGAGAGAGCGGGAATTATAGAAGCCAATTCAGAAGAACTGTGCCCATGGAAATATCTGTAGAAGAGGCATGCAACAGAAAAAGTATGTCTATGAGACAGCGAGTGGAGAGACTCTGTTAGAGATGAATTATTAATTAACCCCTAACTACCATCTTCTGAATGGAATCAAGAAGCCTGAGAGCAGTTTTGGGGACACCACCCCAGATGTGGGAACAATATTCCATAGCAGGGCAGATTTGCGATTTATACAGAGTGAGCAGCTGTTTGGAAGAAAAGTATCAGCGAGAGTAAAAGAGAAAACCAAGTTTTTTTAGATGCAGAGGAAGCAATGTTTGTAATGTGCTTGTGCCAAGAGAGATTACAAGTCAGGGTAATCCTCAAAAGAGATATATCATTTTGCCTAGAAATCGGAGTGTCACTAAAGATAAGCATCGGAGCAGAAGAATCCTTTTTGTGAGATATAAGACAAGATTGAGTTTTAGAACAGTTAAAATCAACTAAGTTGTCTTTGCCCCACTGGGGAATTACCAGAAGACCAGCATTTAAGGAATTGGTAGCAGATTTTCGAGAAGTTGAAGCTGATTGAGCAGGGCAAGATTTCTCAAATTGGAAAGTAGAATGCAATATACTATCATCAACAAAACTATGGATAGGATTTCCAGTCAATGGATGAAGGTCATTAATATACAAGAGGAAAAGAGTGGGGGATAGAACTGAACCTTGGGGGACACCAGCATTAGTGGAGAAGTTAGAAGACAGAGAACCATCTACCATCACCCTCAGTGAGCATTCAGAGAGAAAACTGGATAACCAATTACTAAAAACAGTTGGCAAACCATAAGATGGAAGTTTATTTAGAAGACCTTTATGCCAAACACGATCGAAAGCCTTTGAGATATCAAGAGCGACTACTTGTGTTTCACTGAACCTTTCCATTGAATTAGTCCATAAAGGGATAACATAAGCCAGAATATCACCAGTGGATCGACACTGACGGAATCCATACTGGTGATCGTTGATCAGACTGAAGATTTCTAGGTAGTTTAAGAGTTGGCGGTAATTGATTTCTCCATTACTTTAGAAAGAATAGAATTAATTGCAATGGGATGATAATTGGATGGGAGGGATTTGTCACCCTTTTTAGGAACTGGCTGGATATGAGCAAATTTCCAAGCAGAAGGAAAAACACCATTGGAATAAGAAAATGAAAAAAGGTGGCAAAGAATAGGATTAAGTTCAGGAGCACAGGTTTTGAGAACAAGTGGAGAAATACCATCGGGACCTGGAGCTTTCGTAGCATCAAGATTCGTCAAAATCCTTCTAACATCCTTTTGACGGAAGACTACAGGAGGCATTGAATGGAGCGTGTTGGGAATGGTGGGAGGTGTTTTACCAAGATCATTAATACATGAGTTGGAAGAAAAATGGGATGCTAGCAAGTCAGCTTTATCCTTGGCTGAAGTGATAACAGAATCATGTGGTTTGGACAGAGGTGGGATTATTACTTTTACATGTAGCAATTAAGCTTAAATATTGAAATACAGTCGGAAGCATTGTTGTGCATGGAGGGAAATTATAACCTTTTCCCTACTGGAAAAGTAGGGAAAAAGATATAATTTTTCAAGGTAATTAAATAAAACAAATAATGATTTTTTAACACCCATTCAGACCTTGTGTTGTTACATGTCTCGAAAACAGAGCCAAAAGAGGTTCCAAATGTTGACTATTTTTGCTTGATTTAACTTAGTTGAGGAATTTTCCAAGGTGCAACCTTTAAATTTCATTAAACTAATTAGGTAAGCATTATTTATATGAACTTAATTTGCTATAATGTATTTCTTTCATATATGTATCAAAATAAATAATGAAAAAAAAGGTTATTTGAAAAATTGCACTTTGTTTGTTAAACTTGAATTTATATCTTGATTTTTTTTCAAACAGTCTCCAATATATTTACAAGGATAATTAAGACATGCATATGTGAACATTTAGAGTGTGGGAACCTCTGTAGAGAAAAAGAGAGAGGAGCCGGTGCATTCCTGCCAGTGGAACCAACAACCAGCTGGCCTATTAAAGAGTTAAATAACATAAAATTCTAGATGTAGTAGCATTTTTATAGAACCCTGTGGCACAATTTCTAAAGAAAAGGATTTATAATACTGTTTAAAACGTATTAGCAATTCATTACTTTAATATACAAGATAAGATCAAAAAGTTTCGGTGTTACATTTTCATTTAAACAAATATAATAATTACCTATTGAATTTTTCAAAATAATCAACTTGGCTATTTACACATTTCTTCTAATGGTTATCAAAAATGAGATAAAGACTTCTTTATAAAGATAACTCAACCCTTACTTGTGCTTATTTAAATTCAGTATAGAATGTGGAAACTAAGAGAATAAAAGAAAACTGAGGGATGGGAAATCATCACATCATTTGACTATGTACTCTGTCATCTAAAAAAAGAAAAGGGAATAACTTGAAAATAAAACAGTAAGAAGGACATGGATCTTTTCAAGGTCATCACCATTGTCAATTACTGCATAAGGATGTTGTGTGGTAAGAATAGGGATTTTTAAAGATGTGGGGCAGCTACATGAATCTGTAATTTGTAGTCACTATTTAGTCTTAACTAAATTTTTGCATTGTCTAATAGTGTGTGTGTGTGTGTGTGTGTGTGTGTGTGTGTGTGTGTGTGTGTGTGTGTGTGTGTGTGTGTGTGTGTGTGTGTGTGTGTGTGGAGAGTCAAGCATGTATTGAAATCTTGATAAGTGCAGTTTGCTATGTATGCCATAAGTGCAAAAGTAAGTGCACATATTGGAGATGCCTCTGCAGCCATACCTAGCCAAGATAATTTACCAGGTAGCTGTGCTGGTAATCAATAAGATACATTACACTGTTTAACTTGCTGATCTAGTGAACTCAAGTTTGAAGTCTGCTTTCAGAGAGCGATATTTCTTTGCATTTAACACCTGCATATATATTAAAATAGATCTTTTTACATGGGGGGGGGTGAATCATAATGTATAAACTGATCTGAGTGTGTGGGTTTTCTGTAGATATGGATGTAAAGAGATGTGCCTAGTTTTTAATGGTCATATTTGAAAAGTTTAAAAGGTCAAAAGTATACTGCAGTCTGATGAAATTAATTAAAATCTGCTAGAAGGTGGATGATGATAGGTCTGTTTACTATACTAAGAATGTCATAGCATATCTGGAAAATAATTTGACTTGGGATCTGCAGTGCAAGGTTAATATGTGATTTTCTGTAGTGATTAAGTAGATGTCTGAAACTTGGACTGACATATCAAGGCCCACAGGAACCCCAAAAATTTGTTTATAACTAGAGGCCTTGTGCCTAAAGTAGTTAGCTCATGATATCATCTGGTGTGCTTTTTAAATGTAGGAACTGATCTCAGAAATTCAATCAGTATCAAAGCTGATATCTACATTAGCATGGAAAGACATCACATTGAAAGAAGAGAGAATGTCATCATGATCTAAATTTACATGCTTTAATTTTTGACTGATGTTCTCTGCATTATTTATCTGGAGGGTGGATGTGGAGGATATAATGGGAGAGTTAATTTCACTAGGAAAGAGAATAAGTAGAGCTTTCCACAGATTCCTATCCCCCTCAGTTTTCTTTTATTCTCCTAGTTTCCACTTTCTACATGGAATTTAAATAAGCAGAATTAAGTGTTGAGTTATCTTTTCAAAGAAGTCCTCATCTTATTTGTGATTGTTGTTTGGATAACTAGAAGCTTTTCAGGCTATAATTCTCTTAGTGTTCCACTGATTATATAATTACAGAAAGATTTCAAAGTCATGTTTTTTTTGCAAGTTCTCTGATTGCATTTGTCATATTTGCTATAACTTCTGCTACACCATAAAAATCAAGTGGCATAAGATACAGTGAACAAGGAGAATGTTGTAAAACAGTTATTGAGTGCTTGGAAAGATATTTAAAAATTGTTGCCACATGAGCAGAAGCATTGTTGCAGAGTGATTTTCAGTTTTTCCTTCTTACAGATCAGGGCTTGTATTCACAGTGAATTATGTCTTTATGGTCAAGAAAAAGAAGTAATTCTTACATATTTTACCTTTAGACTTATCAATACAATTTTTTTTTCTGGAAGAAAAAAAAAGACACGAGAAACTTCTTTCAGTGAAATATAAAGTTTTGTCTGTGGATCATGAAGACAACACCACATTTCACCACTGTTTTTAGAAATATTGGCTCATGCTTCACAAATTTCATTAGTTCTTTTGAAAATTCTACTAATCTTTCCATCTGATTTACTAAAAAACAAAGAAGTTGCATGGCCTTTTCAAGTTTAAAATATTGTATATGATGTTTTGGCAATTTCTGTATGATATTCTAAATTGAGAGGTTATATCTTCCATTCATATTTGACAATCAGTTTGAATAATGCTTCTAACATGGGAGACAAGTTTCTCATTTTTTGACCTGCAAGGTCTCCCACACATTACATCATCCTCATTGATATCAAATCCACCTTTGAAGTGCTTATATGATTTAAATATCCTGCCTTTTAAAAGATAAAGCTTTTTCAGCAATTATTTCTTTTTTGAGGCTGGTTTATTTAACAAAAGTTTACTTTTATGAACTTTTGTTCAAAAAGGGACATTCTAAAAACTGACTATAAAATTAGTTACAATTAACAAGAGATAAAATTTTTCGTTGCAAAATTCTGCCTACTCTAAAAAATTCTACACATTCTAGATTCCAAAATAAAAAGTTTCTTACTCAATGTTCTGATTTTTTATCATATTCAGTCCTGGAACTTTTTGATGTTACCTGGTATTCAGTAAAAGGAAGTGAACAAATTAAGGAATATGTGGTTTTTCATACAGTACCTCATCTGTCTTGGGTACTTTTTTTAAAAATGTCTTTTCGGCATTTTGTAGAAATATTATGGCTGGCTGAAGTTGGCGGCCCACTTTCTTCACTAGGTGAATTAACATATTCAAGCCTGGTTTACCTGGATATTTTCCTACAATATTTTCAGCAGAAAGATCAAATAAGGTTGCACCAATTTCTGTACAAATAGCATATAATAACATCTTTTTTCCTGTTCCAGTAGGTCCTACAAAGAGTACAGATCTATAAAAGGCTCCCTTTTCATGTACTGCTGCTGAACCTTAAATAAAAAAAACCAGATGTCATTTATACTTGATATATATTTATTAAACTATTAAATTGTAAAAATCAAATTAAATAATAATTGCTGCCTAACATTTGTATTAAACATTGTATTAAAAGCAAAACTATATACTTAGTTGAAAACTTAATTGTATGCAATGAAACCAATAAACACAGCTATGATATCATATTCATAACTGCAGTAGGTTTGTTTGTTTGTTTGGGGATTTATTAGGTGTATCACCATCTGTGGCCATAGTGTGCCACTGCAGTAGGTTCTTATCCAAATTACAACTCTCACAATATTTGCAGCATGACCATGAATATTTCTATATGATTTTTTAAGGTCAATAGTATTACATAGCTGCCAACACTCTGGCAGCTATGTAATACTACATAGCTGCCTTTATGTCTGGATTTATGACCAAGATTACATTTTTCAATTCCTCCTGTCAGACCATAGTTTTTCTCCATCTTTTTTTCACAAAAAACTCTAAAACTACAGTTTTGCTATTAAATTCAAAATTTTTTTATTATAAATCTGCAAATTTGTGCTTAATTTTTTCTTCACCTCTAGTTAATTGGCTGTCAGGCATAGTAGTCTATGTTGTATAAAACAAGTGGAATGAGTGAAATGATGCATTACATTCACAGAGTAATGTTAATCTGTATTTTTTTTTTTTTTTGATTTTTGGTGCAAAGCTAAATTTGATTGAATAATAGCCTTCTTTAAAATGTCAAAGAAATACACTGCAGTGTTTTAGAAGACATATTAAGAATGCATATGCAATGCAACATTTTCCTGTGTATTATTAAAACCTGCAAATATGCATAAGAACAATGTTCAGTGTGTAGTAAGAAATGCAAAAATAAATGCAGCATTTCAAAGTGAAGATGTTAGTGTCTACTGCTGGTTTTGTAAAAAACCAAGTTAGTTAACACACAGAGTGCATTACATTTCAGGAACATTAAATTTTTTTATAAATTAATTGAATTTTTTCCCTTTTCTATGATTAACAGAAGTGAAAAGTAAATATAGTTATCTCACTAATTAATTACTAAGATTATAATTTTACAGAACACTCAATAAAATTCTATAGCTTTACATTCTCTAAACTTAGCAATCCATTTAATCACAACTGTATAATTTTTATTACTATCCTCCCACATACTCTTTTTTTTTTTTTAGTCTCTCTCTCTCTCTCTCTCTCTCTCTCTCTCTCTCTCTATAATATATATATATATATATAGAGAGAGAGAGAGAGAGAGAGACAGATAGACAGACAGACAGAGATAGTATATATATCTTCATGAACAACACCACATTCGTGAGTCATACATAACAATACATGCAAAGCATGCACAGACTGTCTAAAGCTAACAATACTGCATTAAAACTACATTTAATTACATACAATTTGTATGGAAAAAGAAATAATAATTAGTAGATTTTCTATTTATCCAATTTTAATGAAATTTGGTTTGGCTTGACAAATCTTTCTAAAGGAACTAAATAAAAATTTCATGAAAATCTGCCCAATTGGAGTCAAGTTATTACATGCAGATGGATGGATGGACAGATAGATGAATGAGCATGGTGAAGAAGACAATGTGTTAGCATACATATATGCAAATGTGCCTAAAAATATGTTCCAGACTGCACTTCCCCAGCCCCTCTTTGTTTATCTCCTATAATTTGAACTGGTACCTGCTAACATCGGACTGTTAATAGTGCATATAAACTGTACTAAATAGGAAAAAAATTGAATAAAAGATATTCAAGGCTGCATAATAATTTTTTAGAACTGTAGTCCTGTGTTGAACAAAAATTAATAATTTTTTTAGTATAAATATTTTTTAAAAATTATAATTTGTATGCTCATTGGGTTGTTAATCGTGCAGACAACCTATACTAATAAGCCATAGATTTCCTTGCACCATGTGGCCATTGCTAATACTAATTGGAAAAAAAAATTGACGAAAATACCTATTCAGGGCTGCATTATGATTTTCTGAAACTGTAGTCCAGTGTTGAACAATAGTTGATATATATTTTTTGAATTAAAAATTTTTAAAAGATTATAATTTGTTTTACAATTAACATATTTTATTTTTACAGTGAATACAGTTGTAATAACAGGAGAAAAAATTTTAATAAGAAATCACTATTCACAGCTAAGTTAATTAGCTGTGAATAGTGATTTCTTAGATAATTATAACAGTTAATTATCTGAAACAGAGTTCTGTAATAAATAAAAGTACCTGCCTATAGAGTTGTATGATGAATAAAAGTGCCACACTTATGGAGTTCTGTAATAGATAAAAGTGCCTGCTTAGGTTAAAAAAAAATAAATGAATAAAAATTTATTTTAGGATTTTAAAGATTTATTTTGGATAAAATAACCAGGGAAGAAATTAATAAATTTTTTTCTCTGATTAGTGAAAAAGTGGATGTGATAATGTGGATATACATGTTATAAGCTTATTAAACTGGAACATAAAAGTTAGAGATGTCATAAATATTACAATTTTTGTTTTCAGATTAAATTTCTGGTACAAATATAATTATTTATACTTATAGCATTCCAGAACAGAAAAAAAGAAAAAAATTAGTGAGAAACAATGATACATGAACATTGTTATAGACTTAAATCTTAGTGTGTGAAAATCAGTCTGCTCAATCACTTAGGTTAAAAAATAAAATTAAATAATTACTATTTCCAATACAGAAATTATATTTTAATTTCATAATGAGTATACTAATGTTGATGAAGAAAAAAATTAACATGAAGTATTCATATGCAGCTGTGCTATAAAATACTAAATACCGCAAATGTAAAAATATGTTGTTCATTTATATTATGAATGTTTTTTTTAATTTTTTTATAGTTTTAATTATTATGACTATATGTATGTAATTTAGAGTTGAGGCAGGCAGAAAATTAGCAACCAGAACAAAAAAAAAACTTAATGACATGTACTGATAAGTGACCACATTATAAATTTATATATCTTCAAAAATTGCCCATTGTGACCTCTTAAGTTACCAAATTGTTAAAAAAAAAGACTGCTACAGTTATAAACAGGACATTTTACTTTAAAAATATACAGTTGTGTTAATCAATAAAAAAATTGTATGTTGTCAGTGAAATGTAATTTTAAGTTCAAGTCTGGATTTAAAATAAATGTGCTTCCATCTTGCTTTTTTCAGATAAAACATTACAAATTCTCAAGCTTTTCAAAAGTGTTATATGGTAATATAGGATTATAAGTAATATAAAAATAAAATATGTTTAGTGGCAATAGTTATTTAAATTTATTTTTTATATACTCACCCTGGTTCCAGTTTTAGAGGTTCCATCTATTATCTCTTACAAAACACCCCTTCCAAGATCATCATTAACAATAACAAGTCAAAATTAAAAACAACTTTCTCTGAATATTTCTTTGCAGTATTGACAATTTTACCTAATAGCAAGAGTAGGTCCCTTTCACCCCTCAGACAGCCTGGATTCATCGTGGTATGGACTCAATGAGATATAATTTGTGTGCCACAGGGATTCTGGTCTATGTTAACTCAATTGTTTCCCACAATTGTTGCAAATCAGATTGTTGCAGAACACTACTCAGAAGAATTGTTCCTCCTCAATCCTACAGGTGTTCATTTGGACTGGGATTTGGTGACTGAGGAGACCACTGCAGTGGGCTGAATTCATTCCCATATTCTTGGAACCAGTTCTCTATATAATTCTGGTCTTGTATGCATTATCCTGCTCAAAGGACCCATTTGAAGATGGATACACGACAGCCACAAAGGGAGCTGCCTGGTCGGAAACAATTTCCAGATAACCTGTGTCATCCAAATATTGCTCCACTGGTATCAAGAGGCCCAGTGTGCACCATAAAACACTCTCCACACCATTACACTACTGCTACCACCACACACAAGCCTGTATTTCTGACCTGACAGGATGGGTCCATCCTTTCAGGTCAGAAATTTTCATCATATTCTGGTCCTCCCATCAGTACAAAACAGCAGGAGCTGGAATTCATCAGATCAGGCAACATTTTTTCAATCCTTGACGGTCCAGTGTTGGTATTCCTGAGCACCCTGTAATCATACCACATTGTTTTTAGCTGGAAGGCAATACCCCATTACTAGGTACAATAAATTGTGCATTTCTAAAATGCCTCTCTGGTTACCACTGTTATGCTATAGCTTTTCTGTTAACTTGCAGAAGTCTTGTCACCTACATTGGCCTGTTATATCAACAAGCTGTTTCTTCTGACCACAGAATCACCACTTTGGATATTATTTGGTTACTGGACCAAATCTTGATACACCCAATACAGAGTCATAAGAGAAATCCCCAGCAGGGTTGTAGTTTCACATTCAAAGTCATTTAAATCTTTTGTCTTATCCTTTTGACACAAGTGATATTTGATGATATGTGACATTTATGCCACATATCATCAAATATCACTTATTTGATGATATGTGGCATAAATAAAATGAGTGAATTCGAACTCCTGGTTAGGACAACTAATGCTGACATAATAGGACTAACAGAAATGTAGTATCACCCAGAAACAGGGGATGACAACTTGCACTGTAGTTTGCACAATGTATTTAGGAAGGATAGGGATATCAAAAGCAGCAAAAGAATATATATTGATACAAAAGCTTTCCCAGATTTAGATATATTATGCATGCTAGTATAGAATCTATGTGATGTCAGAGTTAGAATAAAAGGTATAATGAAAGAGGGAGTAATCTACAGCCCAGCAGACTGTGAGATTATGATGAGAGCCTCAACATGCAAATGATATGGGATAGTAAGCCTGAGTGTCTTATTATGGGTGATTTCAATTTGCACATAACTGAATAGAACAAGTGGGGGGAGGGGGCGGAAATTCACCATGGGGAACAGAATTTTTAAATCAACTAGATGACTGTTATTTGTATTAGCATATTAGAAAAAGTACTAGGGGCAAGGGTATGCTCATCATCATCATCATGACGTCACAGGGCTGATAGTACAGGACACATCAGCAGGGAGGGATTGCGAACTTCTAGGTTGGATGATGAGGAGAGAGGTAGTTGCTAAAGTCCAAGGAATGGGTTTTAATTTCAGAAAAGGAGATTAACACCTTAAGGCTACATAGCCTCTATTAACTGGGAATATAGCTCATGGAGTACAAATACATTAGAATTATTGTATACCTTTAAAGCTATAGTCACAGAAGCCTTGAATGGGTACATACTGTTAAGAAATTACAGCACTAGGAGAATTACGTGAAGGATGAATAATGAACTAGCCAGTTTAATAGAACAGAAAAAGGCAGCATGGAAAAGTTACAGAGTGATAAAAAGTACTGATGCTTATAACACCTACAAACTGATCTGTAATAGTACAACAGAAAACGTTAGGCTGGCAAAAGCAGATTATGAGAAACTGCTGGCTATGAGAGCAAAGAGTGGAGACAAGAAGTTTTCCATGTAAGTAAATAAATAAGAAGAGAAGAACAAATTAGCTGACCTCTTTTGTAAAGGATGTGAGAAAGTCAGATAACCCAATTGATATTACAGATGAATTGAACAGGTGTTTTGTATCAATATTTAGAGAAGAAAGACTCTTCGTGCTGAGGAGAAATTGTGGAGTAAAGCTAGAAAGCATGAAATTAGTGAATAACATATAATAAAGTGCTAACATATCATAAATAAATAAAGGCAGTTCTAAGAGTGAAGTGGGTAACTGTCATCCTGACTTTATTGGTAGGAAAAATCATGGAGGCAATAATCAAGGGTGAAATATAGGTTCATTTAGACAGAAATGGGATTCTAAATGAAACACAGCATGGTTTTGTTTTGTAATTTCTGTAATTTGAGGATAAATGTGAGGTACTGCTATCCAGTTGCAGTAACTCACATTTATCATTGTTAAATCTCAACTGCCAAATTTACCCAGATCCTGTTGGAGTAGGATACTCAAATTCCTGCCATCTCTTTGTCAACCTTTGTATCATCAGCAAATTTAGACATTAAACTTCACATGCCTTCATCAAGCAATATTGTTAATAAATATTGAAAATGGAAAGTGGGGGACACTAGCACCAAACTCTAAGGAATTCTACTAATAACATTACTCAATGAAGAGCAACAGCTATTAATAGCCACTCTGTCTGTTGCCACTTGACCATTCCTTTTTGCATAACATAACTTGCCCCTAATGTAACAATGCTCCAAATGTACAGCAGTCATTCATACAAAGTAATTTTAGAAATTTTACTGAAATCTAAGGATATAATCTCAAAGTTATATTTTGTAGTCAGCTCCTGTGTGACTACCTCATTGTAACTAATCAAATTGGTCAAGCAAAATATCCCCTTAATAAATCTGTGCTCTGATATCCACATATCTGCATTTCGGTCAAAATGATCCTGCATTACTTTTTAAATTACTGACTCGCTATTTTCAATGGCATAGAAGCTAAGCTTCCAGGTCTATAAAATTACTCTACTCACTCTGCCCTCTGGTCCCTTTTAGCATTACTATGTAAGAAAGAAAGCTTATACTTTTTGGGAATAGGAGAGATAACAGGCACATCTCCTGTCTGTATGATCTCCCCTGAATCCAAGATTGCTCTCATAATGCTTTTTTTATATAACTGAATAGATTACATCAGCCCCAGATGTTTATTTATTTTTAGCTTCAACAATTTTTCAGTTATTATAAAATCATTTAGCTCCCAGTTAAAATTAGGTATAGTTCTGTTATTCCCACCCTAAAAACTTCTTCCAGCATGAATGTAAATGAAAAATATTTATTCAGTTTGTTGAAATGATAGTTTTTGTGGGTAATACCTTGCAGAAGGAGTAAACCACAGTGTGATGAATTGAAATAGCATGTGAGGGCTCATTCATAGAGACCAACATCACGTAACTGATCAAAAATTGTTTTGTTTGAGAACAGAGATATTTCTGCTGACATGTGTCATAAATAGGTGGAAAGTAAAACCTGAATGCCAGAAGAAAATGTTCCACAAGCACTATGTATTACAGAACAAAGGAAGTCCTACATAATAATAAAATTTGATCTGAAAATCAGCAAAATATTTTCTCTTATTGTTCCAATAGTTTTGGTGACACAGTATATTACTGGAAATAACATGAAATATCTTTCTATACATTAAAATAATTTTCCTCCTAGTGATATTTATTCAGTAAATTGGAGAAGAGGGATGCAGGTTGCATGGTAATACATAATAAATACTAAAATACCTAACAGAAGCTTGTTTTTCTGTGGTAAAACAAGCTTCTGTTTTAGCATGATCATTCTAGATGAATCTCATGCTCGCGCTTTGTTTATCTAGAATGACCAGGCGGTACCATTTTTGATTTCCATATATAACATATTTATGTATTCATGGCTAAGAGACCCACACAGTGTTGAAAGCTTCTGTAAGTATTTTATTTTATCAAAAGAAGCTAGTGCTGTGAGCAGAGGGTGAAGCCCCCTAGTTTTTATTAAGAAATGTTTTATAATGTACCTATGAGAACAGAAAAGCAGCTGTTACAATATTTGACTGTTTATTTTCAAAAAGAAGATAAACTAAAAATTACAGATGTTTTTACTTCATTTATTTTCAATGTCCACCAAAATTATGAATTACCACTACTTTTTATTCAATAAAGGAATTAATGTGATTTTTAATTACAAGTAATATATTATTAAACATTATATATTTACCTTAATACTTACCCAATGGATGTATACAGTATTCTGAAACCACACGTCTAATATCTCCAAGACATGGCAGTGGCTCTTTCTCCTTCTGCAGCAAACATGATCCAATAGAATTGCATTCCCCCAGAAACTCTGATAATCGAATTTTTGGATATTGCTTGATAATACCTTGTTCAAGAAGTTCTTCATATAAAGATTCCAATGTTCTAGATTAATTTATAATTTAAATATTATGACTTAATATGATATAATAATAATAATAATACAATACAATACAATTTTATTTATCAAGAGAATTCGTTTACAATAAATTAACTTGTTAAGAAAAGTAAATTTCTTGACAACAAGTTGTAATTCTTCCTTTACAACAGTTTTGTACAAATTTGTTATCTTACAGAAAAGACTATGAAGTCACTACACATAGTATATTCCACACTGTAAACAGAGGTAGTAGTTTATCTGCATATCAATTCTAATCTACTGTGTCATTCAGTATCAAGAATTTTCTTATTAGGAATTTTAATTTGGAGATGGGGTAACTTCTCCTGAGCCTGAAATCAATGCTAGCCAACAAGTTGTTTATTATATTCATTGTGTGCCTATCTCCAAATCTATTTAGTATCCTAGGGTGAGGCAAAGTAATTGCTTTTGGGTTCCTTAAATTTTGTGAGACATTTCTTTGCAGATTCGACTCTTCAAAAATAGTGTTCAGATTTTTTAAGAATAGATTTAACTTCAGTTTTTGAACTGGATACAGTATTTTATGTTTCAAAAAAAATTGCCTTCTCTTATTCAGTTCATTCCAAGAGTTTGTCCCCATTAAAAGTTTCAGAATCCTATTCATTAAGTTGTTTATTGCCCTTATTTCTGTTTTATTTGCTCGTGCCCATATATTTACTAAATAATTGAGTTGGGAGTCCACTAATGCATAAAATAAGGTAACTTTTGTTCTAAGAGTTAACTTATTCTTAATGTAGTAGAAAAAGTACACATAAAATCTTATTTTTTTGTACAAGTTTGTTATATGTATTACCCAACTTAGACTGTTGTCACTCCATAACCCAAGGTAACGATGATTTGAAACTTCTTCCACAGTTAGACATTTGCAATTCTTGAAATTCTCATCATGTAGGCAATCATGTTTGTGCAATTTGATAGAGGGTTGAATGTCCAAGGTTTGATGAGGAGGTCTTATTACCAAAAATTTTGTTTTTTCAAAGCTGAGTGCTAATTTATTATGGTGCAACCAAGTTTGTAAATGTATTGCATCCTGTTGTAAATCATTCACCATTTTTGTTAAGTTCTTTCCTATTGTATATAAGATTATATCATCTGCATAGATTTTTATAAAGGAGTTCTTAATTACTTCAAATATGTCATTTATATAGATGTTGAACATGATTGGCCCAGCATGAGTGCCCTGAGGTACTCCTCTCTTTACATTATAAGATTTTCCCTTTGTATTTTCTACTTCTACTGTTATTTTTCTCTTGGTTAAATAATTTGCTAGGAGTTGATTGAGTCTTCCCCTTATACCATATTTCAGTAATTTCTGTTGCAATATTGGGATATCAATTAGGTCATATGCTTTGGTCAAATCTATAAATAAAATCAATATGAAGTTATTGTTGTTTAAATGTAAGTTTAGAGAGTCTATTAAGTTCTCTAATAATGTCTGTGTGTTCTTGCCCTTCTGATATGAGAATAGAGAATTGTTTAACAGTCCATATTGATGTAAATATTTGCTTATATGGGAAAATATATAATTTTCTATTATCTTATTTAAAATTGACTGTATTGTTATTGGTTTGTAATTGCAAAAGTCATCAGGTGGTCCCTTTTTATATTTAGGAATTACCTTAAATGAGAGTAAATTTGTAGGATAGCTTCCCGACTCTAACATTCGTGCTATTAGCTCTACCAAGAGAACAGAGAACTGTTCTTTGTTTCTCTTTACCTCGGTTACTGTAATACAGTCCAGTCTGTAAGATTTCTTGTTCTTTAATTGTTCTATAAATTTAAGAATCTCAGTATAATGTGGAGCTAAGACTACACAAGAGTTCATTATTTGAGGAAGCCTATCTTGTTGAGTAAAGGAATCTTGGCAATAATGTATTAAATATCTGTTGAGATCTAATACAGCTTTGGCAAACCTATTTGCAGCCTCATATTGTTTGTTTGCACCAGAAATCTGTTCTACTAGTGTTTTAATTTGGTTTCCTCTTGACTTTTTCTTCCTTGTACTTAACATGTTATTTATAATGCTCCATTTATCGTTTTGTGTTATCTGCTTATTCATGAAAAGATTATTGTAATAAGTGTTTTTTGCCTTTTTTATCATACCTGTCACTTTATTTCTGAGTGTTTTATAATTGTGATAATGTTCTTTCTTTGATGGACAATTTCTATACTGCCTGAAATATTTATCCCTTTGTACCATTAGTTCTTCTATTTCTTTAGTCATCCAAGGTTTCCTAAGCTTAATCCTGCTACTCCCAGTGTTTGTGTTGTTGGCTGTGTGATTAACTTTTCTCTCGGTATTAAACCTTGAATTGTTTATAATTTGTATTATCTTATTTGAAAAAACATTTACATTTGTTGTGTAAGATGCTTGATTTTGTATTAACGTGTTTTCTATGTTCTGTTTCAGTTTACCTCTTGATAAATAATTTTTCTTCGTAGCATTTGTTAATTTTATATCTTCATATGGATGTTGTTTTGAATACATATCTACTATTAGTATACATGTTCTGTGATCTGAAAGTTGATTTAATAGTAAGTAGGAATTAGTGTACTTCAACTTGATATTTGTAATTAGGTGGTCCAAACAAGAGGTGACTGTTCTATTACCCTCCATTCTTTGTTGCCTAGTAATTCCAAATAAGGTATGTTCAAATCCATAATTGTTTAAGATTGCAGAGTATCTGGGTATCACATTATCAGTTCCATCGGTTAGTAAATTAATATTAAAATCTCCTACTAGTATGGTCTTATCTGTTTGTATGTCGTCCCATTGCAAAATAATGTTTTCTAATTCTATTAGGAAGCTGTTTATTGAATCTGATGGTGGCCTGTAAAAAGCACAAATCATGAATGTGTTTTCTGGGTCTTCTCCTAATAATTTGACACAGCAGTTTTCACAAGACTGAGTTAAGTGGTAAACCTGTATTGCCCTAAAGCATGTTCTATAGCAGTCCTGGGCAAACGTTTTGGCTGAAGGGGCCACATTAGGAATTCGAAAATAAGGCGGGCCGCACGTAAAATACTATTTTTAGATATATATTATTTGTTATCATGAAGAAGAAATATAACATACAAAAAAAAATTATTCTCTAACAACCAAGAATTTAATGAGATGAATGGAATTGTTTTACATCTTTTAACATTTTTTTTAATTTCGGGTGTTAATTTTGTAGTTGAGATTCTTAAAACTGCTAGTAAATGTTCATCGGCGATGCTTGATCGTAAAGAATTTTTATTTAGATTCGTGATGGAAACCGATGGAACTGATAATGTGATACCCAGATACTCTGCAATCTTAAACAATTATGGATTTGAACATACCTTATTTGGAATTACTAGGCAACAAAGAATGGAGGGTAATAGAACAGTCACCTCTTGTTTGGACCACCTAATTACAAATATCAAGTTGAAGTACACTAATTCCTACTTACTATTAAATCAACTTTCAGATCACAGAACATGTATACTAATAGTAGATATGTATTCAAAACAACATCCATATGAAGATATAAAATTAACAAATGCTACGAAGAAAAATTATTTATCAAGAGGTAAACTGAAACAGAACATAGAAAACACGTTAATACAAAATCAAGCATCTTACACAACAAATGTAAATGTTTTTTCAAATAAGATAATACAAATTATAAACAATTCAAGGTTTAATACCGAGAGAAAAGTTAATCACACAGCCAACAACACAAACACTGGGAGTAGCAGGATTAAGCTTAGGAAACCTTGGATGACTAAAGAAATAGAAGAACTAATGGTACAAAGGGATAAATATTTCAGGCAGTATAGAAATTGTCCATCAAAGAAAGAACATTATCACAATTATAAAACACTCAGAAATAAAGTGACAGGTATGATAAAAAAGGCAAAAAACACTTATTACAATAATCTTTTCATGAATAAGCAGATAACACAAAACGATAAATGGAGCATTATAAATAACATGTTAAGTACAAGGAAGAAAAAGTCAAGAGGAAACCAAATTAAAACACTAGTAGAACAGATTTCTGGTGCAAACAAACAATATGAGGCTGCAAATAGGTTTGCCAAAGCTGTATTAGATCTCAACAGATATTTAATACATTATTGCCAAGATTCCTTTACTCAACAAGATAGGCTTCCTCAAATAATGAACTCTTGTGTAGTCTTAGCTCCACATTATACTGAGATTCTTAAATTTATAGAACAATTAAAGAACAAGAAATCTTACAGACTGGACTGTATTACAGTAACCGAGGTAAAGAGAAACAAAGAACAGTTCTCTGTTCTCTTGGTAGAGCTAATAGCACGAATGTTAGAGTCGGGAAGCTATCCTACAAATTTACTCTCATTTAAGGTAATTCCTAAATATAAAAAGGGACCACCTGATGACTTTTGCAATTACAAACCAATAACAATACAGTCAATTTTAAATAAGATAATAGAAAATTATATATTTTCCCATATAAGCAAATATTTACATCAATATGGACTGTTAAACAATTCTCTATTCTCATATCAGAAGGGCAAGAACACACAGACATTATTAGAGAACTTAATAGACTCTCTAAACTTACATTTAAACAACAATAACTTCATATTGATTTTATTTATAGATTTGACCAAAGCATATGACCTAATTGATATCCCAATATTGCAACAGAAATTACTGAAATATGGTATAAGGGGAAGACTCAATCAACTCCTAGCAAATTATTTAACCAAGAGAAAAATAACAGTAGAAGTAGAAAATACAAAGGGAAAATCTTATAATGTAAAGAGAGGAGTACCTCAGGGCACTCATGCTGGGCCAATCATGTTCAACATCTATATAAATGACATATTTGAAGTAATTAAGAACTCCTTTATAAAAATCTATGCAGATGATATAATCTTATATACAATAGGAAAGAACTTAACAAAAATGGTGAATGATTTACAACAGGATGCAATACATTTACAAACTTGGTTGCACCATAATAAATTAGCACTCAGCTTTGAAAAAACAAAATTTTTGGTAATAAGACCTCCTCATCAAACCTTGGACATTCAACCCTCTATCAAATTGCACAAACATGATTGCCTACATGATGAGAATTTCAAGAATTGCAAATGTCTAACTGTGGAAGAAGTTTCAAATCATCGTTACCTTGGGTTATGGAGTGACAACAGTCTAAGTTGGGTAATACATATAACAAACTTGTACAAAAAAATAAGATTTTATGTGTACTTTTTCTACTACATTAAGAATAAGTTAACTCTTAGAACAAAAGTTACCTTATTTTATGCATTAGTGGACTCCCAACTCAATTATTTAGTAAATATATGGGCACGAGCAAATAAAACAGAAATAAGAGCAATAAACAACTTAATGAATAGGATTCTGAAACTTTTAATGGGGACAAACTCTTGGAATGAACTGAATAAGAGAAGGCAATTTTTTTTGAAACATAAAATACTGTATCCAGTTCAAAAACTGAAGTTAAATCTATTCTTAAAAAATCTGAACACTATTTTTGAAGAGTCGAATCTGCAAAGAAATGTCTCACAAAATTTAAGGAACCCAAAAGCAATTACTTTGCCTCACCCTAGGATACTAAATAGATTTGGAGATAGGCACACAATGAATATAATAAACAACTTGTTGGCTAGCATTGATTTCAGGCTCAGGAGAAGTTACCCCATCTCCAAATTAAAATTCCTAATAAGAAAATTCTTGATACTGAATGACACAGTAGATTAGAATTGATATGCAGATAAACTACTACCTCTGTTTACAGTGTGGAATATACTATGTGTAGTGACTTCATAGTCTTTTCTGTAAGATAACAAATTTGTACAAAACTGTTGTAAAGGAAGAATTACAACTTGTTGTCAAGAAATTTACTTTTCTTAACAAGTTAATTTATTGTAAACGAATTCTCTTGATAAATAAAATTGTATTGGCTATTATTATTATTAACTATTATTAGCTATTAGTAAATACTATTATTATTATTATTAGCATAAGCATAATTTGCTTATGCTAATAATAATAATACAGTAATAGTACAACATGTAATTAGTACATTTATTTACTTACTTACTGCAGAAGAATAATACATATGACTCATGTGAATTAAACAGAGAGAAAAGAAGTAAAGAAAGACAATGACAGATATACATTGAAACAATGCATATAAAAATTCAAATTTGGAACTGAACTGAAATTGATTAGAATACATATAATGTAAAAGCTTCTTTCTTTACTAAATCTGACAAGTCATTTATTTAGAAAAGAATAAATGAATGGGGGCGGGAACAATACACTTTACTGAAGTAAATAATTTCTCAAACTTTCAAGTTTTAGATGCTTCCAAAAATTTAACTTATTGTGAATGCGCTTTTAACAAGTCACTTAAGGAAATAAATTTAGCCCACTTTAACACTTTCGCATGAGTGAGTTTTCCAAATGTGTATGGGATCCTATAGTCAATTTTCCACAAGGGTAAGCTTTGTTGAGTGAGTGAAACTTTCATTTATAAAATGAAAGTTTTATATATCAATTATTTTAAATATTAGTTTCTTCTTATTTTACTTGATTTCACAGCATCTAAGTAAAATTATAGTCAAAAATCAAGCCAGAATTAAAAAAAAAAAAAAAAAAAGTAAAAATATATACAGGGTGTCTCAAAAATATTGGTACAAATGTTTAGGGGAGGTAGGTAACATCTAAAGGAATGTGAATCGCATAGAAACCTATAACCGGAAATGTCACGGGAAAGTAGTAGCAGAGGCACAAGAAGCAGAAATGACACAAGACAGTAATTAGTGGCAAACATTTATTTGACATAATATTAACAATGGAGTACAAGATGGATGCATTTCATGATGTTACAACAGATGCTCGAAGGTTCCACCATGAGACGCGATGCATGGATTGGCGGACATGGTTGAACACATCTTGAGTTTCTTTGACAGCAGCAGCAGCGCAGACGAGTCTCACCACATGATCCATTTCCGTCTCCACAGGCGATTCATACACGATAGATTTGAGGGCCCCCCACAGAAAGAAATCAAGGCTCGATAAATCAGGTAGGTGTGGGGGGCCAGTTAATGGGTTCACCACGGCCAATCCATCGAAACCCAAAATGCCTGTTCAAATGGCCACGAACACACCTTCCATAATGGGCAGGTGCCCCGTCATGTTGAAACCAAATGTTGCGTCTCACATTTGCTGGAATATCATCAAGTAACCCTGGTAGAACTTGTTCAAGAAAGATCCGATATTTAGTGGAGTTCATGTGGGATGGTAACAGGTATGGGCCAACTAAGCAGTCACCGACCATACCTGGCCACACATTTATTGAGAAGCGATGTTGTGCCGCATGGGGGTGCACACCTTGTGGGTTGTTGTGAGTCCACACATGAGCATTGTGCTGACTGAATAAGCCTTCCCGAGTGAAATAAGCCTCATCCGTTAACAAAACATAGGCTGGAAAATTAAAGTCTTAAACACTTTCTTGGAGAAACCACTGCCCAAAATCCACATGTGCAGGATGATCTTGGGGGAGCAGTAACTGAACCCTTTGGCAATGAAAAGGGTGTAAGGATTCATTGTGCCAGACACACTGTACACTGCAACGAGACATTCCTAAGGCAGAGTCAACGTCACGTGTGCTGGTAGTAGAATTATTCTGGACAGCATTCAACACACTTTCTTCCATGGCGAGAGTTTGCGTTGAACGTGGTCTGCCTGCACTACTCCTGTTACCTCTAAATGACCCATAATCGCACAAATTTTGATGCACACGTGCAAACAAATGGTGGTCCGGTACATGTCTGTCTGGGAAGCGTTCTCCATAAATTCGTTGAGCGGCTCGTCTATTGCCCTCTGCTAATCCATACACTAGGTGCATGTCTGCCAGCTCACAGTTCATATATCGATGCATGCTCTTCGTGCAGCAACTACCGCACCGTCTACTGACTTATGGTGACGTTTCCGGTTATGGGTTCCTGTGCAATTCACATTCCTTTAGATGTTACCTACCTCCCCTAAACGTTTGTACCAATATTTTTGAGACACCCTGTATATATTTGTAACTTTGTTTAAGCAATAATATCCATTAAATTTATATATGTATAAGTTTTTGAATCTGAATTGGTTCACAGGAGCAATGTTCACCACCAAGTTTAAAAGCTATTTTTGTGCTGGCATATATTAAAACTATGTGTACTATTAGTTGGAAACACAGATATGGGATAGCAGCATATACAAAGTAGGTATGAATAAAATCATACAGAAATAGAACCATTATTTTAAAAGTATTTGTAGCTAAAGAATTTTGTAATAACTGAGAGCAAAGTGCAGGAGAAATATTTGAAGTTAAACATAAGAAAGGCACCTGGGGGGTGGATGAAATCTATCCAGACACCGATATTATATAATCCAGTTATATTAAAGGAGGCAGCAAAGAAAGCAAGCAGGCCCTTAGCTATGATTATGAGGGCATCCTTGGACTCAGAGGAATCCCCACGGACTGGAGATATGCAACTCTATCTCCAATTCAAAAAGCAGGTTCAAAAGATGACACGAGTAATTACAGGCCTGTTAGTTTAACTTCTATTCTGAGGAAAATAGTGGAGTTACTGGTTAAAGAAGCATTGCAGGATCATCTAGACAAGGCTGCAGTTATAGTTCACACACAGTATGGATTTGTTAAGGGGAAAGTCTTGTCTGACCAATTCGGTTGGATACTACACTGGTTTCTTGATTAGACCGGGATTCGAGCCCATGAGCCACCAAATACGGTGGATGCGGAAAGGTCAGGGAATGACCACCGCATATCACTGGAGCAATATGGCCTTAGCTGCTAATGCTCCTAAAAACCAAACAACAACAACTACAATGGTGTGTAAAACTTAAGGACCAATACTACTTCTAAAGGTTACAACCACAAAATCTTTACTTAAGGTACTCTTTACTGATGAGAGTAGATTCAGTCTCAGCAGCGATTCTGGACGTCAACTAACCTGGCAAGAGATTGGCACACGGTATCACCCTGCAAACATCACTGAAAGGGATTGATATGGCGGTTGAGGTGTTCTCATCTGGGGAGGCGTTATCTTGGATGGACATACACAACTCCAGATACTGGAAGGCGGTACTGTAACTGGTGCACGCTACTGTACTGAGGTAATCCTTCCCCATGTGCATCTGTTCCGAGGTGCCATTGGCCCCGAGTTTGTGTTTATGGATGATAACGCCACACCCCATCGCACTGCAGCTGTTGATATGCTTTTGGAAAGTGAGGACATTGTTCGTATGAATTGGCATGCCCATTCTGCTGATCTAAATCCCATCAAACACATATGGGACGCTCTGGGAGATGCCTAGCAGCACATCCATACTCACCAGGAAATGTTCACCAGCTGAAGATGGCACTGACAGAGGAATGGACGATGTTATCGCAAGAACTTATCAACAACATTGTTCTAAGTATGGACAGGTGGTGCAAATCCTGCGTCGACATTAGGGGTGGCCATGTCTCCTACTGA
The DNA here is from genome assembly GCF_048544385.1 of Mastigoproctus giganteus. NCBI lineage: Eukaryota > Metazoa > Arthropoda > Arachnida > Uropygi > Thelyphonidae > Mastigoproctus > Mastigoproctus giganteus. Next base: position 58,329,112 of record NC_143578.1, on the reverse strand, counting down.
GGACCACCTCCTCTTCCCTTTGTTCCATCTTTGGCAGTGATGCATCTGTATCATGGCAGCCAGTGCTATGTTGCCATTTTTGAATAAAGTCCCTCTGTACCATTTTGTTTCCGTTGCTGTTTCCTTCATCATTTCTGTACCTCACGAGGTAGCTTTGGTATGCTTTTCCCATATTCAGGCCAATCCTATGAGAAGCTACAGGTACTACAGAAGCTACTTAAGGACCTGACCGGTCCTTAAGTTTTGCACACCAGTATATGATGTAGTCACAAATGAACTGGATGCAAAAAATAATTTTGATATCATATATTTGGATTTTAGGAAACCTTTTGATACTGTTGCACATGGAAGACTACTGCACAAGTTGGAGAGGAATGGCATTAAGGGCAAGTTGCTGCTATGGATAAAGGGATGGTTGAGTGGGAGAAGACAGAGAATGGTAATCAATGGACACTGCTCTTCGTGGATAAATACTATTAGTGGTGTTCCCCAGGGGTCCGTGTTGGACCCATTGCTATTTTCTGTATTTATCAATGATATTGATAAAGGTATATTGGGCTTAATGTCCAAGTTTGCAGACAGTACGAAGATTGGTGGGGTTGTTAATAAAAGTAAGGACAGTATGCAGGATCGGGAAAAGTTGAGCAGATGTGCTGAGAGGTGGCAACTGAAGTTTAATATTGACAAATGCAAAGTGCTAGATATGGGTTATGTAGCACTTTGCATTTGTAAAGTGTAACGTACTTTACACTTTACAAATGCAAAGAAATGCCCAGAGTAACATACCAACTGTGTGGTACTACGCTCAGGGTAGAGGAGAATGAAAAAGACCCAGGAATAATTGTGCAGTTAGATATGAAGTTTTCTGAGCAGTGCAAAAAGGCTGCAAGAGTATCTCATGGGGTCTTGTCAATTATACACAGGAATTTTGATAGCAGGGATAAGGAGGTAATTGTCCCCTTGTATAAGGTAATGATCAGGTCAGAACGTGAGTATTACATACAGGACTGGATGCCTCATTTTAAGAAAGATGAAGAGCTGCTGGAATGAGTACAGAGAAGGGCAACCAGATTAGTGAGTGGAAGAAAGGGTTGCTGTTACTAAGAAAGACTTAAGTTCTGCAAATTGCAGAGTCTGGAGACGAGGCATCTGCAATGTGATCTGATTGAGGTGTATAAGGCCTTGGATGGTTTGAGCAAGCTCAACACTGATGGGATTCTTCCTCTTGCTCAGATTCCACACCTGAAGGGGCATAAATTCAAATTGAGGAAAGACAATTGTAGAATAGATGTGTGGAAATTTCCCTTTAGCCAGCGGATAGTTGATTGCTGTAAAGCTATCAACTATCCACAAGCTTCCTGCATTGTGGAAGTTGATAGCTTGAATAAATTCAAGGCTGAACTAGACAAACTTTTGGAATGAATGGGTGAAACAGGAAGGTTTTTTTTTTTTTTTTTGGCTGATGCTTTATAGACTTGCCTTGTTTCATCATATGCCTCTACTAATACTAATGCTAAGTGACCTTTTAAAAATGTAAATCTATGTATATACTTGAGGAGCCCATACAGGCAAAACATAGATCTACATATTCACTCAATAAAAGGTTAATACTTTACAAAAAATATTACAATATGAGTACTATAGCTCCTCAGAAAAAATAAAATAAAATCAAAAGTTTCCTAAACGTCAACAACAGATATCATCAACTTACTTTCCCTTTATTATGAAGAGTAAGTTGATGTTATCTACCGATGATCTTTTTCCATATCTTTTCTTGGGCCAATGAAAGGAGTCAGGCTGAATAATGCACATTGATTCAATAATATACTGCCACTGTGTTCACTATCTGAATATAAGAAGGATATAATCAATATTTAAATTTTTTTCTGTAATTCTGTAGGAGTATAATTAATATTAAAAGTGTTTTTATTAAGTCTATAAATTTATAACAATACAAACATGATATTATAACATAATATATAACTAATAGAATTTTAGGTCATGAAGCCTAAAACTATAAATTTGTTTGGTGAAAATACATTATAACTACTTAGTCGAATTTAAAAACATACTGAAGTTTGCAAATTAATTACAAATTAATAACATACAAAAAATAAACAACCCAAATCAAACTTAATACATTTTGCCATATGTAACTAATGCATTATTTATGAACACAACCAGTTATGCTCATAAGTAATGCATCACTTTGTGTTTCTCAATGTGCTTTCCCATTCATAATCTGTAGGAAAAAACTGGTCAGGATCTTTTTGGCCTCTCACTGGTGGGCAGGTAGGCACCCAAGGTGCCTACCTGCTCACTAGTGAGAGGCCAAAACGCTTACAATGCTGTCTGGATGAATGGTACTTAAAAAAAAAAAAGAATTAGCTGCAGACTTCTCTAATAGGAAGTGTTTATTAATTCAGAATATAACAGGAAGGCAACTCACTGTGAAGGGTTTCACTATATGAGATGTTATAATACCGAGACTAATGTACAAACTTTGGTTTGTCTTAAAAATTAACTATGAAGTAATGATGCATTTGAAATACAGGGTGTCCCAAAAAGGTGTAACCAATTTTAAATGTTTGTAACAAATGTAATTTTAATGATAGAAACACAAAACCTGTGCTAAATGTGAGAAGTTTTTACTGACATTCAACATGTGCACCACTTGTCACACGAACAAAAAGGTGTAACCAATTTTAAATGAGCAATACAAACATGTTGGAGAAAATGGAACAAGATGAACGTGCAATGACACGGATTTGTTTTATGGACAAGTGCACATTTCGTGTTTCGGGAAAGGTGATAAGCAAAATGTCAGAATTTGGGGGAATGAAAACCCACACTGCGTGCAGGAGTATCAGCGAGATAGCCCAAAGGTGAATGTGTGGTGTAGCATCATGGTTTATCATGTTATTGGATTCTTTTTCTTTCAAGAAGTGACTGTGAGAGCAGATAATTACCAGGACATGTTTGAGCTTTATGTGTATCTTCAATTGGATGAACTGCCAAATAGGGTTATTTTCCAACAGGATGGAGTGCTGCCACATTGGGCTTTGAGCGTGAGGAGGTCTCTTGATGACAACCTTCCTGGCCGTTGGATTGGGCATGATGGTTCCCATTGCGTGGCCACCACGTTCACCAGATTTATCCCCTTGTAATTTCTTCTTATGGGGATTCATCAAAGACGCAGTCTACAAGACCCCTGTTGCAGACATCGCAGACTTAAAGTGCAGGATTACAAATGCAATTACCATGATTAAGCATGACATCCTTGAAAAAACATGGGATAAACTTTATTACTGATTAGATATTTTCGTGTGACAAGTGGTGCACATGTTGAATGTCAGTAAAAACTACAACTGTTTTTCTCACATTTAGCACAGGTTTTGTGTTTCTATCATTAAAATTACATTTGTTACAAACATTTAAAATTGGTTACACCTTTTTCGACACCCTGTACATATTATGAAATTCATAACAATGTAAAGTTATGTTATGTATTTCATAAAATGTAACATAATTTTAAAGGACAGTACCTTTTTTCTTTAGAATCATTGGTGGACTAGTGGATAAATTGTTTATTAAGAAAAAAAAAGGCAAAGGTAAAGGAAGCCCACACGAGAAGCACGGCAAACTTTGAAAAAGTTTACTGGTGAAACTACATTACGAACATTTTTTACGATGCCAGAACTTCCAATATGACTCTGTTCGTGATTCAATTAGTGATTCTAAAGAAAAAAGGTCAGGTTACCCCTCTCCATTTTTGGGAGGGTTTCAAGCTCCCATGGGATTCAACTTCTACTCCAGACTGATAACACTCACCATCTGTTTACCGAGCGAGCAACAATACAAATGCTGTTACGGCAAAATACTTTTACCAGTAAATTTCATCGAACTTTTGCATGCTTCTCATGTGGGCTTTCTTTACCTTAGCCACAAAAACTTTTATTTTTTTTATCACACCTACTTCTGGGTAAATACAAATCTTTTTTGAATCCATCCTTGTATATACAAACATTATCCTTCAAAAAAGATTCTAGGCTCTATGCTTTTCTTTGTACTTATATTTGGTGGCTATACCATGTACCATGCTGCCACCTTCACTCTTGTGATTTGGTATAGCTAGTTCAGTGATTCTGCCAATGTTGAAAGTGTCTGTGGAGGTCCAAGATTTTGACTCTACAAGTGTAGTCTGTGATTGTTCTTGTATCACAATGATATTGTCATCACCTTCCCTTCAGTATGAACATCAGACTTCTCAGTAGAGAGGATAGCAGACAATAGTCATACAGTTTTTTTTTACATGACTGTTATCTCCTGCATAGTTTTTTCTACATGATTGTTATCTCCTGACTGATAATGAAGCTGCATTATCAGTCAAGATGGAAGAAAGCAATCTCAAATGAGCTATTTTTTCAGAAGTTTTTACCACATATCTTCCTGTAGACACTGTACAACACCATTGTAGAAATATTAATTCAGAATGTTTCTGTGAGATGAATTCCTAATGCATCGTTCCATCAGTATTGAAAAACATAATCAGAATGCTATTTAGTCTGATTCAATTTTTTCTGATTTCTTCAGACATAGTAATCTGAAAGCTGTATGCACATCTGTATTCAATTTCCATCTAGTGATAATTTGGGTATTTCACCTAATGATTATAACTAAAGCATCCTTAAAGATGGAAATATATGCAATTTTTATATTACTTTAATTCATGTTTTTTCTCTTGATGACAGATGTCCCGAAGGTTTATCAACACAACAGAATTCATCATCAACATTTCAGCGTAATGCCAGTATGAAAAGTAATTATCGCAGTGTAATAAGTATATTAATTTGTAGTTAACTTAATGGAAAGTAACTCATGAAGTAAAAAAACATTAAAGTCGCGATTAGAGAAGTTGTTCCACTTTTGAACTTTAAACACCTCTTAAATACAGCAACGCTGAATTTATATCTAGACAATGAATTCTAGTTAGTTGTCTGAAGTCCCTAAGTTAACAGGCCTGTGATGATTTCTGGTCCAGGTAAGTAGTTGCTTTAGACCACAAGACCATAGTACATAATATAGTCATTATGCCATTTTTTTAAAATAAAAAATAGCCTCAAATTAGCATTTTAAGCACCCTTTTTTTGAAATTTTTTTACTGCCCTACCCTCTATAGGAGTATTGTGTATGGATATTTGTCTAAGGCCTGCAAATTTATAAATTCATTCTTATTCAAGTGTCTGAATTTTTCTCACTGTTTATACTCTAAAATCAAGTTTTAAAATACCACAGGTTTCAGTTTCCATAGCAGTTTTGTTCAGTTCGAAATAGAACTTAAGGTATATAAACACACGCACACGCACGCACGCACACACACACACACACACACACACACACACACACACACAGAGAGAGAGAGAGAGAGAGAGAGAGAGAGAGAGAGAGAGAGAGATCTTTAAAATAATTTTTGAAAAACACGTTTCAGAAAACATTATTTGATTTTACTTAATAACATATCACCTTGATGTACAAGTTTGTGCAATAGCATCATGTTAGTATGCAACAAACCCAAATATAGCTGAAAATGGTATGAAGTATAACTCCACTATATGAGAGATGCCTGATGGTGTATGAAGTGAATCAGACTTTCATATTGTGGAGTTATACTTCATAACTGAATTGCCATCATTGCATCACCAGGGTACCTATCCATCCACTGAAGATAGGCCAAATAGCCTTGAAGCGGTGGTATCTGCTGAGAATAAGTAACAATTGCCTTCTCCATTGGTGAAATGTTACTTATTTGAGGTAGTGCAATATCATGGCAACTCATTGTGGTATTCACAATATGAGATACACCTAAAACGATATCATTTTCAGCTATATTTGAATTTGCTATGTACTAACATAATGCTATTGCAAAAACCTGTATTTTGTTAAACTTTCATACAACCTGAGGCTTAAGCCATAAAAGCTTTTTAGTCTCATATCACCTTTAGTGATGCATCTAGCAGTTTTGAAATAAATGGTAAAATATTCAAAAGGTTGCATTCTACTGGTACATAACTGACGAAATTTGTACTAACTATAGTAAAACAGTTTTGTGGCTGGTCTAGAAACTTTCTGATAACACACTATAGATTTAAACTGATGCTCATCTAAAAACATACGTTTCAAAAAATTTTATCAAAATATAATGACAAACCTGTCTGGTGTAAGATCTTTTTCTTTTTTCCCTTTTTTCCCACCTTTCTTTTTCTTCTTCTTTTTTTTCTTTTTCTTTCCTTTCTTTCCTCTGTCTTTATCATAAGCCTAGTTTATGAGATAAAATTAAATTAGCTAATTTCTTAAATTAGAGACAATACTTTTTCACAAATGAGAATGTTGGAAGTTAAAACTGCTCATAAAACTTTGAGAATATTTTCAGAATAAAATTTATTAACCTCTACAATTGGACAAGTGGAATTTGGTCCAATCAGCAATTCTTTTTATAACATGTAAGGTATATGGTCCGTTATAAAACACAACTAAATATAAATGGAATAAACACAGAAATGTTTCCGTTTATTAAAAACATATAAAAATGTCATTACAAAGATTTGAACAATAATCTTTGTAATGATAATCTAAATAACTAGATAATCTAAATAAGACGATAAATAAATAATCTTTATTTACAAAGATTATTTACAATAACCTTTGTAAATAAAGAACTTTAATGTAATATGAACTTTTCCCTCAACTGGTTTGCAGAAAATTTATAAATAATAAATTTTCACTGAATACCAGGGAATTTATAAATTCCCTGGTATTCAGTGAGGCTGTTTGGTTTCCCTAATGACTATGATGAATATAAGAAGAAACTACACAGGCAAACAGAGTGGGTCAGTAAATCAGAATGTCTTATAATGGGGGATATCAACTTTCTGGATATTGGCTGGAACTTGTAGTGTTGGTTATCAACAGTAACTCTTCAAGAATCCACTCTTTAAGAATCCACAAGGGGACAATGATCACAGTACACTGAAGTGAGATTTACTTAAAGATTTAACTACTGATGAGGGCAAACATAAGCATCCAATGCATTTAGGTGATTACGATTATCTCAGACAGTTTTTAAAATTTATGCATGGGACCAACTGATATTATCAACGGCAAATTCGAAATGGTAAGCATTCAGGAAAGTAATTATACATACTACTAATTTATTTATACCAACTAAGAGATACTGTTCAAGTTTAGATCTAAATGGATGGGAGATGAACTGATAAGATTAGTGGAAGATAGGATGCTTATAAATTATCAGCAGACACAAAAACCTACAGTAGGCATAAACTAGCCCACAATAAAATCACAAGTGGGTTAGGCACGCTAAGGCAGATTACGAGAAAGTCTCTAGCAAAGCATGCAAAGAAAAATAGCAAACATTTCTTTCTTTATGTAAATACTAGAAGGAAAGGGATGATTCACATTGCTCTGCTGGTATGGTATAATTGTTGATGATCCTACTCAGGTTACTGACAAACTGAATAGATATTTTGCATCTATGTTCAATATGAGGTATTTTTTAGGGATGGGGATGACAGAAGTATATCAAATTACAGGGAGCTAAATGATTTTTTGATAACTGAGAGGGAAGTGGAAGCAAAACTGTTAAATGTAAACATAAAAAAAGTTCTTTGGGATGGATGAGATCTATCCAATTATATTATGGGAAGCAGCAAAAGTGGTAGCAAACCTTTAGCCATAATTTTGAGAGCCTCCTTGAGTTCAAATGAATCATAGGGTGAAGTGAGTAATTACAACCTGCAAGCTCAACTCTGTTCCAGGGAAAATAATGGAATCACTGGTTAAAGAAGTAATAATGGACCACCACGTAGGTAGGAATGAAATTATATTACAGTCACAGCATGGATTTCTTAAAGAGTAATCTTATATGATAATCTGATTGCATATAAGATGCAGTAACAGAGGAACTGGATGCAAAAAATAATTTTGACTTCATAAACTGTGATTTCAGAAAAAAAAAAAAAAATTGTTACTGTTCCACATAAAAGGCTGCTATAAAATTAGAGCAATGTAGCATTAAGGGCAAGTTACTGCTCTGGATAAAGGGATGGTTTAGTGGGAGAACGCAGAGTGGTTATTAATGGACACTGCTCTTCTTGGACTAAAGTTATTAGCAGAGTCTCCAAGGGTTTAGTGCTGGGTTCATTATTGTTTTCAATATTTATTAATGGATACTGATGAAGGCATATGTCTAAGTGAGCAGAAGGTGCAAAAGTTCACAGGGTAGTTAATGACAGTAATCAAGGAATGTTACTGCAACACAAGCTATAAAAATTATGTAGGTGTTCTAAAAAGTGGCAAATGAAATTTAACATTGAGAAATGCAAGGTACAGAATATGGCATAGCAGTAATCCCAGAACTATGTGGTATCACACTGAGGGTAGTGGAATGAAAAAGATGTGGGGTTAACTGTGCAATCTGACATGAAGTTCTCTGAACAGTGCAGACAAGCTGCTAAGATGGCTTATAGGATTTTTTCAATGGTATAAAAGAATTTTTCCAGCAGGGATAAGGAAGTGATTATTGTGTTGTTTAAGACAATAGTAAAGTGACAGCTTGAATACTCATACAGGTCTGGAAGGCTCATTTTAGGAAGGATGTTAATCTGTTGGAACAAGTGCAGAGAAGGGCAATGAGATTAGTGAAGGGAACAAAAGGGTGCTCTTATCAAGAAAAGCTTCAGTTCAGAAAATCTGGAAACTAGGCATGTGCAAGATCTGATTGAAGTGTTTAAGGCTTTGAATAGATTGTGTAAGTTAAATGCTGATGGCATTCTTCCTCTTGCCCAGACTACAAGGGGTTATAAATTTAAACTGAGGAAGGATGGTTGCAGGATAGATGAGTGGAAATTTGCTTCCACAGCCAGCAGGTAGTTAATTGTTGGAACAAATCCCCATCTGGTGTTGTGGAAGTGAGTAGTTTGAATAAATTTAAGGAAGAACTAGACAAATTATCGAGTTTTTGGACAGGTGATGAAGAGTGCATGTTGGTTTTTGGCAGATGCTGCATAAGCTTGCTTCTTTGTATAATGTGCCATTAATAATATTAATTTTGGGTTTTCATCTTTGAAAACAAGGAGGGAGGGAGGGAGAGGCAATGAAAGAAGAAATACAGCCACTCTGCGATTAACATAAGGGTTGCGTTCTGCAGAACACTACATAAGTAGGAATTTCCCTAAATAAGCATTTAGGGAAATTCAGCACTCGCAACTATGCACACTGAATTTGATAGAAGCAAAAACAGAAATGTTCGACAAACATGTAAATAGAATTATCCAATTATTTTTATCTCATGCACAGGAAAAATTACAAAAGTGTACAAAAATACAAAAATTTCAAAATTATAAAATTACAGAAAGAGAGAGGAGACAGGCATAACTTAGCAAGTTTTACCTTTCGAGCATCATTGCCAGAATTAACTCTCCAGCTGATAAGCACGCTGCTGTGGAAGTTGAGGGCTGTGGAGATTTAGAAGGGGTTTTCCCCAACATATCACAAAATTTCTTTGCAACTGCAGAATCAGCACTGGTGACTTCACCACATACTTTAATGTTTTAGAAACCAGCGTGATGCTTGAACCTATTAAACCCCCTGTTGCTTGCCACGAACTTGGCTTAGGGTTTGCCATACTTATCGTTACCTTCATAAATATTTCTTGATTAAATGGCCATTAGATTCAGGGGCACTTGCTTCTGAATCTGATTTTCCATCCATATTATTAATAGCTTTTCCATCTTCGATATAGCACCTGAACACTATGTTGTGATTACTGTTGGGGCGGACTGGCCCCAGTGTGAAATACATTGATCCTTTAACTTGTTCTTTTATATGCACACTGTCCCTTAAAATAGTATTCACTTTTGAAGCAGCGAGACTTAATTCCATGCAATAGATGAAAAACTTTGTCTTGCTTCGTACTTCTTAATTAATCACCTTCATTTCTATATCAATTTTGTTTCCTAGCACTGCCAGCATCTGCACTTTCTGTTGGTCGCTTTCCCTTCATCATTGTAATAAGTAAATAGAAATGAAGAGAAGATTGTGAAAATTTATTTTTGTTTTTTATATGATTGAAGATTTCAGTGAAGGGGGAACACATTTCATCATAATAACACAAAAACGTACACAATTCCAGTTATCGGGATTATTGCAAATGCAATAAGATTGAGTTTACTACCCATTTATAATTAGATGCACCAACAGAAAAGCCCAATAAACCTGAAATTGCAAATTGTTTTTATTGTTTTATGGTAGTGATGTTCAGAAATGTGTTTTAGAAAAATATCACAAAGGCATTCAAAATTGATTCTTATAATGGAACATATGATAATGATGAAAATGTACTGCAATTTCCATTATAAAAATTACCTTTTATAGAGATAAATAGCTTAATTATATAGTGAATATTTCAACTTCCGAGGTCTTGGAACGAATTACCACATTGGGTTCACATTACGATATTTTCACAATACCTTCATTTATTCCTAAGGGATGCAAAATATGTTTCCACGATTTTTTTTAAGTTTGCACCAGCCAATAAAAACTTACATAAAGTCGAATTTTTGTAAGTTGAGTATTACGTAAGTTGGGGAGTGGCTGTACATACAATTATAGACATGATCTATTGATGCACAAGATAAAGCCTAATGGCCTGAATTGTGACAACACAAATTTTGTTTAACAAATCAGAAGCTCTAAAATGATTGTACAGGGTCATCACGAGGCATGCTTTTAGATGCGTGTCCTTGCAAACATTTTTCTTTTCTTTTCTGATATAACAGGACTGCTGTTATGATGAGCTGTACAGCTAATCAATGCATTGTCCATCTTATCTCCCTACTTGTTGAGTCTAAGCATGATGCTTTATGTTGTGCAGATGATATGAAGCTCCTCACACTGATTTCTTCACACGATGATCTTGTGATAATAGCATCAATTAATAATACACTCCTGGAATTTACAAACTACCTCAACCAGTTCAGATTAAAAATAAACCCAGAAAGTTTGAATTTATGATATTCTCCTTAAAGAAAACACCTTATATTCAGCCAAACTGTGCAATTCTCCTATCCCCATCTTCAATAAGCATACTGATCTCGGGGTTGTTTTTGATCCTAAGCTCTGCTTCAGTAACCACCTGGACAAGTTGCTCACTCGGGCAACTCCACTCTGGTAGATTGCCAAACAGCATTTACATTATATTAATGAAGTCACAACTAACAGAAAATATATAAAAACCACAGTATATGCTCTGCTTTTATATGCTGCAGAAGTATGGACATCTGCTACCCCTATCAAAAGTAGGCCACTTTTTTCTGCTGAGTTTTGGCTCTTAAAATGGGCCATAAACAAACAAACTTCCTCTACAGTTATGAACAGCTGAAATGGCCAGTTTAATACCAATTCACAGGCTCCCCTCGCTGATTAGGATGAATGCTTTACCATGACTTTTAAAATGATCGTTGGCAAGATTTCAGCACCATTATTCTGGGACTTGTGCTCTTACAGAATCCCTCAGCCTTCCCTCAGAACAACTCCTACTCTGTGCCCACATCTCAGCAGCCTCCACCTATCTGATAGGTTTCTGCACTTTAACCTTCTCTCATTTGCCCAGTCATTGGATGCTGACCTTAATAAATTTGCTTGTAACAGGAAATACAGATGCCACATCCCTGACTTGTAATTCCCTGTCCCTGATCCTTCTCCATGAAGCTCGTCTTAATGCTGCAAGCCAACAATACCATTTGATGTGAAGATGGCTTAATAACTTTTCAGTATTACAGTGAGTGATGATGAACTGACTACTTCTGCTCGATGGAAAGAACATTGCCTGTTTTATATTACTATTTGTTTATTTAAACAAATCTGTCTATAAGTTTTATTATTTGTTTCCATCTACATCCTCTTTGTATATTGTGGTGTATATAACTGTATTATACTTTGGGTTTTGAGCTGTACTTCCTTTTATGCATCTACATATGTATTTCCTTATATTTGATTTATCAATGTTCTTTGTTTATTATTATATTGTATTATCACCATTAACCCCTGGCCTGGTGGCTCTGAAGGGCAATATTGCAATGTATCAATTTGTATTATTATTAATGCAATAACACATATCCCTGAACTATTTAAGCAACTTTTGATGTTTTAGTTGGTTATGATTGCCAATATGGGAAGTTGCCTCACTACAGTATAGTCACAACACCCTACAGCTAGCCTAGCACTTCAATTTTCTGCTTGATAGTTGTTACTTTCATCATTGTTTTAGGTGAAAATGCAGTTGCAGGCAGAGGTGTATTGCTAAAAAAATAGTACCGGAACGCTCATTCTCCAGAAGACTATATGATAACGCCACATCGACTGTACAGTAACTGAATCAGACTTCAGACTCACAGTTCATATAACAACCAGTTCTAGTGTTCAGCTCATGGCGACTCAAAATGCAGCATTTGCAATGCATCACAGTATATCTCATTCACTGGATGTCTTTATCTAACACATTGTACTTTAGTAAGAAATGTTCAAATTTCATTGCGAAATTTATATTTTTGTTTTTAAATAAATTTTTAAAGAAATCTATTAATTTTAAAGACTACTATTAATATATATTTTTAGTAGCAATGGGTAAAATAGATATTTCTCTCTCCCCTTTGATTAGGCCATTGTTTCATAATATTAGGTGTATAAATTTAATGATTTTCTATTATGACATTTAGAAAAAGTACTGAAACATTGTTCTGGCCCAAATACACCACTGGTTGCAGGGCAGTCCTTAGGCCTTGAAGATATTAGAATAAATACAGTTATAGATAATCTAAACAGCATATAATCCAAAAAGTGAATATGATATGTAAAATGAATCACATTCACTTAAAGGCTGCAAAATACTAAGTTCTCCCATAAAGAAGCATATCTAGACTTGTCCCAGGCAAATTCCCAGTGCAAATCACATTAATAATATAAATAAAACAGTGGAATTTTAAAAAGATCACATAGAAATTACTTCCAAAATATCATAGGTCTTTTTTTTTGATTTACAGTGAACGGTTTGCAAAAAAAGTATAAAAAAGACCAAGCTAAAAAATTATAAATATGAAAAAGAAGGCCAATTTGAGAATAACCAGTAAAACCGATACTCACAGCAGCTAATCTCTCAAGTTCAATTCTCATCAGTTTGTCAACTTCAAGTCGCACTTCTTCTTCAACCTCAGGATATTTAAGGGTCACAATCAGATCTTCTTCATGCTTTTGTTCAGGATTTTTTGACCAATGTCTTTTGTGCCATACATCTAAAATGTAAAAAATGTGGAAATATAATATATACAGGGAGTTCTTGGACTTACTGCACATTATGTTTCTAGAAAGGTAGGCAATATGAGTCAAAACAAATGTTCTCATTTGACAAAGGGTCCAATATGCAACTTTTTATAGATTATGAATATTAAATGATTTAAATATATTTCTTTAAGTTTGTTTGTACAGTTGTCAAGCAAGGTTCAATTTGGCACTTGACTTTCACTATGGGACAAAAATTCTGTAACCTTTCTTCAGCTATAATGAAAAGGCATTTTTAATGATGAAATATTAAATCAAAAATGCCAAAAGTACATATTTAGCACCAAAGCATATTAGGAGACAGAGTGACTTGGTGATGCAGGTCCTCTCTATTCAGAACTGGATGCAAAACTCTGGGCAGCATATTTCAAATGCTTCTGACTGCTATAAGTAACAAATAATATGAATGTTAATTTATTTGTAATCTAGTAAATGTAATTAGTTCAATATAAATTGAACTAATCTAAGTTGAAACAACACAGTTATTCACCACTTTAAAATGGACGAACCTGAAAGTCTTGATTTAATATAATTGTTTATTTAAAAAGCAGAATTCAAAAAGATTTATTTTAAAAAAAAATCAGTTTATTAAGCCACATGAACTGTGACAGTTCATGTGGCTTAATAAAGTCATAAATTTTAATGCTGAATTATTCTTTTCTTGGTGATTCCTTTCTACTCTCTCTCTCTCTCTCTCTCTCTCTCTCTCTCAGGGTAACTTGAATTTTTTTGGCTGGTGCAGCATAAGCCTCAGGCTTCCTTGCACCATATGGCTAATAATAATAATAATAAAAAAAAAAAGAAAAAAAGTCTTCCTCATAAAGGAAAACATGTCTCCTATACAGATTTCTCATTAAAGTTTAGATGTTTAGGCATTAAAAGCCATAGAAATGGTGTGCACAAATAACAAAATAAAAATTTAAAATAGGCTCTAAAACTCCGAAAAGCTTTATTAAATATTAATATTTATATTAGCATTACCAAATAGTAAAAGGAAGCCAAAGGTTTTTGATGCACTGGCCAATCTAAACCAACTGTTAAGAATGAAGGGCAAGTTGCTGCTATTGATAAAGGGATGGTTGAATGGTAGAAAACAGAGTGGTAATCAATGGACACTACTCTTCATGGACTAATGTTACCAATCCCTCAGGGTTTGGCATTGGGCCCATTGTTGTTTTCTGTATTTATCAGTGCTATTGATGAAGGTATATCGGGCTTAATGTCCAAGTTTGCAGATGATACAAAGGATGGGAGAGTTGTTAATGATAGTAATTACATTACACTATTGCAACAGGATCTAGAAAGGTTGGGCAGATGGGCTGAGAGGTGGCAACTGAAGTTTAACATTGATAAATGTGAAGTACTGCATATGGGTAGCAATAACCCCAGAGAAACGTACCAACTGTGTAGTACTACACTTGGGTAGTGGAGAATGAAAAAGACCGGGAGGATAATTGTACAGTCTGATATGAAGTTTTCTGAGCAGTGCAGAGAGGCTGTCAGAGCAGCTCATGGGATCTTGTCAATGATATGCAGGAATTTTGCCTAATAGGGATAAGGAGGTGTTATCCCTTTATACAGGAATTCTCCAATTTATGTAATACTCGACTTAAGCAAATTCAACTTTACATAAGTTTTTTCTGGGCTGTGAAAACTGAAGAAAAAATATGGAAACATATTTTGCAGCTGAAGGGATAAATGGAGGTATTGTTAAAATATTGTAATGTGAACCCAATAACACATTGCTTTTTTTTTTTTTTTTTGTAATTCGTTCCAAGTCCTTGGAAGTTGAAAATTTCACTATATTACTAAGCTATTTATCTCTCTAAAAGGTCATACTTTTAATGGAAATTGCAATACCCTTTCATCGTTATAATATGTAGTAGTAGTAGTAGTAGTAGCAGCAGTAGTGGCATGTGATGCAAGAAAGCAAGTGTATAAGCTTATGCAGCATCAGCCAAAAAAAAAAAAAAAAAAATCACACCATTCCCTCCAAATGCCTGTCCAGTTCCTCCTTAAATTTATTCAACCTATCAACTTCCACAACGACAGATGGAAGTTTGTTCCAGCAATTAACCACCCGCTGGCTAAAGGCAAATTTCCGGACATCTATGATCCTGTTATAAGAATCAATTTTGGACACCTTTGTGATATTTTTCTAAAACACGTTTCTGGAGGTCACGACCAAAAAACAATAAAAACAATTTGCACTTTCCAATTTATTGGGTTTTTCTGTTAGTGCATATAATTATAAATGGGTAGTAAACTCGATCTTATTGCATTTGCAATAATCCCGATAACTGGAATATTTTTTGGATTTTTACGTTATTATGGTGAAATGTGTTTCCCCTTCCATGGAATCTTCAATCGTATAAAAAACAAATTTTCAGAAACTTCTCTTCATTCCTATTTATGTATTACAATGATGAAGGGAAAGTGACCGCGGAAAGTGCAAGTGGTGGTAGTGCCAGGAAGCGAAACAAAATTGATTTAGAAATTAAGATGAAAATGATTAAGAAGTATGAAGCAGGATAAAGTTTGTCATCTCAAAACACTGGGATTCATCAAACGGAACACATACAAGTTCAAAAACTACAGATATGCGGTTATCCTTTATAAAATTATTGTTCTGCCAATCCTTGAATTCAGTTCACCCATCTGGAATCCTCACACAAAGACTTTAACTAACAAAATTGAAGCAGTTTAAAAAAATTTTGTCCGTTACCTTAAGTACCGCAATCATCTATTCTATCACTCAGTGTATTATGAATCGCTGTGTGATTACTCATCTGAGGCCTCTGTGCACTAGAAGAGTTACTGCTGACATCACCCTTCTAGCCAAAGTAATCACTGGAATTTATGAAGCATCTGATATCCTGAGTAAAATAAACTTCAATGCTCCCTGTAGACAAGTCAGGAACCTTACACCGTTTCGCCTTGACTCTGCTAACACGGACTTTATGAAGTTCAGTCCACTGAACAGAATCAGCAAATCAGCAAATGACTCTCTCATGGACTTCTTTGACAACTCCCAATCACTGATGAACTCCATCCACAAGTTTGCCTCTTCTCTTAAACTGCAAAGTGACTAGCTCACATCTAATTATTGTAGCTTATTATTTGTTATATTATTTTTCTATTCTCTAACGGATTAATTATTACTTGTTTTACCGGTAACTTAACTTAATACAATCCTCTTTTGTACATATGCTTTTATTGTTTGAATCTATATCAATGTTTATCGTCCTGTTGGATTTCATATTATTGTTATTATGTTTATTGATCTGATCTCAGATACACTGTTAATGGTTACCTGTTGTGTATCTTGCTATTAATAAAATAAAATAAAATAAAAAATAAAATAAAATCTATTGGAAGGGAATTAGGTCTCGTTGCTTCAACAGTGAATGCTATTTTAAAGGACAGTGCACGTATAAAAGAACATCTCAAAGGATCAACGCACTTAAGATCAACAGTGATCACAGCGTTCTGGTGCTATATCGAAGGTGGAAAAGCTATTAATAATATGGATGGAAAATCAGATTCAGAAGCAAGTGCCCCTGAGTTTAATGACCATTCAAGCAAAAGCAAGAAGTATTTATGAAGATATTAAGGATAAGTACGCAAACACTAAGTCAAGATCGTGGAAAGCAATGGGTGGTTTAATAGGTTCAAGCATCACGCTGGTTTCCACAACATTAAAGTATGTAGTGAAGTCGCCAGTGCCGATTTTGCAGCTGCAGAGAAATTCTGTGATGTGTTGGAAAAAATTACTGATGAAGGCAGCTATTCAATGCAGCAAATTTTTAACGTTAACGAGACTGCTCTGTATTGGAAAAAAATGCCAGATTAAACATACATTGCCAAAGAGGAAAAGAATGCCAGGTTTCAAGGCTTCAAAAGATAGGGCCACGCTCTTGCTTGGGGCTAATGCAGCAGGAGATTACAGATTAAATCCACTGCTTGTGTACCATTCTGGAAATCCTCGTGCATTTAAGGGCATCAATAAAGCCACCTAACCGTGCTTTTCCGATGGAACCAGAGAGCACGGATAACAATATCTCTCTCTTTGAGGATTGGTTTTAATGCTGCTTCATTCCCGAGGTTGAAAAATATTGTAAAGACAATAATTTTCCTTTCAAGATTTTTCTTCTTTTCGATAGAAATGTTATTGGACATCCTACGCATCTAGATGATTTCAATTCGAACATGAGAGTCATATTTCTACAGCCAAACACAACTTCACTCATCTAATCTATGGATCAGGGTGTTATTTTGAATTTAAAAGCATACTATTTATGCACAACATTTGCTCCCGCATTGTCTGCAGTAGACAGTGAGAAAAAATTTTACGTTAAGAGACTTTTGGAAACCTTACAATATTTACCATGCCATCTTAAACTTTAATAAGGCCTGAGCAGAAATTACTAAAAGTTGTTTAAATGGTGCATGGAAGAAAATATGCCCACAGCACGTAAAAGGCTTCAAAGGATTTGAAAAAGACGAATCATATGAAGAGGTTACAGATAAGATTGAAAAGGGTGCAGAGCTACTTCAGTTGGTGGTTGATGCCAAAGACATGGAGGAGTTAATAGAGGAAGAAGAGAAGGAATTAGCAGCAATAGTGAAAGAAGAAAATGCTGACCAAGCTCAAGATGAACAAAATGATGAACTGAGATGCTTCATCACCAGAGAGATGGCAATGGCATTTCATGAAATTTCATCGGCAATGGCTAGGTTTGAGAAGATGGATCCTGATAGCGAAAAATTCTTATAAGTTAACAGAGGAGTGAATGATATGCTTGCTTGATACAAAGAAATCTACGATGAAATGAAAAACACCACCATCCAGTCATCCATTAATATGTTCTTTCATAAGGTTGAGCGGCCGACCCCTTCTAATCTCCACAGTCCTCAACTTCTTCAGCGGCGTACTTATCAGCTGAAGACGTCGATTCTGGCAGCGATGCTCAAGAGGCAAAACTTACTGATGTTATGCTTGTTTTTTTGTAATTTTATAATTTTGAAATTTTTTAAATTGCACGCTTTTGTAATTTTTCCTGTGCATGAGATAAAAAATTGAATAAATACAATAAATAAATCTATTTATATGTTTGTTGAACATTTCTTTCTTGATTCAATCAATTCAGTGAGCACAGTTACAAGTGCTGCAAAAGCATGGGGGAAATTCTGACTTATGTAAAATCTGACTTGCATAGAGTTCCGTGGAACGCAACCCTTACGTAAGTCTGGGGTGGCTGTATAAGGCAATGGTCAGGCCACACCTTGAGTACTGCATACAGGTCTGGAGGCCTCATTTTAGAGCAGCTGGAATGAGTACGGAGAAGGGCAATGAGATTGGTGATGGGAACAAAGGGATGCCCTTACGAAGAAAGGCTTAAGTTCTGAAAATTGCAGCTTCTGGAGACTAGGCACCTGTGAGGTGATCTGATTGAAGCGTATAAGGTTTAAGTCAATGCTGATGGGATTCTTCCTTTTGCTCAGATTATTATTATTTATTACTATTATTATTAGCCACATGGTGCAAGGAAGCCTGAGGCTTGTGCTACACCAGCCAAAAAAAAATATTTCTGAATTACCCCGAGATGGGGGCTTAAATTCAAATTGAGGAAAGACAGTTGTAGAATAGATGTACAGAAAGTGTCTTTAGCCAGTGGTTGGTTGATTGCTGGAACAAACTTCCATCTGTCATTGGGGAAGTTTACAGCTTAAATAAATTCAAGGAAGAACTGGACAAACTTTTGGAGTGAATGTATGGGTGAAATGGGACAGTTTTTTTTTTTCTGATGCTGTATAAGCTTGCTTCCTTGCATCATATGCCTCTAGTAATGATAATGCTGATGCTAATATGTAAATGTCGAGAGAGAGAGAGAGAGAGAGAGAGCAAGAGAAAGAGGCAGAATGTCCTTTCTACTTCAACTGAAGTGATTCGAGTACACTCAAATCATGTTAAATTAAGGGATTCACATCAATTTCAAAAGAAAGTCCTACAAATACTTTGGAAATTAAATTTATTTTCTCTAAGTTTTGGTTAGCAGAAAACTCTATCCCTTTTTACACATACAACATGGCCATCACCTGGAATACAGCTAACTTCAATCACAAATTAATGAAATCTTTGCAAAAATGCATTTAATAACAAATGAGGTTTTGTCATTTAAATGAGGTTTTGTTATTTAAATGCATTTAAATAACAAATAATAAAAAAAATGAAAGCTTATTTTCCAAAAACTTAAAAAGAAACTGAAAAATTCTATCCCCCACAATCCTATATATGTTATTCATAGGATTAAATATCTACCATAATCCTATATATATGTTATATATAGGATTACAGTAGTAGTAGTAATGGACACATGTGATGCAAGAAAACAAGTGTATGAGCTTACATAGCATCAGCCCAAAAAAATCCCAATTTCACACATCCATTCCCTCTAAAAGTTTGTCCAGTTCCTCCTTGAATTTATTTGGGCTATCAACTTCCACAATGACAGATGAAGTTTGTTCCAGAAATTAACCACCTGCTGGCTAAAGAGAAATTTCCACACATCTATTATACAACTGTCTTTCCTCAATTTGAATATGTACCCCCTCAGGTTTGTAATCTGAGCAAGCAGAAGAATCCCATCAGAATTCAGCGTGCTCAACCCATTCAAGGCCTTATACACCTCAATCAGATCACCTCGCAGGTGCCTAGACTCAAGCCACTGCAATTTGCAGAACTTAGCCTTTCTTGGTAAGAGGACCCCTTCATTCCCCTCACCAATCTTGTTGCCCTTCTCGGTTCACTCACTCAAGCAACTCTACATCCTTCCTAAAATGAGGCCTCCAGACCTGTATGCAGTATTCAAGGAGTGGCCCGACCATTGCCTTATACAAGGGGATAATAACCTCCTTATCCCTGCTAGCAAAATTCCTGTATATCATTGACAAGACCACATGAGCTGCTCTTGCAGCCTGTTTGCACTGCTGAGAAAACTTTATATCGTACTGCACAATTACCCCAGGTCTTTTTCATTCCCCACTACACTGAGTGTAGTACCTCACAGTTGGTACATTATTCTGAGATTACTGCTACTCACAAGCAGCAATCTACATTTGTCAATGTTAAACTTCAGTTACCACTTCTCAGCCCATCTGCTGAAGTTTTCTAGATCCTGTTGCAGCAGCACACTGCCATTAATTTAATTAACAACCCTGCCAACCTTTATAACTTTATGGTGGATATTTAATGCAGATATTAAATACATAAAAAAATACAGAATGTTAAGCACATTATTATGTTAGTTTGATCATGGGGAAGTTTTCTCTTCCCACTAAAGGTTGATTAAACTTGGTCTTACATTCCCCCTTAGAAAAATACTGTTACCCATGATTTGGCCTAAGTTGCAAATACCTTTTTAAATCAAACAGCATCACCCAATAAGTAAATCTGCTATGCATTTAATTAAAAATTAGAGACAGTGCCAGTGCCAGGACAGTTTTGAAGCTTAGAAGCCAGTAAGCTTCTGTTTTGAAGCTTACTGGCTTCTTATCAGCCTGTGGGTTGCCTCTATTGGCAAGTGAACCTATGATGAACATATGAACAACTGTACTCAATCTAGTAAAAAGCAATCAGTTTCTGAAAGAAAAAGTTCCACTGAAACACATAACCATTATGTGGGTATTCCCCCAATAACTATATTTATAATAATTATTTAGTCAGAATAAATTTGTGTCTTCATCTTGGAAGAGCATAATAAAGAAAGATTGAGAAAAATCTTAGAAAGTAAAAGGAAGATTCTTTCCTGAGCTAGAAATTCCTAAAACTAGTTTTTGGAGGAAAACAAAGCTTTTAAAACTTAGGATTTATCATGTCATATTAATACACTCCATTAATGATTGATGAAGATGATCCCAGATGCAGACTGGAATGTGCAGAAGACTTAAACAAAAATGCAAATAACAGCTTGGAATGATTGATGAAATTCTATTGTCTGATTAAGCCACATTAAGATTAAATAAGAAGATGAATAGACATGATTGTATTTATTATGCCCTAAAGATAACACTTATAACAATATCAAAGGAATTAAATGAACCAAAAATAATTGCAATGGATTGGAATTTCGTAAGACCTTGATGGACCTTTTTTTTGTTTGCTGAAAAGATTAAATGCAAATGCCACTTGGGTATGTTAATGATGTGGTTCTAACTATTACATCCAAAGTTAATCTAAAAAATGCATTTGTATGCAGGAAAAGGAACTGTGTTTTATTTTCACCCCTCCCCCATTATTCTACTATTCTATGAAGCTTTTTGAATGAGACATTCCAATTCCTTGGAAGAAACTTCAATTTTATGTCCATCACATTCATGTAATTTAAAGTCTTTTATTTTACCTGTTGGGTTATATAAAAAATGGCTTACAACGTTAAGCACAGGATTATTCGTGATCTTTAGCATGCAACTGCCCAAAATGTTATTATCGGTGGATTTATACATATCAGTCTGTCAAAATTTTACTAAAATACTATAGTTTTATAAAGTGCAAATATGTTTATTTTGAGCACATGTGCTAATGTGAGTTATATCTATTTTCAAATTTAAGTTGATAATCCTCTTTCACCTAGACTAAGGCCCATTACAATGTGCCTCAGTTTAACAGTTAATTATTTTTTAAATTAGGAAATTTTATTTAGATTCCCAACAAAATTCCAATATAGGCAATGTTAACTTTTTTAAAAAAACATATTTTGAAATAAATAAGTAAGAAATGTCTTGAAAGTGTCCAAAGTCAGCAATTTGGCTAATAAGAATAGCAAAAGGGCATCCACATGAAAAGAGATTATGAAGGAGTGGGTCATTGAATTCGGAGTGGCATCTTGTGGGGGAGGATCTGATTGAGATATATAAGGCACTTAGGGGAGGGAATAAGACTGAAAGACAGAATTTTTTTTTTTTTACATTTGAAAGGGGCACAAATCTAGGAGGCATAAATATCAACTGCCTGGGAAAATTTATTGATGGTTCACCACTTAGCATTCTTCATTTGGCAGTAAAACCAGAACTCTAAATGAATCCATGTTAAATGGGTGGGATTTATTCACAGGAAATAATGTATATAATAAATTGAAACATCAACATTTCTGGACGATTTTTTAGGGCATAATTTCTCTACATAACAATAATAAATGTATCTCTTCTTCTTTATAAGTATTAGGCCTCAGGACCAGTTACAGTCTTATTTCATGCAGTCTCCAAGGGATCTCCATTAAAGGATCTGCCTCCAACAGTTCTCTTCCCTGGATAAAGTAACATCTGTTTCAGACATTCTTTGATTATTCATTCTCTGCACGCGATTTCCATCTTTTTCCTATAATTTTGTATGTGCTCAATTATTGGTTTTTTTTTTAGTTCATTCAATTATACCTTGATTTTTTTTGCAAAGTCTGGTGTAGTCAGCAGTTCTCATAAACCACATCTCTGCAGCCATTATTCTTCTTTCATCCTTCTTACACATGATCAAAGCCTTACCACCATATATAAGTAATGACCTGGTTAGTGTTCTGTAAATCCTTATTCTTGTATGTTTTTGTAAAAGTGAAGAACTAAAAATTTAATTTACGATCCCTAGTACTCTGTTTTAATTTTTTATATTTTTCTTCTATATGTTTAAATGGTACTTAAGACATTTAAAACTATTTACTTATTCTAGGATTTTGTTTTCTGAGCAAATTTTGCTCTTCATGGGCTCTTTATCTTGGAAAACATTTAAGCTAAAGAGCCCATGAGGGGTCTTTACCTTAAAGTTAAATAAATTAAGGTAAATGATGACTTAGACACAAATAACATAGAGTACTTTAAAAATATAGTCCTCACAAGCCAATTTCCCAAAGAAACATTAAAACTGTACTGGTTGCATAAACATTTAGTTTAGATGTAGATTAAAATAAATAGTTTAAAAATAAGAAACAGTATTTAAAAAAAAAGAGCACATTACAGTTGTCTGTTTATGCTAGTCATTTGCTTATGCTGTAATGAATCATACATTTTTAACACAAATTGCAGTTTACGAGGGGGTATCAAAACATTCGTACCCTAACCTAGATAAACCATCAGTAGGAAGATGCCATTTTTAATAAAAGTTGTCTACATATTCCATAACTAACATGTGAAATTTCATTCCTGTTGTTGATCATGCACCAGAGGTGGAGCCAGGAATCTGAGAAAGGATGCCATGGTTGACAAAGTGGAGTATCGAGCAGTGATCAAGTTCCTGCATTTGCAGGGCAAGAAAGCTCAGGAAATTGACAAAGAAATGAAAGCTGTGTATGGACAGAATTGTCCATCCTATGACACTGTAAAAAAGTGGAAACAGGAGTTTGAGTGCAGTCCTACAAGTGTCTTTGATAAGCCAAGAGAAAGAAGGCCATCAACATCCACAGACAGTGAGACAGTTACAAAGGTTGAATAACTGGTGCTGAGTGGCAGACGTGTGACAATTCATTTCATCGCAAATATAGTGGAAATTAGTTATGGGTCTGCCCACAGCATTTTACATGGCCATCTGCACATGTCTAAGGTCTCTGCACAATAGGTTCCAAGATTGCTGACGCCTTTGCAGAAGTAATGTCAAATGCAATGTTCTTGCCAACTGTTGGATTTGTGTAATGCAGATGTTGAGAACTTTTTTGATTGGCTGGCGACAAATGAATGAATTCTGGGTGTACCAGTATGATCCGGAGATTAAAGACATGTCAAAAGCAGTGGATGCACACCTCCTTCCAGCCTCCCAAAAGGACAAAGACCACTCCATCTGTGAAGAAGGTGATGTGGTCTGTGTTTTTGGGACAGAAAAAGGGTTATCCTGACAGATTACCTACCTCATGGTCCCACACCTACCAGAGAATACTACAGAAATCTTTTTAAAAAGCTACACGATGCTTTGAAGGTGAAAACGCATGGAATGTTAACAAAAGATGTCCATCTTCTGTCAGACAATGCACTGGCTCACATGGCCGTTGCCACCACTGACTTTGTTACCCAGTACAGCTTCGAACTACTGCAGCACCCACCCTATTCTCCTGAACTAGCACCGTTAGCTGACTTCTTGTTTCCAGAAATGAAGAAACCATTGCGTGGAAACCACTTTGATTCATATCAGGAAGTCATCAATGAAGTGGAATCGTGGTTTCGGGCAAAATGACTGCTGGGAATCAATGCGATACAAGTAAACACATGGGTTGCGTTAGGGTAGCCAAGAATAGGAACAAGTGCATGTATACTTCCGTGTACACCAATGCTAGGAGTTTGGTAAATAAATTTGATGAATTTGAGGTATTTCTCAAAACATCAAAAGCAGATATTATTGGGATATCAGAGACGTGGTGTCACACAGATATAAGGAATGCAGAAATGGAATTTGGGGAGTACAATGAGTACAGAAAAGATAGACAGGATAGGAAAGGAGGAGGGGTTATGCTATTAATTAAGAAACACATAAAATCCAAGGAAGTGAAGCCATTCGACATCGCTGGACACTGCAGTGTCGAGTCAGTTTGGTGTGACATAAGCACTGGGAGATCAAAATTGAGAGTAGGAGTGTGCTATAGGCCTAATGATTCTGATGAGTATAATAAGAAACTGTAAAGGAAAATAGAGTGGGCCAGTAAATCAGAGAGTCTTATAATGGGGGAATTTTAATTTCCCAGATATTGACTGGAATTTTTGGGTTGGTCACTCACCCATTAGCAAGGCTTTTGTAGATTTATTGGATGATTGTTTTCTACATCAGCATGTTCGGGAGTCAACTAGAGGGAGTAATACTCTTGATCTGATTTTTTTTTTTTTTTTTTTATGTGAACCCCAAACACGAGAGGTATTAGAACCTATAGTAATTAGTACCGTGCTTGGGTTGGAGGTTGAGATGACGAAAGAAGATATTTGTTGACATTGGACTTGAACTTCTGTAGATTGTAATTTTCAGGAAATGCGTAAGAAGGAAGGTTGTTCCAGAAAACGCCAGTTGAATGAAAAAATGAGAAGATGAAAAGTTGGTTCTGCAAGTTTGAAGTTGGACATTAAATGGATGTTGGCTGGTGGCGGCATATGTTCGGACTGTTTTGAAAGAGAGAACGAAATTATAGAAGCCAATTCAGAAGAACAGTGCCCATGGAAGTATCTGTAGAAGAGGCATGCAGCAGAAACAGTACGTCTATGAGAAAGCGAGTGGAGAGACTCTGTTAGAGAGGAATCATTAATTAACCTAACTGCCTTCTTCTGAATGGAATCAAGAAGCCTGAGAGAGGTTTTGGGGGCACCAACCCAGATGTGGGAACAATATTCCATGGCAGGGCGGATTTGCGATTTATACAGAGTGAGCAGCTGTTTGGAAGAAAAGTAACGCCGAGAGCAAAAGAGAAAACCAAGTTTTTTAGATGCAGAGGAAGCAATATTTGTAATGTGCTTGTGCCAAGAGAGATTACAAGTCAGGGTAATCCACAAAAGAGATATATCGTTTTGTTTAGAAATCGGAGTGTCACTAAAGATAAGCATAGGAGCAGAAGAATCCTTTTCGCAAGATATAAAACAAGACTGAGTTTTAGAAGGTTTGAAATCAACTAAGTTGTCTTTGCCCCACTGGAGAATTACCTGAAGATCGGCATTTAAGGAATTGGTAGCAGATTTTCAAGAAGTTGAAGCTGATTGAGCAGGACAAGGTTTCTCAAAATGGAAAGTGGAATGCAATGTGCTATGATCGGCAAAACTATGGATAGGATTTCCAGTCAATGGAAGAAGGTCATTAATATACAAGAGGAAAAGAGTGGGAGAAAGAACTGAACCTTGGGGGACACCAGTATTAGTGGAGAAGTTAGAAGACAGAGAGCCATCTACCATCACCCTCAGTGAGCGATCAGAGAGAAAACTGGATAACCAATTACTAAAAACAGTTGGGAAACCATAATATGGAAGCTTGTTTAGAAGATCTTTATGCCAAACATGATCAAAAGCCTTTGAGATGTCAAGAGCAACTACTTGTGTTTCACCAAATCTTTCCATTGAATTAGTCCATAAATGGGTAACATAAGCCAGAATATCACCAGTGGATCGACACTGATGGAATCCATACTGGCGATCGTTGATCAGACGAAAGGTTTCTAGGTAGTTTAAGAGTTGGCGGTTAATTGATTTCTCCATTACTTTAGAAAGAGTAGAAGTAATTGCAATGGGATGATAATTGGATGGGAGGGATTTGTCACCCTTTTTAGGAACTGGCTGGATATGAGCAAATTTCCCAGCAGAAGGAAAAACACCTTTGGAATAAGAAAGTGAAAAAAGGCGGCAAAGAACAGGAGTAAGTTCAGGAGCACAGGTTTTGAGAACAGTGGAGAATTACCATCGGGACCTGGAGCTTTCTTAACATCAAGATTCATCAAAATCCTTCTGATATCCTTTTGATGGAAGACCACAGGAGGCATTGAATGCAGCGTGTTGGGAATGGTGGGAGGTGTTTTACCAAGCTCATTAATACATGAGCTGGAAGAAAAATGGGATGCTAGCAGGTCAGCTTTATCCCTGGCTGAAGTGACAGCAGAACCATCTGGTTTGGACAGAGGTGGGAGCAGAGATGGGCAAAAGTTGCGGCCAATAGCTTTGGCAAGAGACCAGAATGCTCGGCTACCATTAGGGCAAGAAGCAAGTTTTCTACTCTTAGCCTGTTCAAACTCTAGTTTGGACTGATTAATAACTGCTTTACAATTGTTGCGAGATTTGGTGTAGGCAGAAAATGAAACTGAAGAATTAGAAACAAGCCAATTACGATATGCAACATTCTTCTCTTGAACAGCCTTAGCACATTTATTGGAAAACCAAGGTTTAGGTAAAGGACGAGATTTTAAAGTGGAGTGTGGGATAAAGGATTCCATTCCTGCAACAATAATTTCACTGACACGATCTGAGCAAACGTTGACATCAGAAGTTTTGAAACAGTAATCCGACCAAGGAAAAGAAGAAAAGAAATCTCACAGGTCATCCCATTTACCATTCTTGTAATGCCAAACAACATGAGGTTGGGAATAGCCATGAGATAAAGGCTCCATTGGAGAAGAGCCAATCACCAAGTTCTGATCTGAAGTGCCTAAGGGACCTCTCACTTCGACCGTGTAAGCTACTAGGCTTTACATACCAACTAAGAAATATTGTTCAAGGTTTAGGCCTAAATGGATGTCAGATGAACTAATGAGACATATGGCAGAGAAGAAAAATGCATGGGATATATATAAATTAACATGTGACACAGAAGCCTATGATAGATATAAGCTGGTCTGTAAACAAGTCACAAAGGAGATTAGGCAGGTAAAGGCAGATTATGAGAAATCCTTGGCAAAGGAAGGAAAGAAAAACAGAAAAGAGTTCTTTACCTATGTAAACTCTGGAAAGAAAGGGATGAATCAGATTGGTCCACTGGATATTGATGGTTCAACTGTTGATGATCCTGTTCAGGTGGCTAACAAACTAAACGAGTATTTTGCATCTACATTCACACATGAGGAATTATTCAGCGAGGGGAATGCCAGAGGTGAAGTAAACTCTGGCAGTCAGCTAGATGATTTTGTAATAACTGAGAGGAAAGTGGAGGAGAGATTGTTGAGGATAAACATAAAAAATGGCAACCGGGGTGGATGGGATCTATCCAGTTATATTAAAGGAGGCAGTAAAGGAAGTAAACAAACCCTTAGCCATAATTATGAGAGCTTCTTTGGACTCAGGAGAGGTACCCATAGACTGGAGATGTGCAAATGATGTGACCCCAATTCACAAAGGAGGATCAAAGGCTGACACAAGTAATTATAGACCTGTGAGTTTGACTTCTGTTCCAGGAAAATTAATGGAGGCACTGGTTAAAGAAGCACTGCAGGATCATCAAGACAAGACTTCAGTTATAGCTCAGACACAGCATGGTTTTGCTAAGGGAAAGTCTTGCCTGACCAATTCGATTGGATACTATGATGCAGTCACAAAAGAACTGGATGCATGGAATAACTTTGATATTATATATTTGGATCTTAGAAAGGCTTTTGATACTATTGCACATGGAAGACTGCTGGGCAAATTGGAGTAGTATGGCATTTGAGGCAAATTGCTGCTATGGAAAAAGGGATGGTTGAGGGGGAGAAGACAGAGTGGTAAATTAATGAATGTACACTGCTCATCGTGGACTAATGTTATAAGTGGAGTCCCTCAGGGTTCTGTGTTGGGTCCATTGTTATTTTCTGTATTTATAAATGATATTGATGATGGTATATCAAGCTTAATATCCAAGTTTGCAGATGACACAAAGGTTGGCAGGGTTGTTAAGGACACTACTGACAGTATGTTGCTGCAACAGGATCTGGAAAGGTTGAGCAGATGGGCTGAGAGGTGGCAAATGAAGTTTAACATCGACAAATGTAAAGTACTACATATGGGAAACAGTAACCCCAGCATAACGTATCAACTCTGTGGTACTACACTGACAGTAGTAGAGAATGAAAAGGACCTGGGGGTAATTGTGCAGGCAGATATGAAGTTTTTTGAGCAGTGCAGACGGGTTACAAGAGTAGGTCATGGTGTCTGGTCAATGATACACAGGAATTTTTCTAGCAGGGATAAGGAGGTGATTATTCCCTTGTATAAGGCAATGGTCAGGCCACACCTTGAGTACCATATACAGGTCTAGAGGCCTCATTTCAAGAAGGATGTAGAGCTGCTGGAACGAGTACAGAGAAAGGCAACAAGATTGAATGGAACAAAGGCAGCTTATGAGAAATCACTAGCAAACAGAGCAAAGAGGGGATAAAGAATTCTTCACATATATAAATGCCAAGAAGAGCAGGACAAACTAGATCAGACCTTTACGTAAGGGAAAGGGGATAGTATTAAATACACCAGCTGCCGTTGCAGATGAACTCAACAGTTATTTTGCATCGATATTTACAAATGAAAAACCTTTTGTGGAAATGGGAAATTGTGGGAGCGAAGTTAAAAAATATGTAATTAATGATATTGAAATTTCGCAAGATTATTTAAAGAAAAAACGTTCGGGCCTACAGGCCAGTAAGGCTCCCGGAGTTGATGGAATATACCCTATAATCTTAAGGGAGGCAGCAAGTGAGTGCATTGAACCATTGAGGCTAATTATGCGAGCATCGCTAGACTCTGGGGAGATTCCCTTGGATTGGAAAAGTGCAAATGTATCTCCCATACATAAGGGTGGCTCTAAAAGTGAACTTGGAAATTATCGACCTGTCAGTCTGACTTCAGTAGTAGGGAAAATCATGGAGGTAATGATCAAGGGTGGAATTCAGGATCATTTGGATCGAATTGAAATTCTCAAGGATACTCAGCATGGTTTTGTAAATGGAAAATCATGTTTAACAAATCTGGTTCGCTATTTCGAAAGGGTCACTCACAAGCTGGATTTAGGGAATAATTTCGACATTGTTTATTTAGATTTCAGAAAAGCTTTTGACTCAGTCTAACATGAGCGGTTGCTTTATAAGCTGGAGCAGGTTGGAATCACTGGGAAAATCCTTAGATGGATAGAAGGATGGCTTCAGGGCAGGAGGCAGAGGGTTGTGATAAATGGCTATTCCTCAGATTGGGTTGATGTAAGAAGTGGGGTTCCTCAAGGATCAGTATTAGGGCCACTGTTGTTTTTAATTTTCATAAACGACATTGATGAAGGGATAGAGGGCGTGATGTCTAAATTTGCAGATGATGTTAAAATTGGTAGAGTAGTTAATGATCACTGTCAAGCTGAGCTTCTTCAGAGAGACCTAGATAAACTTCAGGAATGGTCAGAAAAATGGCAGCTATGCTTTAATCCAACAAAGTGTAAGGTATTACACCTGGGAAACAGTAATCCCAAAATAACTTATTCACTTGGTGGAGTTCAACTAAACCCAGTACTGGAGGAAAGGGACTTGGGTGTTACAATACGGTCAGACATGAAATTCTCTGAGCATTATAAACAGGTTGCAAGGAAGGCCCATGGTGTCCTATCGATGATCTATCGAACTTTTGCAAGTAGAGATAGGGACGTGATAATCCCATTATATACGGCTTATGTTAGACCACACTTGGAATACTGTGTTCAAGTATGGAGACCGCACCTAAAGAAAGACACCGAGCTTCTTGAAAGGGTGCAAAGACGGGTAACTCGCCTGGTGAGATTGGCAAAAGGGCGTCCTTATGAAGAAAGACTTCGAATATGTGGGTTGCAGAGTTTGGAAACTAGACACCTTAGAGGAGATTTGATTGAGGTGTTTAAGGTTCTGAGAGGCATCAGTAAAATGAATGAGGCCGAAATTTTCAAGATTATAAATGATGATAGAACTAGGGGACATAAATTCAAGTTACAGGGGGAAATGTTTAGATTGGACTGCAGGAAGTTTTATTTTAGCCAGCGAGTTATAAATTACTGAAATAAGTTGCCTTCGTGGGTAGTAGAAACCGACAGTTTGGTGAAATTCAAAGGTCATCTGGATAGTACTTTCGGGTAAGGGAAGCGCATAGGATGATAGGTTTAATTTCCTTTTTTTTAATTAATTATTATTATTTATTTTTTTTTTGTTTTTATCATTGTTTTGTTCGGATTTTTTTTTTTTTGGCTGGTGCAGCATAAGCCATAGGCTTTCTTGCACCATGCGGCCATTACTAATACTAATACTAAAGAGTTGCTCTTACAAAGAAAGGCTTAAGTTTTGCAAATTACAGTGTCTGGAGACTAGGCACCGGCGAGGTGATCTGATAGAGATGTATAAAGCCTTGAATGGTTTGAGCATGCTCAATGATGATTGGATTTACTCTTCCTCTTGCTCAGAATAATCACCTGAGAGAGCATAATTCAAATTGAGGAAAGACAGATGTAGGATAGATGTGCGGAAATTTGCCTTTAGCCAGCGGGTAGTTGGTTGGTGGAATAGACTTCTATCCCTTGTTGTGGAAGTTGATAGATGAAAGAAATTTAAGGCTCAGCTGGACAGGTATTTCGAACGAACGGAGGGGTGAAATGGGAGCGTGTTTTTTTTTTTTTGGCTAATGCTGCATAAGCTTGCTTTCTTGCATCATATGCCTCTACTAATGCTAATGCTAAAAAATGAGGACTTCTATGATCAAGGCATTAAACAACTGATCCATAGATGGGAGAAATGTGTTACTATACATGGAGAGTACATAGAAAAGGATTAAAGTAAGGTTACGAATTGTTTGATACCCCCCCTCTTAGTTTAAAAGTTTTCATTCACATGAATATCGTGGAACCACATTTGAATTAAAATTTAGACGAAATTAATAAAATAAATTGAAAAAATAAATTATTAAAAACTGATTACTAAAATAATTTTATTTCAGGTATTTGATTTTATTAAATTTTGACATTACCAAGAGTCAAAATTTAAAAAAATCAAATACCTTACCAAGAGTTATCAAATATATTAGCAAGAGTACAAGACAGTGCAGGTTTAAAGTATGTTATAATAAAATAAAAAAAATCAATGAAATAATTGGTATTCAGAATACAAATATTCATTAGCTCATGCAAACCAGAAACTTTTAGTTAATTTTATTGAATGCATAAATACTTTAAAAACTTACTTTTAAAAGTGTCAAAACCCTCTTGTAGGTCAGTCATATAATTTGATGGTTTCATGACAAAGCCCGTTTCCTCCTCCTGGTAACAAAAAACGTTTTTGTGTCATATATTAATTTTATTAATTTCTCTCTGTTTATTTGTATCTAGTCACACCAGAAGAGTAAAATAAAATAAGGGTGAAACAAGTTAGATAAATTACAGAATCATAGTAAAAATTTCAGGTCAGGCTAGTAATAATTAATACTAAAAGAGGAATAAAAATAACAACAATAAAAATAGGCTAGGTAAATTAAAAGAATATTTTTGTACATAGATTAAATGTAGTATATAAAGCTGGATACAGTTATTTTAAAATCAGTTGCATTCAGTTAAAAAATTACATTGGCCAACATGATATTTACCTCCACTAATATACCACTGTTTGCAGTCAGTTTTTATGCATACATTTTGAAAATAATTCTTAAAATTTTACATCACATCAAAGTTTCTATATATAGATGTTTTGTGTTTATCCATAATACATATATCTTACTATAATTTAGCAAAGTAGATATGACACTGGTCTCTTGTATTACCTGCAAATAATATTTGCATGTGTTCATAGATGGCAGTAATGCTGGAGAGGGTTAACATTTTCAACCTTATCTGTCTGCATCTCACCACTCTTTCAATAATGGAAAGACAGTTTTAGTGTGAGTACATGTAACGTTTACCTGCATATCTACTGCATACTGTTTGTTTCTTCTGTGTTTTGCTTGGCACTGTATTGTTAAAATATTTAAGCAGAAGGAAAGGAACAGAAGTATCTGAATCACCCTGATAATATCTGTTACGTGTGTATGGTTTACAACAAAAACTCAGAGGAAGAAAATCTACAGTATTACTAAACATGCATATTCTTTGTATTTGGTTGTAATATTAGTGAGCACGACAAAACCTGAACAACACTGGTCCACTTGGTGATGTTGGTTTAGCTGTTGATGATCCTGCTCAGGTTTCTGACAAGCTGGATAGGTATTTTAAATCAACATTCATGTATTAGGAACTCTTTAGGGAGGGGAATTCTGGAAGTTCATCAACATCTAATAGTGAGCTAAATGATTTTGTAATAACTGAGAGAAAGGAAGAAGAGAAATTGTTGAAGGTAAACATAAAAAGGCACCTGGGGTGGATGGGATCTATCCAATTATATTAATGGAGGCAACAAAGGAGACAAGCAAACTCTTAGCCATAATTATGAGAGCATCATTTGGATTCAGGGGAGGTCCCTGCAGGCTGGAGATGTGTGAATGTATCCCCAATTCATAAAGGGGGAACAAAGGGTGACACGAGTAATTACAGACCTGTTAGCTTAACTTCTGTTCCAGGGAAAATAATGGAGTCACTAGTTAGAGAAGTGATGCAGGACCATCTGGACAGGAGTGCAGTCATACTTCAGTCACAGTGTCGGTTCATTAAGGACAGATCTTGTCTGATTTGATACTATGATGCACTGACAAAGGAACTAGATGCAAAAAATAATTTTGATATCATATACTTGGATTTCAGGAAAGCTTTTGATACTTTGCACATAAAAGACTGCTGTATAAATTGCAGCACTGTGGCATTAAGGACAAGTTAATTCTCTTAATAAGAGAGAGAGAGAGAGAGAGAGAGAGAGAGAGAGAGAGAGAGAGAGAGAGAGAGAGAGAGAGAGAGAGAGACTAGAATTCAGTGCTGGGCCCATTATAATTTTGTGGCTGGTAATCCAAAGGGCCCATTATTGTTTTCTAATGTTATTAATGATATTGACAAAGGTATATCACGCTTAATGTCTAGGTTTGCAAATGATACAAAGGTTGGTATGGTAGTTAATGACAGTAATCAGGGTAGGCTGCTGAAAACAAGATCTAAGCAAATTAGGCAGATGGGCTGAGAAAGAGTAGTTGAAGTTTAACATTGATAAATGCAGGGTACTCTATATGGGTAGAAGTAATCCCAGATTAACATACCAACTGTGTGATACTACACTCAGGGTAGTGGAAAATGAAAAAGATCTGGGGGTAATTGTGCATTCAGATATGAAGTTCTCTGAGTAATGTAGACAGCTGCCAGGACCGCTCATGGAATTTTGTCCACGATATACAGGAACTTTGTTAGTTCAGTTCTGCAAATTGCAGCATCTTGAGACTAGGCACCTGTAAAGTGATCTGACTGAGGTTTTTAAGGCTTTCAATGGATTGACACACATGAGTGGGCATAATTTCAAATTGAGGAAGGATGGTTGCAGGGTTTGTTGCAACAAACTTCCATCTGGTGTGTTGTGGAAATGCAGTTTGAATAAATTGAAAGAAAAACTTGACAAACAAATTATTCAAGGGGGAGATATGTGGTGTGGGAGGTGGTTTTTTTTTTTTTTTTTTTTTTTTTGGCTGATGCTTTATAAACTTTCTTTCTTGCATCATATGCCACTTATAATAGTAATAATAATAATAATAATAATAATAATAATAACAACAAAAACAACAAATGGCATCCATATATGCTCTGTATTACCTGCACCACAAATCTGAAGGTGTGGCTAACTGAGAAAATCAAAAGTATGCCTTTTGCCATTCCTATGGTGTGATGAGAACCATATAACCAAGAAGACAGTTGCTATTTCTGTATGACAAAAATATCAAGGATATCCAGAAAAGCAAACTTAGTATCAAATACCGTATTATTTGTAATAAGGCCTGTTCTATATAATGAAAACCTGCTAATACTAAATCCCACAAAATCATGGGATAAAGGAAGCAGTAATGAATATAGCAAGGATTCTTGTGTTGCAGGCTTTGCTAGATCATCCATTTAAACAGATTTGGATTACCAGCCACAAAATTATAATGTGCCACACTTAATTAAGCAAGGAAAGTTGAATGACTTAGTTCACGATTTAAACTTATTTAAGGAGCGAGCAAAATGCCTTAGTTCTAAGTTACAATGGTGGAAGTTACTTGAAGCAAGAATTAAAATTACAGTATATCAAAAATGTCACAAAGTGTTTACAAAATATTTCATTATGGGAGACAATGTCTGTAAAGATATTGGTGAGCAAAGGCAATTGCTATTTCTGCACATCCCTGATATTTCTGTAAAAATATCAGGGATGTGCAGAAAAAGCACGGACAGCATTAAATATCATATTATCTGTAATAAGGCCTGTTCCACATAATAAAGACCTACCAATATTAGATCCCCCAAAATCATGGATAAAGGAAGCAGTGATGAATATACAAGGATTCTTATGTTGCAGACTTTGTTGGACTGTCCACTTCAACAGATCTGTACTATCAATCAGAAAATTATAATGCATAACACTTAATTAAGAAAGAAGGATTGAATGACTAGTTTGCGATTTCAACTTATCTAAAGAGCAAGCAGAACTCCTTAGTTCTAGGTTACAACAGTGGAAATTACTTGAAACATGAACTAAAATCACAGTACAGTCAGTCCTTGTATAGCACGATAGTTGTGTTCCTAGAAACCCTTGTGCAATGCAAAATCATGCAATATAAACAACAGGCCCTATGGGAAAATAGGGTTAGGTGCCAACCACCCAAGATTGAACAAACATTTGTAACCAAAACATTATCAAACACAATAAATAATCGTAATAAAATACATAAGTATTTTATTACAACTATTACATAATAAAATATTGCTAATGCTTTTGCTTCTATCATAAGCAAACTTGTTTTTTGTTTGATTTTCTATCCAAACAGATGACAGCCGTTCCATCTCTTCCAATTCTTTGTGTCTTAATCTAATGGATTTTAATTACACTTTGAGTTGTTCCTGCTATCAAAGTTGTTTTTATTTTCTCTGCATTCTTTGTAATTCTCAGCATTGGCTCATTTAGGTCTGTAGC